>NW_026892763.1:217500-672574 GCF_033815535.1 Pezoporus flaviventris | reverse complement strand
GCCTTCAGTGCCCTGGCCCCACGTCCCCCCTTACAGCTGCTGCCTTGTGAAGGAGAAATCCCAGCCCCTTTTGGGGATGCAGGGCCCCCGGGCTGCTGTTGGGATGGATGCGGAATGTGGGGCTGCACACTCAGCCCCAGGCACCGCAGTGGGGCTGGGGGAGGAAGGAGGGTGAAGCCCCTTTGCTCTGGTTCCCTATGGTCACCTCGGTCACTCTGAAGCCTACCCGAGGCACTGCCAGCCCTGTTAACCCTATCCATCTGGATGAAGGAGCTTGAGGATGCATTTAGGATCCAGGCTGGATTCAGGTGAGGGGGGGGGGACACAGACACATAACCCCCATCATCCTATGGGATACCCCACCGGAATATTCCTCCAGGCTCCATTTGTTGTCTTTTGTCTTTATTTCCACCCGTTTTAGCCACACTTCATCGGTGCCACCACCCCCAAGAGCACCCAACAGCGCTGCCACCCCTTTGGGTGCACCCATGGGTGCCACATCCATGAGCCCACGGTGGCCTCATTCCTGTGGGTCCGTGCTGCACGGCCGCCCGGAATTCCTGCCCCGTACTCATGGATCCATTTATTGGCCACTGGAAGGGACAAGGACAAGGACCCCCGTCTGCCCCTGGTTTTCCCCATTATCCAGGTTTTCCCTGGGTCCCATCCCGGTGTCACCCCATTGCCTCACCCCACTTGTCCCCGGCCAGCACGGGGCAGGCAGCGTGCAGCGTGGCCCCGGCCCCGGCCCCGTTCCGATGCAGGTTCCACCAGAAGAGAGCCGCGTTCTGCCGGATACAGAGGGAATGGACCCGGAATGGGGCCGTGAGCACCAGGATTGGGGTTGGAGACCCCAAAATTGAGCCAGGAGTCCCAAAATCAGGGTTTCCACCCCAAAACAGAGCCTTGAGCACCAGGATTGGGGTTTGGTGCCCGAAAATAGAGCCAGGAGTCCCAAAACTCAGGGTTTCCACCCCAAAACAGAGCCTTGAGCACCAGGATTGGGGTTTGGTACCCCAAAATAGAGCCAGGAGCTCCAGAACTGGGGCTTGGAACCCCCAAAACAGAGCTGCAAGGCCCAGAATTGGGGTTGGAACCACAAAATAGAGCCCTCGAGGCTCAAACTGGGGTTGAAACCCCAGAACAGAGCTGGGAGCGCTGTGATTGGGGGGTTGCCTCCCGAAACAGAGATGGGAGGCCCAGAACTGGGTTGGAACCCCTAAAACAGCACCAGGATCCCTAAAACTGGGGGTTAGAACCCAAAATAGAGCCAGGACCGGAGGTGCTGGGGTGGGAAATCCCTAAAACAGAGCTGGGAGGTCTGAGCTTGAGGCTTGGCCACCCTAAAACAGAGCTGGGATCCCCAAAAGGGGACCTTGGCATTGCCAAAACACAGTTGGGAGCGCTAGGATTGGGGGGTTTGACCCCCCAAACCATGACCAGGATCCCTGGAATTGGGGTTTGCCACCCAGAACAGCGCCGGCATCCCCCCAAAAAAGGGATTTGGGGCTTCCCCCATCACAAATGGGAGCCCCCAAAGCTGGGGCTCCCCCTCACCTTGACCACGGGGACGCTGATGTTCGCGGCGATGAAGGCGGTGGAGCCGCCGGCTTCCACTGCGCTCAGCTGGGGGAGAAGGAGACAGGAGCATGGCCCTTCCCTTCCCCGGGCCATCCCGTGGTCCCCAGCCTCATTCCCCCCCCCATGCACGGCACAAGGTGCAGACCTCATGGGAGAGCCCATAGAGTCCTAGGGTAGTTTGGGTTGGAAAGGACCTCAAGAGCATCCAGTTCCAACCCCCTCAGGGACACCTCACACTAAACCACGGCACCCAAGGCTCTGTCCAACCTGGCCTTGAACACTGCCAGGGATGGAGCATTCACAACTTCCTTGGGCAACCCATTCCAGTGCCTCAGCACCCTCACAGGGAAGAGCTTCTGCCTTATCTCCAACCTAAATCTCCTCTGTTTAAGTCTGAACCCATCACCCCTTGTCCTATCACTGCAGTCCCTGATGAAGGGTCCCTCCCCAGCATCCCTATAGGCCCATCCCTGATGGAGGGCTGTCCTCCCCCACCTCAAACCCTGTTCACTCTGAACCCCACTGAGGACCACGGGCAGCGGTGAGGGGGGGAGGACTCACGTAGATCATGACCGTGGCGATCCTGTTGCCTGACTTCATCCTGTAAAGGGGCTCTTCCTCGACTGCCCCGGGAGGGAGGATGTGGCCTGGTCATTCCCATGGGAATGGGCAGTCCCGTATGGATGCGGCTTGGCCTGGAGGCACCTCAGGCACTACCCATGGGAATCCCTCCCTCTCCCTTCCTTCTTCCTTCCCTCTTCCTCCCTCCTTTCCCAGGAATATCCCAGGCACCAACCCAGGGATCACCACCCCACAGCCCTCCTATCCCATCCCCTCCCAGGACCATCCCAAGGTCCACCTCCAGCAATATCTCAGGGAACATCCCAGGGATCACTATGGGATGTTCACCCTCAGGGACCTCCCTTGGGCACCACCCCAGGATCCACCTCCAGGAGCATCCCCTGGACCACCCCATGGATCATCCCAAGAACCATCCCAGGAGCACCACCCCATGGATCCACCTCCAGGAGCATCCCCTGGACCACCCCATGGATCATCCCAAGAACCATCCCGGGGCACCCACCCCATGGATCCACCTCCAGGAGCATCCCTGGACCACCCCATGGATCATCCCAAGAACCATCCCAGGAGCACCACAAGGACCATCCCAAGAGCACCCCAGGAGCCACCCCAGGGACCACCCCATGGATCCACCCTCCAGGAACATCCCAGGGACCATCCCAAGAGCACCACAGCAGCTACCCCACGGACCACCCCAAAGGCGGAACCATCCCAGGAGCACCCCAAGGACCATCCCAAAGGGCACCACAGGAACCACCCAGAGCATCACCCCATGGACCACCCCATGCAGCCCCCAGGCATCTCCCTGACCGTGGCGTGGTCGAAGTGTGGCTCGTAGTGGCCTCCCAGCCCATAATTGACCACCTGCAGGTACTCGGCATAGGGCGGCCTCAGGTCCAGGCCGGTGACGGCCCCGATGCGCTGCTCCAGCGCCCGCACCACCGGGTCGGCCGTGTCCTTCAGCCAGGCACTGCAGGAGCACCCAACCCACCCATGGCTGCTGTCACCCTCGCTGTGGGGTGTGGAGGGGTCTCCCCGGGGTGGCTTCACTGTCACCTTGGTGGTGGCAATGGGGCCGCGATGGTCCCGTTGGCCATAGGGCAAGGGATGCGATGGCTCCTACCTCTTGCTTATCCGGTACTCAGCTTTCTGCTGCTTCTCCCAGAGGCGACCACGGACCTCTGCAGCTGGGGGGCACACGGTGGAGGGGATGGTGCTGCAGGTGGGGACCCCACCACCAAGCAGGGACCCCGGTTGGGGTCCAGCTGGTGGGTTTATGCCAGCACGTCCCGGCCCCGATGTGTCCCACCGGGGTGATGGAAGCGGTGACAGCAGTAGGGTTGGATGCCACCACGTCAAGCGTGGCTGGGAAGTGGTTTAGGTGCATGCGTGGACCTGGTTTCTCCTTTGGGGCAGGCTCAGAAGGAGCCAAACTGGGCTCATCCCACCCTTGGGCTGGCTGCTGAAGGCTTTTGGCTAAGCCATGGCTTAACCCCCTCCTGTCTCTGCATGCCCAGGTTGGTACCCCTGCACCACCAGCTCCTGGGGCACCCTCCTTGAGGTCAAAGCCATCCCTGGGGATGGGGACAGCTCACCCAAGGCCCGGCCAACCTCTTGATGGTCTCAGCCTCGGCATCACTGATGAAATCGTGGTACAAAGCCACGTAGGGCTGGGTCTGGACCATCTCCTTCTTGGCAGGCTGGAGCAGGAGGAAGGGGCTGCCATTGGTCTCATAGGAGCAGACGAGGTGTGGGAGATGCTCCGGGGCTGACTGGGAGAGAGGAGACCAAGGAGGTTGTGAGAGGGGGGGACAGTGGTGGGGTGGGGACCATGGGACCCCTTTGCCATCCCCACCTGCCCCCGTGGGCGCTGGCACAGCTCCTCGTAGGCATCCCGGCTCTGTAGGTGGGTGCCATTGGGACGTCGCAGGGGCTCAGCGCTTCTCCCTGTCCCCTTCTCCAGCAGCTCCTCGTACTTGACCACGTTCCTCAACACCCTGGGGTTACTGGGGTCTGTTGGAGAGGAGGAGTCACCCCAAAGGCCGCGTCCCCATCACCTCCCTTCCCTGGCATCGATCCCAGGGGAGCTATCCCATACTGGGACAAGAATGGGGTGAAGGAGGCTGGTGCCTTGCAGAGGTGATGGGGACAGCCCAAAACCTCTCCCCTCCTCTTGCCACATCCGAGGTTGCCCCACGTACCATAATGGAGAAACTCCCTGGAGAGGCTCAAGGCATGGGAGACGTTTCAGCCTGGATTGGGGGTGTGAAGAGCCCATCAGCACCCCACGGCTTGGCTCTATTGGGCACCACGGGGATGGGGATGGGGCTCGTGGCCGTACCATGAAGTAGGAAGAAGGCGAGATGGTCCAGAGCATCTCCAGGCTGCTCCGGTCCTCCGGGTTCCAGCTGCCGTAGGAGAGGCGGAAGAGGCCGACGGCCTCCTCCAGCCACGCGATGGAGTGGTAATAGTCACCCGTGTCATAGGCCACCTGCGAGGCAGAGCACCTGCAGCTGTCCCCATCCCTTCCCATCCCACTCCATCCCTCCTGCACCATCCTCATCCCGTCCCGTCCCATCTCATCCTTTTCCTTCCCATTCCACCCATCCTGTCCCATCCTGTTCCCATCCTATCCCATCCCATCCCACCCCATCCTCTCCTTGCACCATCCTCCTACCATCCCTTCCCATCTCATCCCATCCTGTCCCCATCCCATCCCACCCATCCCCTCCTGCACCATCCTCATCCCGTCCCGTCCCATCTCATCCTTTTCCTTCGCATCCCATCCCGTCCTGTTCCCATCCTATCCCATCCCATCCCATCCCATCCCATCCAATCCTGTACCATCCGATCCCATCACATCCCCACTCCCATCCTCATCCCATCACTTCATCCTATCCTAATCTCCATCTTCATTCCAATCCCACCTCTAACCCCTTCCCATCCTGTGCCTACCCTGTCTAACCCCATCCCATCCCATTCAATCCCATCCCCATGCCATGTCCTGCCCTCCAATCGCAATTCCTACTCATCTTGTCCCACTGCATCCTGTTGCTTTCTTATTCCCAACCCCATTCCTCCCATGCCATTCCCTTCCTTTCCTGTCCCATCCCCTGGATCCACGCTCCATCCCCATTTCCATCCCCATCTCAGCCTCCGCCTCCATCTGCACCTCCACCTCCATCCCTTCCCATCCCATCCCATCCCATCCTATCTCATCCCTTCCCATCCTATCCCATCCCATCCCTTCCCATCCCTTCCCATCCCTTCCCATCTCATCCCATCTCATCCCATCTCATCCCTTCCCATCCCATCCCTTCCCATCCCTTCCCATCCCTTCCCATCCCATCCCTTCCCATCCCTTCCCATCCCTTCCCATCTCATCTCATCCCATCCCATCCCATCCCATCCCATCCCATCCCTTCCCATCCCATCCCTTCCCATCTCATCCCATCTCATCCCATCCCATCCCATCCCATCCCATCCCATCCCATCCCATCCCATCCCTTCCCATCCCATCCCATCCCATCCCATCCCATCCCTTCCCATCCCATCCCATCCCATCCCATCCCATCCCATCTCATCCCTTCCCATCCCATCCCATCCCATCTCATCCCTTCCCATCCCATCTCATCCCATCTCATCCCATCCCATCCCATCCCTTCCCATCCCATCCCATCCCATCTCATCCCATCCCATCCCATCCCATCCCTTCCCATCCCATCCCATCCCATCCCATCCCATCCCATCCCATCCCTTCCCATCTCATCCCATCCCATCCCATCCCATCCCATCCCATCCCATCCCACCCCACACTGCCCCTCCATCCCAGCTCTGCAGTGACACTCAGAGGACTCTGCCCTCAACAGAAGCCTGGATGAGATCCCCCAGATCCCACCCCTGGCATTCATGGACCCACTTTCACCGCTGGCTTCGAGCTGATCCCAGCTCCAGCCAGGACGCGGGGCCAGGAGCTCTCCCTGGGGCCACCGGCCCAGCTCTTCCCTCCCCACGCCATGAACCAAGGAGAAGCCCCCTTATTCCCCCATCCTCTCCGGGGAGCTGCCCCCGAGGCTCCCCCCCGCACCCGTCCCTATGGAAGCGCCATTCCGGGATGGAAAACCTGCGGCCGTGGAGCAATCCCTCACCTTTCCCACATGGAAGCAGTCGTCGGCGGAGAGGGCCACGAGCCGGCGGGGGCTGTAGAGGGGCGGGCGGGCGGCCCCGGCGCGCTGGAAGACGCCGTTGGCCAAGCCCTTGACGCTGAGCCCGTACACGTCCTGCAGCCGCATCAGCGCCCGCGCCGCCCCGTCCAGGTCCTCGGCGCCCGGCAGCTCCTGCTCCACCTCCTGGAAGCCAGCGTGGAGCTCTGCGGGCAGGGAACGGGTGCGGGGGGCGTGAGGGAGGGGATGGGGGGGGGGGATCGACCTTATGGGTGCTGCTTCATCCCTGGGGGTCTGCATCCTGCTCCTCCATCCCTTCCCCTGCTCCTCCATCCCTTGCCCTGCTCCTCCATCCCTTCCCCTGCTCCTCCATCCCTTGCCCTGCTCCTCCATCCCTTCCCCTGCTCCTCCATCCCTTCCCCTGCTCCTCCATCCCTTCCCCTGCTCCTCCATCCCTTCCCCTGCTCCTCCATCCCTTCCCCTGCTCCTCCATCCCTTCCCCTGCTCCTCCATCCCTTCCTCTGCTCCTCCATCCCTTCCCCTGCTCCTCCATCCCTTCCTCTGCTCCTCCATCCCTTCCCCTGCTCCTCCATCCCTTACCCTGCTCCTCCATCCCTTCCCCTGCTCCTCCATCCCTTGCCCTGCTCCTCCACCCCTTCCCCTGCTCCTCCATCCCTTTACCCTGCTCCTCCATCCCTTACCCTGCTCCTCCATCCCTTCCCCTGCTCCTCCATCCCTTCCCCTGCTCCTCCATCCCTTCCCCTGCTCCTCCATCCCTTCCCCTGCTCCTCCATCCCTTCCCCTGCTCCTCCACCCCTTCCCCTGCTCCTCCATCCCTTCCCCTGCTCCTCCATCCCTTCCCCTGCTCCTCCACCCCTTCCCCTGCTCCTCCATCCCTTGCCCTGCTCCTCCATCCCTTCCCCTGCTCCTCCATCCACTCCCCACCACTCCCCACCACCTCCTGGCTCTCCCCAGGGGACAGAGGGGACCCACACTGAAGCCTCCCCCCATACCCTGGGTGTTCTCGGTGGCCTCATCGCTGTAGATGACATTGGGCCAGTCGGAGTAGAGGCGCTTGATGAGGCCGAAGGCCAGCAAGGGGTTGTCCACCGAGGCCTGCGGGTCCTGGTGCAGCGCCTGGACCTTCTCATAGAACCTACAAGGCACCCATTGGGTGACTGCGAGTGATGCTCCGGGGCAGGGAATGGGGTCTGAGCCCCGCCATAGCTGGGAAACTCCATAGGATCATGGGATGGTTTGGGCTGGAAGGGACCTTTGGAGCCCATCTGGTTCCGACCCCTGCCATGGGCAGACACACAGCATCCACACTGTGAGCATGCCGGAGGGGAGGAGACCCCATCTGCTTTGTCAGCCCCATCCCTAGTGGGGACATGGGGATGTCCCGGGCCATGGCCACATCCCTGCTCCTCAGCCAAGGCGTGGGGTGATCGCATTCCACAGCTTGGACATAGCCAGGGGGGCGCAGGCAGCTTTCCCCATCCACCCACACCCTATGTGGGGTCACCCCAGCCAAGGCCAGGTTGGACACAGGGGCTTGGAGCAAGCTGCTCCAGTGGAAGGGGTCCCTGCCCGTGGCAGGGGTTGGAGCTGGAGGAGCTTTAAGGTCTTGCCCAATCCAACCCGAACCCAAACCATCCCATGATCCTATGATCACATCCGCCAAGGTGGGGATACGTGGGCACCCACATCCCCTATTTATTGGGTGCTGCGTGGGAGGGGTCTGAGCTGGGTTAAACCCCTCTTGCCAGGCAGCACCCACCATTGGGACTGGGGGGATACAGGGATGCTCCCAGCACACCCACCCTTGTGTTAGGAGGACACTGAGATGGTCCCAGCGCACCCGGTGGGGATGGGGGGGACCCAGGGATGCTCCCTGTGCACCCAGACAGGATCAGGACTGTACAGGGATGCTCCCTGTGCACCCAGTGGGGATCAGGACCGCACAGGGATGCTCCCCATGCACCCAGCGGGGATCAGGCCCACACAGGGATGCTCCCATCGCACCCCAGTGGGGATCAGGACCATACAGGGATGCTCCCATCGCACCCACTGGGGATCAGGGCCACACAGGGATGCTCCCCATCGCACCCAGCAGGGATCAGGACCGTACAGGGATGCTCCCATCGCACCCAGTGGGGATCAGGACCATACAGGGATGCTCCCATCGCACCCACTGGGGATCAGGGCCACACAGGGATGCTCCCATGGCACCCAGCGGGGATCAGGACCGTACAGGGATGCTCCCCGTGCACCCAGTGGGGATCAGGACCGTACAGGGATGCTCCCATGGCACCCAGCGGGGATCAGGGCCACACAGGGATGCTCCCATGGCACCCAGTGGGGATCAGGACCGTACAGGGATGCTCCCATGGCACCCAGCGGGGATCAGGGCCACACAGGGATGCTCCCATCGCACCCAGCAGGGATCAGGACCGTACAGGGATGCTCCCATCGCACCCAGTGGGGATCAGGACCATACAGGGATGCTCCCATCGCACCCACTGGGGATCAGGGCCACACAGGGATGCTCCCATGGCACCCAGCGGGGATCAGGACGTACAGGGATGCTCCCCGTGCACCCAGTGGGGATCAGGACCGTACAGGGATGCTCCCATGGCACCCAGCGGGGATCAGGGCCACACAGGATGCTCCCATGGCACCCAGTGGGGATCAGGACCGTACAGGGATGCTCCCATGGCACCCAGCGGGGATCAGGGCCACACAGGGATGCTCCCATCGCACCCAGTGGGGATCAGGACCGTACAGGGATGCTCCCATCGCACCCAGTGGGGATCAGGACCGTACAGGGATGCTCCCATCGCACCCAGTGGGGATCAGGACCGCACAGGGATGCTCCCCATGCACCCAGCGGGGATCAGGCCCACACAGGGATGCTCCCATCGCACCCAGTGGGGATCAGGACCGTACAGGGATGCTCCCATCGCACCCAGTGGGGATCAGGACCGTATAGGGATGGTCCCCGTGCACCCAGCGGGGATCAGGACCCTACAGGGATGCTCCCATCGCACCCAGCGGGGATCAGGACCGTACAGGGATGCTCCCTGTGCACCCAGTGGGGATCAGGACCGTACAGGGATGCTCCCATCGCACCTAGCGGGGATCAGGACCGTACAGGGATGCTCCCTGTGCACCCAGTGGGGATCAGGACCACACAGGGATGCTCCCATCGCACCCACTGGGGATCAGGGCCACACAGGGATGCTCCCATGGCACCCAGCGGGGATCAGGACCGTACAGGGATGCTCCCATCGCACCCAGTGGGGATCAGGACCGTACAGGGATGCTCCCATGGCACCCAGCGGGGATCAGGGCTACACAGGGATGCTCCCATCGCACCCAGTGGGGATCAGGACCGTACAGGGATGCTCCCATCGCACCCAGTGGGGATCAGGACCGTACAGGGATGCTCCCATCGCACCCAGACAGGATCAGGACCATACAGGGATGCTCCCATCGCACCCAGTGGGGATCAGGACCGTACAGGGATGCTCCCCGTGCACCCAGCGGGGATCAGGACCGTACAGGGATGCTCCCCGTGCACCCAGCGGGATCAGGACCGTACAGGGATGCTCCCATCGCACCCAGCGGGGATCAGGACCGTACAGGGATGCTCCCCGTGCACCCAGTGGGGATCAGGACCGTACAGGGATGCTCCCATCGCACCCAGCGGGGATCAGGACCGTACAGGGATGCTCCCATCGCACCCAGCGGGGATCAGGACCGTACAGGGATGCTCCCATCGCACCCAGCGGGGATCAGGACCGTACAGGGATGCTCCCATCGCACCCAGTGGGGATCAGGACCGTACAGGGATGCTCCCATCGCACCCACTGGGGATCAGGACCGCACAGGGATGCTCCCATCGCACCCAGTGGGGATCAGGACTACACGGGGATGCTCCCCGTGCACCCAGTGGGGATCAGGACCGTACAGGGGATGCTCCCATCGCACCCAGCGGGGATCAGGACTGTACAGGGATGCTCCCATCGCACCCAGTGGGGATCAGGACTACACGGGGATGCTCCCTGTGCACCCAGCGGGGATCAGGACCGTACAGGGATGCTCCCCGTGCACCCACCCGGGGTTGGGGGACCCAGGGATGCTCCCCAGGTGCCGGTACCTGGTCAGGCGGCGCAGGCGGGCGCTCTCCTCCCGCAGGTAGGCGCGGAGCCGGCGGAGCAGGCGGCCCTCGGCGCCCATCGCCGCCCGCACGCTCCTCATGGGCGCTGAAGGTCTCTGCCGGAGCGGGCGGCGGCAGCAGCGCCAGCAGCACCCCGAGCCCCAGCGCCCGCATCGGCCCCGCAGCCACCGCTCGGGGGAGCGGGAAGGCTCCGCCCCGGGGGTGGGAAATGGGGGTAAAGGGGAGGGTAATGGGGGGTGCCCCGGATCCGCCACGCTGGCTGCGGTGGGAGGGGGCTGATGGCTCCCATCCGGACTGTCGGTCCCCATCCCGTCCTGCCCCCTCCTCACTGTCCCCATCCCATCCTGCCCGTCCCTGTTCCCATCCGACTGCTCCCATCCCATCCTGCCTCCATCCGGAACGTCCCTGATCCTATTCCATCCTGCTCCCTCCTCACTGTCCCCATCCCGACTGCTCCCATCCCATCCTGCCTCCATCCCGAACGTCCCTGATCCTATTCCATCCTGCCCCCTCCTCACTGTCCCCATCCCATCCTGCCCGTCCCTGTTCCCATCCTGACTGCTCCCATCCCATCCTGCCTTCATCCCGAACGTCCCTGACTCTATTCCATCCTGCCCCCTCCTGCCCATCCCTGTCCCCATCCTGACTGCTCCCATCCCATCCTGCCTCCATCCCGACGTCCCTGACTCTATTCCATCCTGCCCCCTCCTCACTGTCCCCATGCCGACTGCTCCCGTTCCATCCTGCCTCCATCCCGAGCATCCCTGACTCTATTCCTCCTGCCCCCTCCTGACTGTCCCCATCCCGACTGCTCCCATCCCATCCTGCCTTCATCCCGAACGTCCCTGACTCTATTCCATCCTGCCCCTCCTGACTGTCCCCATCCTGACTGCTCCCATCCCATCCTGCCTCCATCCCGAGCATCCCTGACCCTATTCCATCCTGCCCCCTTCTGCCTCGGACTCATCCTGCCTACCCCTCTCCATCCCATCCTGCCCACCCCTGTCCCCATCCCATCCTGAGTGTCCCTGACCCTATCCCACCCTGTCCCCCTCCTGACTGTCCCCATGCTGCCCCCTCCTGCCTCGGGACTCATCCTGACTGTCCCTACGCTGCCCATCCCTGTCTCCATTCTGCCTGTCCCCTTTTGCCTCTCCCACCTTGGACTCCTCCTGCTCGCTGCCTGTCCCCGTCCCCATCCCATCCTGTCCCTTCTTGCCTGTCCCCATCCTGCTTTGGACCCATTCTGCCCGTCCCTGTCCCCCCATCCCCTTCTGTCTCCATCCTGCCCAAGCTCATCCTGCCTGAACCCTCCCGTTGTCCCTATTCTGCCCATCCCCTGCTGCCTGTCCCAGTCCTTCCTCTCCCCATCCTGCCTGTCCCCATCCTACCTCGGACTCCTCCTGCCTGTCCCTGTCCCCATCTTGCCTGTCCCTGTCTTGCCTGCTCCTGTCCCCATCCCATCCTGCCTCCACCCTGCCTGTCCTCACTCACCTCTCCCTTCCTGCCTGTCCCCATCCTGGCTTGGACTCCACGTCCCCATCACTCCACCGTATCCCACACCCCCAGAACTCACCCATGTCCCTCAGTCCTCCATCACTCCCCCCCTCAAACCTCCTTCCCCATCCCAAGAAGTCCCCAAATCCCACAACTTTCCTTGATCCATCCCCCTTCCCACCCCTTTCCTGCCTTCCCATGGGTCCCCTCCATGTCCCCTGTGCTGGGTGTCCAAACAGCAGCGCTGGGATGGGGCGGGAGGCGGTGATGCTCGGGGGCATCCCCATCCTTCCCCAGCGGGGTCAAATCCCATTGGATTTTCCCAATATTGGCTGGATTCACCCCTTTGGGAAGGATTTTATTTGGCAGCAACACAGAGGCATGAGGTCGCTGTCACCATTGGGATGCCACAGCGTGTCCCTATGGAGCAGAACAAACCACCCCAGAGAGATCTGAGCGCTTTTCCCATGGGAATACAGGACAAAGCTCAGCCTGAACAAGGAAAGTGAATAGGACGGGATTAAAAACGGTAAAAACCGGGAATTCTCCCCCTGCCACACGGGAAGGACACGGGAATTGAGATATTTCCAACAGAACCACCACTTCCGGGCATCTTCCCCCAGGGAACCGCCTGCTCTTGGTGGCACCTTCAGCCTTTTTCCTGCTCCCAGGGGAAAACTCCGGATTCCTGATGAAGCAGCAGCATTCCCGGAGCCAGGCATCCCCTTGACACCCCCCCCCCCCCCCCCATCTCTTTGCTGGGTGATTAAAAAGCCAAACGTTCACTAGTAACGAGGTAAAAGCTCCCCGATGCTGCGCATCCCAAGTGTCCGGTGAGGCCCCGGCCCCGCGGCGCTCCGGGATCCAGCGCTCGGGAATGCTGCCCCTGAGAGCCGGCTCCGTAAGGGAGGCACCGCTGCTCCCGGGATCCAGCGCTCGGGAATGCTGCCCCTGAGAGCCGGCTCCGTAAGGGAGGCACCGCTGCTCCCGGGATCCAGCGCTCGGGAATGCTGCCCCTGAGAGCCGGCTCCGTAAGGGAGGCACCGCTGCTCCCGGGATCCAGCGCTCGGGAATGCTGCCCCTGAGAGCCGGCTCCGTTCAGGAGGCACCGCTGCTGCCGGGATCCAGCGCTCGGGAATGCTGCCCCTGAGAGCCGGCTCCGTTCGGGAGGCACCGCTGCTGCCGGGATCCAGCGCTCGGGAATGCTGCCCCTGAGAGCCGGCTCCGTAAGGGAGGCACCGCTGCTGCCGGGATCCAGCGCTCGGGAATGCTGCCCCTGAGAGCCGGCTCCGTTCGGGAGGCACCGCTGCTCCCGGGATCCAGCGCTCGGGAATGCTGCCCCTGAGAGCCGGCTCCGTTCAGGAGGCACCGCTGCTCCCGGGATCCAGCGCTCGGGAATGCTGCCCCTGAGAGCCGGCTCCGTTCAGGAGGCACCGCTGCTGCCGGGATCCAGCGCTCGGGAATGCTGCCCCTGAGAGCCGGCTCCGTAAGGGAGGCACCGCTGCTCCCGGGATCCAGCGCTCGGGAATGCTGCCCCTGTGAGCCGGCTCCGTTCAAGGAGGCACCGCTGCTCCGCTCGCCGCGGCTCCATGTGCCCAGGCTGAAGAGGCAGAAGGCGATTTCCTCCCAGGCGCTCTCAGCACCGCACTCAAACAAGCACCCAAAGAGCCCGCCGGGACACGCAGCCAGGTCCGAGTACCCGGCCGGCCCCTCCCGCAGCACCCATGGGTGCCACCACCCGTCCTGGTCCAGCGGCGAGGGGTTCACGTAGAGGCCCAGATCGCGGCGGCGGTGCCGGTCGATGGGATGGGAGTAGAGCAGCCAGGCGGGCGCGGGGCCGGGGCCGGTGTGATGCGGTGCGGGGAAGCTCACGACGCTGCCCTGGCACCCCCGTGGGGGCTCAGCCAGCACCGGGCACCGCAGCGGGGGCTGGAAGCGCAGCCCGAGGTCGGTGCTGAGCGCCACGGCCCGGCACCCGCGCGGCGCCCGAGCGCTGCAATAGAGCACGGGAACGTCGGGATCATCCCCATGGATTTGGGCGACTTGGCACTCGCCCGTGCGCCGGCCACCGAGCAGGGCACCTTTGTGCCAGCGGCAACCGTCGTCATCGCTGTAAAACACCAGGGAATGCTGCCGCGTGGAGCAGGGCAGCGGCACCAGCCCGCACAGGCGCCTGTGGGATGTAGTAGGCGTACGCCGGCACCACCAAGCGCCCCGAATCCAGCTGGATGCCGTGGCCCGGCCCCACGGCGAAGGTGGCCCAACGGGACAGGTCCGTGCCGATGGCCTCATCCGTCACGTCCCGCAGCGGGCTCCAGGCGCGGCCGCCGTCGGGGCTGGTGGCGAAGCAGAGGCGGGCGGCGCTGCGGCCGCACCACAGCTGGCCCCGCTCCGACCGGCCCCGCTCCACGCAGATGCAGAACAGGAACGTGGTGCCGGTCCTGGAGTCGTAGAGGGGACACGGGCTCATGGTGCGGCGGCCGGGAAGGGTCAGAGCGGAGAGGTCCTGAACCGGGCCCCACTGCGGGAAGGAAAGGAGGGGACAGAGAATCATGGAATCACCCAGGTTGGAAAAGCCCTTTAAGTCCAAGCGTTCCCCATCAGTGCCAAGGCCACCACTGCCCCATGGCACTGAGGCCTCGTCTCCATGGGGTGTGAACCCTTGCAGGGCCGGTGCCTGCAGCCCTGCCCTGGGCAGCCTGTTCCAATGCCTGAGCACCCTCTGGGGCAGGAATTGTTCCTCAGCTCCATCTAAACCTGCCCTGGTGCAGCTTGAGGCCGGTTCCTCTTGTCCCATCCCTTGTTCCTTGGGAGCAGAGCCCAGCCCCTCCTGGCTCCATCCTCCTCTCAGGCACTTGTAGGGAGCCATCAGGTCCCCCCTGAGCCTTCTCTTCTCCACACTGAACCCCCCAGGTCCCTCAGCCCTTCCCCATCACACTTGGGCTCCAGGCCCTGCACCAGCTCCGCTGCCCTTCTCTGCCCCCCTCCAGCACCTCAATGTCTCTCTGGTTGTGAGTGGCCCAGAACTGAACACAGGATCCGAGGTGCAGCCTCACCAGTGCCCAGTGCAGGGGGCACAATCCCTGCCCTGGCCCTGCTGCCGCCCTGGTGCTGATCCAGGCCAGGATGCTGGGGGCTCCCTGGGCACAAGCTGCTCACGTTCAGCTCCATCCATCAGCACCCCCAGCTCCTTTTCCAGCCACAACTCCCCAAACCTGGAGTGTTGCATGGGGTTGGAATGGTTGATTTGGAAAGGACCTTAAAGCCCATCCAGCTCCAACCCCTGCCACGGGCCTGGACCCCTTCCATAGAGCAGCTTGCTCCAAGCCCCTGTGTCCAACCTGCCCTTGAACCCTGCCAGCGATGGGGCATTCCCAGGATACAAGCCATGGGATGCACCCCAACCCCACCCACCACTCCCGGCGATGGAGAGCACCACTTGCTCCTGCAGCCCAGGTTGGTTTTACCTGCACCGAGGGGCCGTGCCGCCGGCCCCGCCGCAGCACCAGGTACTTGGCATCCTCATCCCTGGCTGAGGAACGCTTCTCGGCGAAGGCCAGGAACGTGGCGGCCGATGGGATGTAGAGCAGCGCCGGGATGCGGTAGGTGACCCCGCCTGCCTGCCGGAACAGCGTCTCCCGAGGGAAGAGAAGGGGGGATCCCAATGGTGCTGGCTTGGGGGGGGTCTCCGCGGCATCCCCCTGCTCCTGCAGTGCGGGAAGTTGAGGTGTGAAGGGTTAAATGAGGGTAAAAGGGGGGCGGGGGGGCTCCCTGATGTCCCCCAGGACAGGGATGCGGGGATGGGGCTCACCTTGGGGCAGGAGATGGGCTGGGACATGGTGATGCCCTGGTGCCCTCACTGGGCCCTGAGTGGGGTGGAAGGTGGAAGGGGGGGGGGGTGAGAGTGAAGCCCCTCGGTGGGGTCACACAGTGCTGTCCTCCCCATCCCTCTGCGCCCCTGTGGGGCTCCCCTACTGCCCCCCACCCCAGCACCCATGGCCCACCTGCAGGAACCCCCATTCCCATCCCCTTTAGCATCCCCCAGTGTCCCCAGCCTGGAGTCCCTGTGGCCCCAATGTCCCAATCCCTCCATGCACCCCCAATCCCCCCATGCACCCCCAACATCCCAGTCCCCTCATGCACCCCCAATCCCCCCATGCACCTCCAATGTCCCAATCCCCTCATGCACCCCTCCCTCCTGGTTCCCCCCCCCCATGTCACTGCAACCCAAATCCCCTCCACCCCTGCATGCATGGACCCCCTCTCACCATGCATCACCCCATGAGGGTCACCCGGTCACCCACACTGCACCCCCCTGTCCTCTCCCTCCCACACCCCTGCATGCACGATCCCCCCATCCTCAATACCCAGACCACCCCCCCACGTACCCCCATAGCCCATCTCCCCCATGTACCCCCCCGACTCCCCACCGTGCACCCCTACAGCCCAACTCCTCATATGCACCAATCTCCCCATCATCCCCCCCCATTTCACTGTACCCCCCAATTCCACCCTTCCCCTGCCTGACTCACCCATTTACCACCCTGCACCCCTATATCCCGTACCCCCCTATATCCCATACATATCCATGTACCCCCCCATGCACCCCCATAGCCTGACTCACCCATGCACCCTTCCCCTGCACCCCCACAGCCTGACTCCCCATGTCCCCCCCGTGCACCCCCATAGCCTGACTCCCTACATGCACTGATCCCCTCATACCCCCCAACACCCGGGCCCCCCTGTACCCCTCAGCCCAACTCTCCCCTGCACCCCCAGAGGCCCCTTCCCCTTCGTACTCCTCCATGCACCCCCCTGTGAACCCCTAAATCCCTCATGCTCCAATCCCCCTCAGACCCAAACCTCCCAGTACCCCCCCCCGTGCACCCCCATATCCCGACACCCCCCCCCGTACTTTCTTCCCCCTAAACCCCATAACCCAGCTTTAGCACACACCGATTCCCCCCGCTCCCCTACACCCCCCTATGCACTGATCACTCCCATGTCCCTTGTACCCCCTATACCCCCCCATATCCCCTGTACCCCCGGTACCCCCCCATGTCCCCTGTATCCTACATACCCTTCCCATATCCCCTGTACCCCCTATACCCCTCTATGTCCCCTGTACCCCCCCATGTCCCCTGTACCCCCCCATGTCCTTTGTACCCCCTGTACCCCCCCAGTCCCCTGTACCCCCCCATGCCCCCTGTATCCCCCATGTACCCTGTACCCCCCCATGCCCCCTGTACCTCCCCATGTCCCTTGTACCCCCCTGTACTCTCCCATATCCCCTGTACCCCCTATACCCCCCCATATCCCCTGCACCCCCCATATCCCCTCTACCCCCTGTACCCCCCCATGTCCCCTGTACCCTATATACCCTCCCCATATCCCTTGTACCCCCTATACCCCTCTATGTCCCCCTGTACCCCCCCATCTCCCCTGTACCCTATATACCCTCCCCATGTCCCCTGTACCCCCCTATACCCCTCTATGTCCCCCGTACCCCCCCATGTCCCCTGTACCCCCCCATGTCCCCTGTACCTCCCCATGTCCCTTGTACCCCCTGTACTCTCCCATATCCCCTGTACCCCCTATACCCCCCCATATCCCCTGCACCCCCCATATCCCCTCTACCCCCTGTACCCCCCCATGTCCCCTGTACCCTATATACCCTCCCCATATCCCCCTGTACCCCCTATACCCCTCTATGTCCCCCGTACCCCCCCATGTCCCCTGTACCCCCCGGTACCCCCCCATGTCCCCTGTACCCTATATACCCTCCCCATATCCCCTGTACCCCCTATACCCCTCTATGTCCCCCGTACCCCCCCATGTCCCCTGTACCCCCGGTACCCCCCCATGTCCCCTGTACCCTATATACCCTCCCCATATCCCCTGTACCCCCTATACCCCCTCTATGTCCCCCGTACCCCCCCATGTCCCCTCTACCCCCCAGTCCCCTGTACCCCCCCATGTCCCCTGTACCCCCTATACCCCTCTATGTCCCCCGTACCCCCCCCATGTCCCCCCGCTCCTCACCAGCCGCAGCCTCCGCTCCGCCGTGGCCGCTCCGCCCCGTCCCGCCCCTTCCTGCCCGGTGCCGGGGGGGTGGATGCTGGCTTTGGAGCCGCTTCACGGGGCTCCCCCCCCGGCTTGAGCCGCGGAACGCTCCGGGGATGCTCCGGGACACGTCCAGCGCCCCTGGGGCCGTTTATTGACTAAAAGCACCCAAACCCACCCCAAACCCGTGTCCTTCGGCAAGGGCCCGGTTACAGGAGGCGGGGATGCGGACGGGAGGCGGCGATGGGACAAACGGGCAGAGCAGCGGCCGCACTGGGGTTGTATGGGGAAGCTCCGGGGTCGAGCAGAGACAAGGAGCGGCTTCATCACCCCCCATCGCATAGAAGGGGTTTATACAAACCAAGCCTCTGTTCCCAGCTGGATACAGGAACCGTGTTTGGCCTCAATTCCTAATGGGAAAGGGAAGTGGGAACATTCCGCACACAGCGAGGTTAAAACGGGAGGGAGATGCCTCCTGGTGGAGAAGTCTTCACGCACTGCCCACGGGAAGGGCGTTGAGGTTGCGGGGATGCTTTGACATCAGCATCCGAATAATCTGGGATTCAAGGCCAAAAATCCTGCACTCAAGATTGAAAACAGGGATTAAAAATCCAGGATTTGAGATGGATAAAGCTGGATTTGAGATTAAAAGCCCTGGGATTTGAGATCAAAACCCTTGGCATTCAGGAGTATGGGATTTGAGACTGATAATCTTGGATTAGAGATTAAAAATCTTGGAATTCTAGACTGAAAAAAAAAAGTCAAGAATATGAGATGAAAAATCTGAGATTTAAGATTACCCTGGATTTGAGATTAAACATGCTGAATTTGATATTAAAAAATCTGGGATTTGAGATTAATAACCCTGCATTTTAAGATGGAAAAATTCAGGCTTCAAGAAGAAAGATCCTGAGCTCAGGATTAAAAAATCTGGGATCTGATAATAAAAAATACTGGATACAAGAATGAGATCTGATAATCCTGGATTCAAGGTTAAAAAAAATCTGGGATTCAGGGTGAAAAATCCAGGAGTCAAGACTGAAAAATCCTGGATTTGAGAATATAAATCCTGAATTCAGGATGAAAACCATCCAGGATTTGAGATTATAATCACGGATTCCAATCCAAGAGAGATAACTCTGGCTATGATATAAAGGCTCCGAACTGATGCAGAACAGTTCAGGGGTTCAGGACAAACACGATTCCCTCTGGCCATGTTGCTTTATTGGTGTTCACTGAGCACATTCCCAGCAGCATCCCGGTCACTTGATTTTCCTCTCCATGGCCAGGCTGTCGTGCAGCTTGGATACCTCGGGCTCGTAGGCCTCCATCACCAACGTGCCATTGGTATCGAAGAATTTGGCAATGGATTTGGTGAACTCGGCTTCCCTCTGCTGCTTGGTTCTGCCGCTGATGAACGTCACCTTCAGGGTGTATTTGTCATCAAACCTGCAGCGCCAGGGAAAGCACAGCTTGAGCCTGGCTTCGCTGAGACAACAGCAAGAAGATGAGGTTTAGGTGGAGCTGAGGAACAATTCCTGCCCAGAGGGTGCTCAGGCATTGGAACAGGCTGCCCAGGGCAGCGCTGCAGGCACCGGCCCTGCAAGGGTTCACACCCCGTGGAGATGAGGCCTCAGTGCCATGGGGCAGTGGTGGCCTTGGCAGTGCTGGGAATGGTTGGACTGGGTGAGCTGAAAGGGCTTTTCCAACCTCATTGATTCCATGATTCTGTGAGGAGAAATCCTCATCTTTACTAAGGGGGAAGCTCCCAGGGTGGAGGTTCCCACATGGGCACTAAGAGCTGCAGCATGTGGGTGTTAATGGTAACACAATTAAAGGTTAAATACTCCTCACAGTTATCTCCTCCACACGCACATTTGGTGCTTCCCTGTGATAATATCCTGTGGTGAATATTAATCACTAATCCAGCCTTGCAGTAACTGAAGGGGGCTACAAGGATGCTGGGGAGGGACTCTTCATCAGGGACTGCAGTGATAGGACAAGGGGTGATGGGTTCAAACTGAAACAGGGGAAGTTCAGGTTGGAGATAAGGCAGAAGCTCTTCCCTGTGAGGGTGCTGAGGCGCTGGCACAGGGTGCCCAGAGAAGCTGTGGCTGCCCCATCCCTGGCAGTGTTCAAGGCCAGGTTGGACACAGGGGCTTGGAGCAAGCTGCTCCAGTGGAAGGGGTCCCTGCCTGTGGCAGGGGTTGGAGCTGGAGGAGCTTTAAGGTTCCTTCAACCCAAACCAGTCCAGGATCCTATGAAACTGCCTGGAAAGCCACCAAAGATCATGACTTGGTCACCATTCCTTTGTGGAAAGCCTACATCCCCACTCCACAAACACCAATATTTTCCCTTCATTTTCACTTCATTCCCTTCCCAAAACACAGCTTTGCTGCCCATGGAAGCACAGGCAACCCCAAAGCCATGCTGGTACCTCATTCCCACTAATCCCAAGATACCGTTTGAGACTGGAGGAGAGCTGCCAAACGTCGTCAGGATCCATCCCCGCGGGGTCTTTTCTGTGAGCTACAAGGAAAATGCTCTTTTCTTTATATGAGGTATAGATGGTGAGGATTCCCATCATCACAAAGTATGTGCAAAGGTAACTTAAGGAAACTAAGGAGCTGCAATTGGAAGCAGAAATATGGCAGAGAAATTGGTTGGATCCCCTCAGACACCAGCATTTAACCACCTCCCATGATACCATCGCTCCAAACATGCCAGTTCCTCATGAACATGAGAAATTAAATACTCACTGGGAGATTTTCACCCATCTTTGCCATTGCCCCCAACACAAGAGGGACGTGGAGCTGTTGGAGCGAGGCCAGAGGAGGCCATGGAGCTGCTGCAAGGGCTGGAGCAGCTCTGCTCTGGAGCCAGGCTGAGAGAGCTGGGCTGGGTGAGCCTGGAGAAGAGAAGGCTCCTGAAGGGGAGACCTGAGAGCAGCTCCAGTGCCTGAAGGGGCTGCAGGAAAGCTGGAGAGGGGCTTGGGACAAGGGCCTGTAGGGCCAGGCCAAGGGGAATGGCTTGAACCTGCCCGAGGGGAGACCGAGACGAGCTCTTAGGCAGAAGCTCTTCCCTGTGAGGGTGCTGAGGCGCTGGCACAGGGCACCCAGAGAAGCTTCACTTTGCACGCTCATACCTGATGTGTTGCTTAGGTAAAGAGCAGATATCCCCCCTGTAACCAGACTACGGACAGAATAAATACAAAATCAACCCCAAAACGACCCCCTGAAGCTTTCAATAGCTGATCTTCATTTTGGGATTAACACATCAAAGTGGAGCAGTCTCCACATGGTCTGTGTCTGAGGTCCGGAGAGCCGATCAGCTGCCCAGGAGCTGTGACCTCTCTGATGTGAGCCATGCTGCAAGGCTGGACCCACATTATCTCCCAGATTTCACTGTGTCACACCCAGACAGGCAGGAATTTTGCCATCACATGGAAGCTATTTGATTATCAGCTGATCTCCACACCATGCAAAGTAAAATCCCCCCAGGCTTGAAACTGGGAATACAGAGAAAAAAGGTTTTTGTGCTTTGTGGGGAAAAGAAACCCTTTTTTGGTATAAATGCGAACATCTGTAAAGGATATGATACAACACAAAAGGCAAGAACAGGTTTGGATTCAGGAAAGGGGTGCAGGTAGTCCCAAATCAAAGCTACAATGGCAAAGAGACATGAGATTGTGCAGATGATGAGGCGGCCGTCGATCAGGCGGAAGTTTTCGACGTACTTGTACTTCTCGAGGAGAACCTGAGGGAGAAACACGGAGCCGAGATTGTTTTGTGCTTCTCAGAAATGGGATAAACTGCTTCTGGAATGGATTTAGGTAAACCAGACTCAATTACATGGATAAAATGAGCAGCAGCTTGATGCAAAATTAATATCAGCATCAAGCGTGGTCAAAGGAGGTGATCTGCCTCTCTGCTCTGGTGAGACCCCACTTGCAGCACTGTGTGCAGTTCTGGGGTCCTCAACATAAAAAGGACATGGAGCTGTTGGAGCAAGTCCAGAGGAGGCCACGAGGATGAGCAGGGCTGGAGCAGCTCCTGTATGGAGCCAGGCTGAGAACATTGAGGCTGTTGAGCCTGGAAAAGAGAAGCTGCGTGGAGACCTCAGAGCAGCTTCCAGTGTGTGAAGGGGGGCTATAGGGATGCTGGGGAGGGACTCTTCATTAGGGATTGGAGTGATAGGACAAGGGGTAACGGGTTCAGACTGAAACAGGGGAAGTTCAGGTTGGAGATAAGGCAGAAGCTCTTCCCTGTGAGGGTGCTGAGGCGCTGGCACAGGGTGCCCAGAGAAGCTGTGGCTGCCCCATCCCTGGCAGTGTTCAAGGCCAGGTTGGACACAGGGGCTTGGAGCAAGCTGCTCTAGTGGAAGAGGTCCCTGCCCGTGGTATAGGGCTGGAGCTGGATGATCTTATGGTCCTTTCCAACCCAACCCATTCCATGATTCAATGATCAGGGGTTACAGGCATTACCTTTTGGCAGAATCATCCAAGGAATTTTTCACAGCTGAACCGTCCCATTTGTCAATTTTCACTGGCTTGTCATCTATCTTCCACTGCAACAGCAACAAAAGGAAGTTAAAAACAGAAGTGGCTTTTCATTTCAATCCTGTGTCATGAGCACAAAGATGGGAGACAACCCAGACAACAGCTGCCTGGTTGGGAAACCTGGACCAGAGATGGGAAGGATCCATTGGATCACACAGTCGTGGCGCAGCCACCACCACCTCAGCACCATCCTACCCATTACCTTTATGGATTTAAGCTTTTAAAACCTTATCACAGATAACCCAAAAGTGACTTTTTACATCAGGTTTACTCTAGTTTGCTGCAGAAAGCATCTGTTAGGACTTTACTCTTGCCTTTGAATGCATTCCTGCTCTCCAGCCAAGCTGTGGCAAACACTCTTTGGGGGTTGATGACAGAAGGAAGACTTTCAAGGTTCCTTTAACAATCCAGTACAAGGGGAGAATCCAAATGCACCACAAGAAATGAAGTTTCAGTCCAACCATCCTCCAGAATGAAACCAAAAGTCTCTGCTGCTTTTCTATATCCAGGTTTTCCACAGAAACAGGTCCTTTCTCAGTCATGAAAGTCAGATGCAACAGCTCAGTTCCTCAAAAGGGCTCTTTTTCCCTGGAATGGTATTATTTTTGGTGGCATTACTCATTTTAGCCCCAGTTGGACACACAAGTTTGAGCCCTGTGTGTTATTTCTACCAGTTGAGTGACTGGAGCTCGAATTTTAGCTGCTGTTAGAAGCAATCCTCAACTCCACTCGTGGTATTTCCTGCTCCTGAAGCTCCCATGTTGGATTTATTAACTACCAAAAGAGTTCATTTCCCTTCCCTGGCAAGAGACAGACTGGGAAAGAGCTCTCAGGTCAGGAACTTACAAAGTATTTTATGTGGATCCAGAGCAGGAATTCTTGCTGGATTCTTGCTCCTTGCTCTCTGTCCCACACCACCTGACACTGGAATGGCTGGATAACATCGGTGATATTTAACTGACCCAGATCTCTCACAGAGAACCAGCACTTTAAGGGTAGATGTAAAGCCCACATGACACATGTTTTGACATAAAGCTGTTACTGGGGGACAAAAAGGATCTAATCTTAGGCTATCTGAAACAACGAGCTGAACCAGCAGTTCTTCAGTTCTTATGCAGGCTCCTCGTAACTGAGGCTGTGCTGGTTCAAGACAGAAACAGCTCGACAATCCCAGGGGATTCATGTCAAAGGAACTTGTAACAGGGACACAGTCTGGGACTTCAGCCAGAAGCTTTAGCTCTCCCTTTGCCTTGGTTGAGATGTTCCCCTGAGATTACTTCTCCTTACATGCTGCAGCACTGCAGGGCGGCTGCTCCTGCTTCTCTGGTTCTTCCAGGCTGATCTGCAGGACCAAAGAGCCGGGAGAGGCTGGGATGCTGCACTGGCAGAGATCTGGCTGCTACCACCATGTGCTCACCCTCAGACAGAGGAATCAGAACCCCAGGTTGGAAGGGACCTCAAAGATCATCTGCTTCAACCTTTCCAGGCACAGCATGACCTACACTAGATGCCCAGCACCCTGTGCAGCCCAATCTTAACAGTGTTCATCGTTGGGGAGTCACCACTGCCCCAGGGAGATTATTCCAATGGCTTGTTTTTCTCAGTGGGAAATGTTCTCCTTTTTTGTCCAACTGGAATCTCCCAGCAGTAACTTGTGCCCATCACCCCTGGGCTTTCCCATGGGACTCCTTGTCCAAAGGGAGCCTCCATCTTCCCTGCACCCCCCCTTTACCTCCTGGCACATGGATCAGGTCTCCCTGCGCCTTCTCTTCTCCAGCTGAGCAGTCCCAGCTCTCTCAGCCTTTCCTCACTGCTGCCCAGCCCTTGGACCATCTTTGTGGCCCTTCCTGGGACCCTCTCCAGCCTCCATCACCTCTTGGGGCTGCAGAACAGCCCTGCCTGGCTGTGGAGGGAAGGTGAAGCTGCACCCATGTCCCATGGAGCCTGGCAGATGCAAACACACCTGGCTCCTCTGGCTGGTGTTTTCCAACCAGCTGTTCATTCTGAGCACTTCCAAAGGCTTCAAAACAACACCTCAGGTTTTCATTCCAGCCTGATGGAGGGCAAACCCCCACAACCAGTTCTAAACAGCTTTTCAGTTTGGCTGTTTGGACTCCTTCGGTTTAAAAACCAAGTGGAAGGTTATTACACTTGTCCTGAGCATATCCTGTACTGGATGGGAAGCAGATATGAGGTTCTACAGCTAGAAAGCGGATTTAGCACCCATGTAAGAACAAGGCTTGAAAGGAAAAGCTGAAGTCCAGCCAGTGGTGACCTTACTTCAAACTAAAAAGTGAAATCAGAAATGCAATTTCAGAAAGCCACAAACCCAATCTGGCACCAGGAGTAACGGTGTGGGTGCAGAAGCTGCCTGCAGCAGGCGAGATTCTCCTCTTATCTCCAAAAGCAGGGACAGCAGAACAGCTTTTGCAGCAGACCCTGCAGGCTTGGAGCCACCACCTTCATTTAAATCCCTTTCCAAAGCTCCCTCATAAGCAGGAGGAGGGAAAAATCCTACAGGAGAAATTCCAAGACGCTCACATCATAAAGACATAGCACAAACTTCACTTTATTTTCCCCTCCTACCGCTGCTGTCAGCCTCACTTATGTCAAGTGTAGCCTGCAACATCTTCTGGGGAGCTAGCTTGTCTCTTCAAATGTTGCTCTCAAGTTTATGGTGCACTTTGGGTATTACAATCATAAATAAATCATACAGTAAAAAAAAAGGTTTGCTGTTACTGCAAGAGGAACATCATTGCAGGCTACATAAACTCTTCGAGGGGAATAATGTTTCTGCCTCTGATCTGTGCTTTTTATTACAAGGATGGTGAAGAAGGAACCTCCCTTCCTAAAACTTAAAGAGTCAGAAACGATTCTAAGCAGGACACACAACTCTGCGGCTGAGGGAGGATGAAAGAGCCTCAGCACATGATGCACACCACCTCCCTCGAGGCTCCCAGCTGAGTCCCAACCCACAGGTCTCCTATAAATTCCAAGCTAACAGTGACGTGGCACACCATGAGCCTGGCATAAATAAATGTGGAAGTGGCAGAGGCCAGTGACACCTCACTGCAGGTCCGTTCCCTCCTCGTCCTCCTGAAGGAAGAGCTGTAGCAGACTCCAGTGAGTCAGTGTGGCTGTTCTCAGCTCCAGGTGGCTCAGCCTCTGTCTTGGAGGAAGAAATTCTGGCCCTCACTCTTCCCAGGTTACCACTGCTGCCTGGCTGCACTCACACACAACATCCTCCAGCACTAGAGAGCAGCTCCTGCGGCACAGGAGCAGAGGGAAGTCACAGAGCTGGCAGTCAGCAAGTGGTTTTAGTCCTGGGGCTTGCAAAACCTTCCAAGGTTTTACTGTAGTAGCAGCAGTGTGGTTGGTAACTCGGTGTGTGCCCCATGGGTGAAATCTCCAGCTGTTTGGGAGGACTGGGGTCACTGCTGCATTGGGTGGTCCTGGTTCCTAGAGGCTGGGAGGAGCTACCTGACTACCACAAAACACTTAAAGAACACGAGAAGGACAAAAATTAGGTTAGTTAAATCACAGAGCTCCCTCTGATTTAGCTTACTAGTGAAGTACAAGAAGATACCCTAAACAAGCAACCTGTCCATAGACTTCAAAGCCTTGCCAATAACCCATCATTTCTCTGTCTGAGAAAAGCGTGAACAAGTTATGGACCTAAGGCCACAGTTCTCCAGATAAAACCTCAGCAATATATACACCAGCTCACAGAAATGACTGGAGTTCATTGAAGTCATCCAGGGAGAGGAAATAAAGGCATATAGATCAGTGTGGCGACAGAGGGAAAAGAAGTCAGGACGTCACTGAGTGTGTGTACGTATTTCAGGGAGAAGCCCTGCAGAAACTATTCATGTTTCTCACTGAAGGCTTCAGCTCCTGCACCAAAACTGTGTTTCCTTTACCTACAACTCCTCCTCATCCTGAAATAACCTGAGAATCCATGGAACACGGCAGCAGAATGCCTCCACTGCACGATACTCCCCAGAGTTCTTCAAGTTGAACCACAAAGCGCTTGTCATTTCAAAACCCAACGCTGAGCACATTGCAGAAGAGAGAGCACTATTTCATAAGCACATCTTCCCCTAAAGCATCCTCTCAACAACTTCAACTGCTGCTTTAAAGAAAAACCACCAAGCGCTTAGGGACAGGAAGGATAACGTCACCTTAAACTGAGGCAAGAAAGCTGTAGCCTTTAGAAATTACGGATATACACGTACTGACGAAAAGCAAAGTGTTTTCAATTGCAGGTTTGAAGTTCAATGAAAGATGGCAAATAAACTGCCCCGAATCCTAGACTGGTGTGGGCTGGAAGGGACCTCAAAGCTCATCCAGTCCCAACTCCCTCCCATGGGCAGGGACCCCTTCCACTGGAGCAGCTTGCTCCAAGCCCTTGTGTCCAACCTGGCCTTGAACACTGCCAGGGATGGGGCAGCCACAGCTTCTCTGGGCACCCTGTGCCAGCGCCTCAGCACCCTCCCAGGGAAGAGCTTCTGCCTTATCTCCAACCTGAACTTCCCCTGTTTCAGTTTGAACCCATCACCCCTTGTCCTATCACTGCAGTCCCTGATGCAGAGTCCTTCCCCAGCATCCTTGTGGCCCCCTTCAGACACTGGAAGCTGCTCTGAGCTTCTCCAGGCTCAACAGCCCCAATGTTCTCAGCCTACCGTAACAATACTAATAACAACAATAATAATACCAATAGCAGCCTCCAGGTCCTCAGTTTCAGCTATCAGACTGCCAACCATCACAAAGAACCACAACCAACACCTAACCACTTCAAACCGAGCCGCGCTCAAACCCCCCCCCCCGACAATCACGCTCCTTTAAAGCCCTGATCGCACACCGGGCTTACCAGCAGGCTCTGCTCTGCCCTGCCTGCCGCGATCAGCACGGCAAGCACCCGGAGCACAGCACGGCAAGCACCCGGAGCACAGCACGGCAAGCACCCGGAGCACAGCACGGCAAGCACCCGGAGCACAGCACGGCAAGCACCCGGAGCACAGCACGGCAAGCACCCGGAGCACAGCACGGCAAGCACCCGGAGCACAGCACGGCTCTCCCTGGAGCCGGCCGCTTGGCAGGCCTCAACCCAGCCACGCTGCCAGGGCAAAGGCAGACCCAAGCCCCCCCCGCCCCTTCCCCAAGGAGCTGCCCGGACGTGCTCGCCCGCAGACCGCTTCCTCCCTCCCTATTTCCCCTCTTCTGCCCTTCACTGCCCGGCTCCTACGAGGAGGCGGCGGCGGCGGCGGAGCTCCCCCCTCACAGCCCCGCGGCTGAGGCCGGGGATGCCCCTCAGCACTGAGGGGTGGCCCCATTGAGGCCCGAGAGGGGAGGCGGCACCGCCGGGTGGGCTCCGAGCGCACAGCAGGGAGCGGGGGGTGTCAGGGCCGGCTGCCGGTGGGAGCGGGAGGGAAGGAGCGGGGCCGGGGCCGCCGCGCGGTACCTTGTCGAGCAGCCCGGTCCTGCCGCCTTTGGCCGCCATCTTGTCTCCGCCCTGACGTGCGCGCTCCTGAGTGGCTGCGCGCGGGGGGCGACGGGAGCGCGCGGGAGGAGCCGTCCCGGGGGCGCGGAAGGGTTTGGGGGGCGGTGTGGGGCCTGGTGCTGAGCGCCATGGGGACCTGCCCGGTCCGGTGCGTGTGGGGCAGGAACTGCGCCTCAGCTCCATCTAAACCTGCCCTGGGCAGCCTGTTCCAATGCCTGAGCACCCTCTGGGGCAGGGATTGTTCCTCAGCTCCATCTAAACCTGCCCTGGGGCAGCTTGAGGCCGGTTCCTCTTGTCCCATCCCTTGTTCCTTGGGAGCAGAGCCCAGCCCCTCCTGGCTCCATCCTCCTCTCAGGCACTTGTAGGCAGCCATCAGGTCCCCCCTGAGCCTTCTCTTCTCCACACTGAACCCCCCAGGTCCCTCAGCCCTTCCCCATCACACTTGGGCTCCAGGCCCTGCACCAGCTCCATTGCCCTGCCCTGGCCCTGCTGCCGCCCTGGTGCTGATCCAGGCCAGGATGCTGGGGGCTCCCTGGGCACAAGCTGCTCACGTTCAGCTCCATCCATCAGCACCCCCAGCTCCTTTTCCATCCCCAATTCCCCAAGCCTGGAGCGCTCCATGGGGCTGTTGTGCCCCAAGTGCAGGACCCTTCACTTTGCCTTGTTGAACCTCATCCCATTGGCCGCAGCCCATGGATCCATCCTGTTCAGATCCTTCAATGGTCCCACCCAACACGGGGTCATCTGCAGACTCACTGAGGGCACACTCGATCCCCTCATCCAGATCACAGAATCATGGAAGGGTTTGGGTTGGAACGGACATTAAAGTTCCAACAGCTCCACGTCCCTCTTGTGCTGCTGCCCCAGAGCTGGATCAGGGCTGCTCTCAGGTCTCCCCTTCACACAGCAGAGGGGCAGGATCCCCTCCTTGAGCTGCTGCTCATGCTCTGGGGGTGCAGCCCAGCACACAGGGGGGGTTCTGGGTTCAAGCGCTCACTGAAGCCGGGTCATGGGGAGCTCCTCCTCACCCAACACCCCAAGCCCATAACCGGTCACCGCCTCCGTGTGCCACCATTCACCAGCGCTCTCTGGGCCTGGCCATCCGGCCTGGTCTCACACACGAGGAAGCCCCTGTCAGGCCGTGAGCAGCCCGAACAGACCGTGCCCCCTTCCCCGCCCCACGCCGCCATCGCTCCGCTGCGCCTCGGTACCCACTGGGAGCTGCGGTCCCCGCATCCCGCATCCACTGTTGCTATGGCGACCGCGCGGCGTGCGGGGCGGTGTGGGGCCCGCTCCGGGAGCGGGGAGAGGCGAGCGGCTGCGGGACCGAGAGAGGGTGCGGGGATGGGGCCGGGCAGTGAAGGTGTGGGCAGGAGGGGGAATGGTGCTGATGGATGGAGCGGAACGGGAGCAGGGAGCCCAGGGAGCCCCCAGCATCCTGGCCTGGATCAGCACCAGGGCGGCAGCAGGGCCAGGGCAGGGATTGTGCCCCTGCACTGGGCACTGGTGAGGCTGCACCTCGGATCCTGAGTTCAGCTCTGGGCCCCTCACTGCAAGAGAGACATTGAGGTGCTGGAGGGGGTTTTAGGAGGTGATGCTCCTCATGTGTGACTGATGTGTGCTCTCATTTGAGCAACCGTATCCTGGGCTGCATCCAAAGGAGCGTGACCAGCAGGGCGAAGGAGTTAATTTGGTATTGAAGACACAATCCAGATGTTTGTGGGATGAATCAGAGAATCATAGAATGGTTTGGGTTGGAAAGCACCTTAAGGTCATCCAGTTCCAACCCCCTGCCATGGGCAGGGACACCTCACACTGAACCATGGCACCCAAGGTTCTGTCCAACCTGGCCTTGAACACTGCCAGGGATGGAGCATTCACAACCTCCCTGGGCAACCCATTCCAGTGCCTCAGCACCCTCACAGGAAAGAACTTCTTCCTTATCTCCAACCTGAACTTCCCCTGTTTCAGTTTGAACCCATCACCCCTTGTCCTGTCACTGCAGTCCCTGATGAAGAGTCCCTCCCCAGCATCCTTGTAGCCCCCTTCACACACTGGAAGCTGCTCTGAGGTCTCCACGCAGCTTCTCTTCTCCAGGCTCAATAGCCCCAATATTCTCAGCCTGGCTCCATACAGGAGCTGCTCCAGCCCCTGCTCATCCTCGCGGCCTCCTCTGGACTTGCTCCAACAGCTCCATGTCCTCCTTGTGTTGAGGACCCCAGAACTGCACCCAGTGCTGCAAGTGGGGCCTCACGAGAGCAGAGCAGAGGGGCAGCATCACCTCCTTCGCCCTGCTGGTCACGCTCCTTTTGATTGTCAGAGCAAAGGTCTAGAGCTTCACAAAGAGGTTTCAGATGCCCACTTCTTCACAGAATTGCTTCTTTCCAGCTACTGAGCTGAAATCCTTGTGCCAGTTCCCTTTATTGTAAGGATAATTGTGCCACTGGGGTGTCCTTTAGAAAACAAAGCTCTTTACAAAGAGAATCTCCATTTAATATAACGAAATGGCTTGTCCCACAGGCTCAGAAGGTTAATGGTAGAGCTGGGAGGTGGATCCAAAGCCAGTGTCACGGGCTCAGTTAATATGAGGAAGAAAAAAGGAAATCTGTTTATAACTGGCAAAGCCTAGAAGCTAAATGTGGCCTCAGTGGCTTCAAGCAATAATTCATTTGGGGTGGGAGCAAATCATAGAGCCACAGCCTGCTTTGGGTTGAAGGGAACTTAAAGCTCCTCCAGCTCCAACCCCTGCCACAGGCAGGGACCCCTTCCACTGGAGCAGCTTGCTCCAAGCCCCTGTGTCCAACCTGGCCTTGAACACTGCCAGGGATGGGGCAGCCACAGCTTCTCTGGGCACCCTGTGCCAGCGCCTCAGCACCCTCCCAGGGAAGAGCTTCTGCCTAAGAGCTCAGCTCAGTCTCCCCTCGGGCAGGTTCAAGCCATTCCCCTTGGCCTGTCCCTACATCCCTTGTCCCAAGCCCCTCTCCAGCTTTCCTGCAGCCCCTTCAGGCACTGGAGCTGCTCTCAGGTCTCCCCTTCAGGAGCCTTCTCTTCTCCAGGCTGCCCCAGCCCAGCTCTCTCAGCCTGGCTCCAGAGCAGAGCTGCTCCAGCCCTCGCAGCAGCTCCATGGCCTCCTCTGGCCTCGCTCCAACGGCAGCAGAAGCAGCAGAGGTTTCTGTTATCCCGTTTTCCCTCTGGTTCACAGGGATCCAGAGGAACGCGCAGGCTCTGCACCAGGTCCTGAACCACCCCCTGGGTTACCGGGATGCCGGAGCACAGCTGGATTGTGTGCAGAAGCCCTGCGTGCCTCGGAAGAAGGTGAAGAGCTGGAGCTCCAAAGGGAGGCCGGTTCTGTGTGGGTCTGGATCAACCCACGTGTGTGGACGGATGCTGAGAGCCTGAGCACGGGCTTGGCCCCACTTCCCAATTCCATCTCCTTGCTGTTCCCTCTCCCTCGTGTGTGGGGAGCCAGCCCTGTCCCAAGGGATGTGGAGGAAACAGCCTCCAAGATGGGTCTGTGGGCAGCCCCTGCATCCGCTGTGGGGAGCTGATCCCGTGCTCCTCCATCAGCTGAAGTTGGTGTCTAACCCACACCGCCCCGGTCCAAAAGAGCCCCCCAGAGACCCTCTCACCCCCCATGCAGCAGCACGGGCCCACGTTGGTTTGGAGATGGGGCAGAAGGGAGACGCTGCAGCCTCCTGGTCTTCCTGGCAGCACGGGGGGATGCTCGGCCCTCCGGCCTGGAAAACAAAAGCCGAGATCCTGGAAGGAATCCTGCTGGCCATGAGGAACACCGGGACCTTCACTGAGGTGCCCTTGGGTATGCTCCTGCTGTCCCAGTATCTCCTGTTGGTGGCACCACAGAGGCAGGAGAAGGACGGGAACGCAACCGTGTCCTTGAGCCCTGGAGTATGGCTGATGGGCATGGAAGGTTCCCCGTTGTAGCATCCTTTCAGCCCACCACAAGCATGGACCCCAATGCTCCAGCTACTGCGTAACGGGGTAAACGCAACACAAGACACTGCTGGGGTCCCTTAGATCCAGATCTGGATGAACCCCATCCCAAACCCAGCTGGCGGGAGAGCAGCCTTGGGGCTAAAGTGGGTTTGCCCCGGAGACGAAGCAGGACCTGGATGCCCAAGCACTGCCCATGTCTTATCCCCATCCTCTTTGCGGTGGTGCAATCCTGAACTGCTGCTGCGAGCAGGACCTGGCTGCTCCCTGGTGCTGTCCCTTTGCCCTGCAATGGAAGAGAAGAGGAAAGAGGCAAAGAAACCACGGCAGTGCCCAGGCTCGAGCTCAGCATTTGGGCGGCTCAAGACCTCCAGGGCCTTTGCTTTTGGGGGTCCTGCATTTCCCATGGGCACCAGGATAGAGCAGGATCCCAGCAGCCACCTCCGTATCCCTGCCATGGTGACATTGCCCACGCTTGGGGATGGGAGGGAGCTGGGGTGCAGGAGGGGAGATGAGATCCTGCAGCCAAGGGGTTGTCCCATTGCCCTGCTCGCAGTCCTGGCCTCTTCCAGCCACCGATTTGCAGGGGAGGAAATCCAAGGCCAGGGAATACCGGGAGGTGCTGAGGCTGATGGAGGAATTCCAGGAGGTGTTTGGGATCCCTCTCCTTGTCCAGGAGGTGCCCAAGCCATCGGATGAGGCACAGATGCCAAAAGCCCTTCCCGCACAGGCTGCATCCAACCAGCTACAGCCAGCAAGGAGGGTGCCCAAGGTTCAGTGGAGCCAGTGCAGGCAGGGCTTGAATAAAGCTTCCCACACCTTGGGCCTCTGGGGTAAATCCCTTCTTTTCCATCGTATTTGGAGCCAGTTTTCCCTTCCTGAGGCTGGAAAACCCAACGTGGTGCCAGGATTCACCCCAGCTTTTCACCTCGGAAAACACGGATACAGCCCCAACAATGCTAATACAGCACATGGAAACCACATCTGCTCAGGGCTGTGCTCTGCAGTACCTGGAAAACCAGGTGGGTGCTCACCCCATCCCTCATGGTGTGGAAGGAAAGCTCCAGCTCCCTCTGAGTGTTCCATGGAGTTCTGACCAGCAGCGATGGTCCACGCCGAGCACAGCTCCTGGTGGGGCTCTGCCTGTGCTGGTTAATGGGTTGTACAAGGACCTGGGAGCCCCACCACTGCCGTGAACGGAGCCAATACGAGCTCCCTGGTTCTCCCACCTCTTTCCCACTGTCCCAGCATCCATCTGTCCCATGGGGAAACCCCATTCCGCCCTGGGGCAGTGGATGGCACCTGAGAGCACGGAGCCCCAGTGCCCCAGGGATCTGAGCTGGGCACAAACCCCTTCTTAACCCCCAGTGTCAGGCCCCATAACCAGCAGCACCAGAGGGGCTGGGACAAGCCATGGAGGATGCTCCCTGCCCGCTCACCTACATGAAACCCACATCATTCTCCTCTCCAACCTCATCCAGCCAGAGGCAAGCATCAACCCAGCGGGGGCAGGCAGCAGGCTCCTGCCTGTTGCCAAGAGCAGCGACGTGATCAGAAACAGGTCAGAGGCACTGTCAGAACCTGGGTTTATTCTGTTTTACCCTCGGCCTTTGCCCTGCACTTCAACACCCTCGCTGCTCTGAGGATGCGCCCGGTACCCGCACGCAGTTGGCACGGTTCTGGTTTGTGACAAGCTCTGTATTCCACGAGCAGGCTTTACTCCCCTGCAGCACTGCGCCGGGCGCCCGCATGTCACCGTCACCCACACATGTAACACATGCAAGTCCACAAGTCCCTTCAGGAACCTCCCTCTGGAAAACGCTCCCAGGAAGCTGAAACCCAAAAGGAGCACTGAAAAGTCTTGGTGCTGAGGAGGACCCGAAAGCACGACGATTGAAAGCAGCACTGGGGGGAAAAGGGAGGAGAAACATCCAGATTTGAGCAGTTTTACAGGAAATACCAAGGAAACCAAGCAAACACCCATCACCAGCTGAAGGCTTTCCTGTTGCATAGTGAAGAGCTAATTCTGGAGCTGATGCTCTGGGGGGGGGTTAGACACAAGGAAGGTTTGTGTTGGATGCGGCGCGTTGGGAGCATCCCAGCTTCGCACTGGTGGCAGGGCCCAGTTCCAGCCACGGGGACATCCCCCAGGGCTCCACGGTGGTGCCACACAGGAGCACGCATCCAACGGCGGTTGGGTGTCATCTTCGGTCCCCTCAATGGGTTGAGAGGGACCAGGTTTTCATGCATGGCTTCCAGGACGAGCTCCTCGTCAACCTTTCCCTGGATCCCGGGAGACAGCAGGGGGGCTGTCGGAGGGTCCAGGCAGAGCATTGCTAAAGGCTTGGGTTTAAATCAGGGATAGTCTTTAAGGCTTCGACCCTTTGCTTTCATTGAGGACACAGAAAGAAGCGCTTGGTCAAGCTCCACATCGTGACGACTGCACGTTACAACAGCAGCTGAGTAAATACTGACACTAGAGAACACCACGATACAATCAGCTGGTACAATCCCCCCTTTTTTTTGGCACTTTTCCTTCATTCCTCTCCCCTCACTGACTCCAAACATGGACCTTTCCCTATGGCTCTTCCCAGGCAAAGAGCTCCAGAAGAAACCTTCCAGAGTCGGTGGCATCTTTGGCAGACCCGCTCCTCCTGTCACCAAACCAACCCCAGTTCCTCCGGTGCTTCCAGCAGGGCGAGCTCTTGACCTGCTTCTTACTTCCCACGAGAGAAGAGAGCTTCACATTCCAGGAGGATGCTCCCCCTGTCCCACTGCCCTCATCCCAGAGAGAAGGTGGCTGCAGAAAGGAGAAGGGTTAGAAATGACTTCCATAGCATCATGGAATGGTTTGGGTTGGAAAGGACCTTAAAGCTCCTCCAGTTCCAACCCCTGCCACGGGCAGGGACCCCTTCCACTAGAGCAGCTTGCTCCAAGCCCCTGTGTCCAACCTGGCCTTGAACACATGTGGTTTCATCTTAGGACCTTTGCAGCTCTTATACTGCATCCACCGTTCAGGAAGAGGTGTTTTCCTTCTCAGCTGGCATCACCTGTGGCAAAGGCAGAGTCATACCTGACCTTTACAGGAGAGAAGAAGGAATTCCTGCTCTTTCAAGTGGAATTACACACAATTAACTTGGTTTTGTGCAAGCTTAAACAGAACATTAAATTGATAACACATTCATCCTAACTTCAAACCACCGCAGGTGTGATCCCAACACTGCCTTGGGTGGATTTCAGCCAAGGGCAGTCATGCTCCTGATACAGCTCAGAAGAAGGGGAGAGGGTTTAGGTGATCCACATGGGAACATCCCATGTTCTCCCCACTCCTTCAGCAACCAGATGGAGAAATGGATGTAGAAACGCAGCCAGCAGCTTCATCAGGCTAAAAACCTCACGAGATCCTGCTCTGATGCTTTCCTGAAAGCTTCCATGATGGGATTGTGATACCACATCCAAAGGTCTTCAACGTGGATGCAATGTATGATGCTTGGGGAGCCAAGGAGCGCTCTCTTGCTCTGGAGCCCAGTGAAGGTGAGGTTAAACCAGAGGCACGAGGGGTTCCATGAAGCTTTTCTTGGTTCCAAGCTCAGGCATCACCTCCTGCCCTTCCACCAGCTTGGATTTAGAAAGAGGGAATGAAGACAGAAACCCCCATAATACTGATGTCATCTGAAGAAGGGATTTAAGACAATTGGACTGTGAAATCCACGTGGAGAGGGGCAAGAAAGGACACATTCCATGTGAAAAGCTGGGCTTTGTGCTGTGGGCTTGCTCAGAGCAGCCCAAGCCTGGATGAATCCCTCAAGCACGGCGAGACCGGAGGAAGCTGTTTCGGGAAGTCTGCTTTGGGCTCAAGGGATCAGCCATGGGGAAGGGACCTGTAAAAGTACTTACAACTCAAAACACACTTGGGAAGTGCAGGGTTTAGCTCAAAATGTTGGGAAAAATCAGCATGAATCCTGAGGAACAATCCGTGGGCTCCCTCGGAGCTTATTTCACTGCGAAGGGCAGATCCAGGCCGATGCTACGTGGAATCATGGAATGGGTTGGGTTGGAAGGGACCTTCAAAGCTCATCCAGTTCCAACCCCTGCAATGAGCAGGGACATCTTCAACTAGAGCAGATTGCCCAGAACCACAGCCACCGGCCCTGGATCAGGGATGGGGCAGCCACAGCTTCCCTGGGCATCCCGTGCCAGTGTTTTCCACCCTCTTCTCTCTGTGCTGCTCTTCTAGAGGAGGTCCAAGGCTCCAATCACTTAAATTCCTTCCAGTTCACAGCTGGATACAGGAGCAGGATTCGGTTTGGGTCTCAAGTGCCTGCTTCAACCAGCACCTACGGAAGCTGTGGCATGTTAGAGGGCATGGAAAGCCATCACCCATGAGCTGCAGCAGGTCAGGCATAGCCAAGCCAGGCCTAGCAAGCCCTAGGTGTGACTTAAACCATCCAGTAGTTGGTGTGTTAAGGAGATACAGAGATAGATATAGAGAGAGATATATATTACGGAATCATTGCTATAAGATTTCTCAAAACCAAAGTGTCAATCTGTTGAAATATAGTATTTAAAATATATAAATTTTATCCATTAAAATATAAGATTTCTTTTTTTAAAATAAAAAAAGGAATCCAGTTCAATTTGGGGAGGAAAAAAGGAGCCAGGGTCCTCACAGGAGAGAAAATCATGGAATGGGTTGGGTTGGAAAGGACCTTAAAGCTCATTCAGCTCCAACCCCTGCCACGGGCAGGGACCCCTTCCACTGGAGCAGCTTGCTCCAAGCCCCTGTGTCCAACCTGGCCTTGAGCACTGCCAGGGATGGGACATGCACTTCCTTGAGCATCCTGTCCCAGTGCCAACCAGTTCCTGTTTGCTCTCTTTAACCATTTAAGGTGGAAGGAGATATTAAACCATTATTTTTAGCTAAAGAAAACTGGGCAATGACCATTCTCTTGGATCAGATCCATCTGCTGGAACACACTTGGGTCTCCTCCCTTCACACCATGGGATCATGGTGAGTTTTCCCCAGCACTGTGCTTCAGCTCCATCCCCCAAACACCCCTTGTCATCCAGCCCATGGGTCAGCAAGATGGTGAACACTGCAACCTCTGCCCTGCACAAGGTCCCTGTGGGCACTGAGGGTCCCCAGTGAATACTCTGCAAGTACTGAGTTGAGCTGATGGTTGTTAAGCCTAATTATCAAATCATTTCCATTGATTAGGAAATAATCAATGGAATTATAATGGGTGATGGGAAAGAGTGATGGAAATATGAAGAGCCCAAGGATGGACCAGTACATGCTCCATCAATTCCAAGCTCTGAGCTACCTCCAGTCCAGGCTGCCCAGCTTCGTGCCTTGAAGCGGAAATCTTTAGTGCATTGCTCACCTGAGCCCTCTTAGTGGTTTGAACCTGAAGACAGGTAGCTGGGAGCAGGGGCAGGGCAGGCTCCCATCACCCTGAGCACCCACATCCACGTGCCTGTGGGCTGGGATCCCATCCCTGCTCTCCCATCCCAGTTCAGCCGGTGCTGGGAGAGGAGGGTGATGCGTCACAGACCTCGGGATGCATCCTTGGGCTGCTTTTGGACGTGTAAGGACAGGTCTGAGGTGTGCTGAGGGATCTCTGAACTGAGCAAGGTACATGTCAGCAGGGAGGAATCCTTCCTGGAATCACTCAGCCAGCGTTTCCCTTTCTAGGTATCAATTTGAATGGGAAGAACAGGAAAATCTTCTTGCCTTGGAAGAGGCAGGGATGGGAGAGAAGCTGCATTTGCTCCCTGTGTCACAGTGCCCACAGCATGGCCCCAACTGCTCTACCTGAGCTCTCTGCTGTGTCACTAACATGAATGTGCAAGTTCATAGAATCCCAGACTGGGTTGGGTTGGAAAGGACCTTAAAGCTCACCCAGTTCCAACCCCCTATGTCCAGCCTGGCCTTGAACACTGCCAGGGATGGGGCAGCCACAACAAGCTCTAAGGCTTTCCAGTAAAATCCTTATTTGAAGTCTTTCTTCACTACTTTCTACTTGCAGAAAGTAACCTGTGAGCTGTGCTGCTGGTGCCCAGGGAGATACATTCACTTGTAAGTACTACGGGTGGATCTGTTTGGTACTTCCTAGAAGAAATACAGATCAACCTCCCTGCTAACAGCCCTCAAGTTGGGTCATTCAACACAGTGACATCCACAACATAAGGAAGACCAGAGGACAGGCAGAAGAGAAGACTTTCTAGGATGGGAAAACCCTACTTTCTGTGAGTAGTGCTCTGACTTCCCTTGGCCTATTGAAGCAGCAAGGCAAGGAGTGGATGAGCTCCTCACGCCTTGCTGCTCACACAACCCAAATGTCACCACCTGCATGCAGAGGTATTCATTGCATATACATTGCAGTGTATTCACGGGGACAACGCACACATCTTTCAGACCAATGGACCAGGAAAACTTGAGGAACTTTTCCCTCAACCCCTCTTGGTTTCGTTCAGCTGAAAGGACTCTGGCTTCGGTCTGAACTGGACCTACAACATCTCACCACCAACAATGAGAAAAGCAACTGTGCGGGTGGAAGTATGACCAAAAATAGGTTTCCTATAGGATAATCTGATAAACCTCATCGTCCTCTAGCAAGGCAACAGCGTCCACCAGTGCTACTTGGCACCCAGCGTGCTCTTGGAGCGCAGCAGGTACCGCTCCACTCTGACTTTCCGCCTCTCCACTGTCCTGTTCTCGCTGTCGAAAAGCCTCTGGAGGTGCAGGGCCAACCTCCTGTCCTCCTCCTCTTGCTGGAGCTTCTGCTCCATGTCCCGCACCTCGGGCACCAAGCCCACCTCTCCCGCCGGGTGCCGCAGTCTCTTGACGGAGCCGTTGTGCTCCAAGTGCTTCGTTTTGCAGCGTCTCTTGCGGCCCCGTCGCAGCGCCGGGGGCTGCTCCCCGAGGAGGTTCTCCACCGAGCTGCAGGTGCTGTTCTGGACGTTGATCAATTCACTGTTGTTCAGGTATTTCAGCTGCTTCTTCCCCGGTGCTTTCAGCGCGGTGCTGTCGGGAAGCGATGCGCTGACACCCAGCAGTCTCCTGCCCAGCACTTTTGAGCCGAGGCTCAGACAGGATTTGTCCATGAAGGCGTTCACCTTTAGGTCAGGGACCTCGGACACTCGTGGGTTGAGGGAGGTGATGTTGGATCTCACGTCTGGATCAGCAGCGCTGTCATCTGTGGTTAAGGCCTGGGCATCTCTGCTCTTCTCATTCCCTCTTCCCAGCTTCGTTTCGCTGATGGAAGGGAGGAAATCCAGCTCGGGGCGAGGGTCTCCGGTGGTGTCGGGTGGAAGGTGATCATCCTGAGCCTGTGGCTGCTCCTTATTGCAACTGCTGGAGCTGGTGATGTCAGGAGCTGTAGCATCTTCCCCGTGCTCTGAAGCCAAGGACGTGAGGGTCGCTTTGGAAAGAGTCTTTTTGATTTGGCGCTCCTGAAAGATCTGCTCCCACTTCTTTAGGATTCTTGGACTGGCCTCGTAGGTCGTTGGCTTCTGCAGGCTCCTGTTCAGGTTCCTCGGGGTGGATTTGATGATGAGGGGGCTCAGGACGCGGCCATCAGGAAGCCTCTTTGGTGGAGTACACGGAGAGCAGACGATGGGCTTGAAGTGGTTGAGCTCCTCTGAGATGCTGTCGTTGCTCTCGGGGCTGATGGATCTCTCTGGCTTGTGCAGGGCTGAGAGGGATGAAACGGGGTTGAGGACCAGGCGCTTCTCTGCTGTCAGGTCTGGGGCTGAGAGGCAGCGGTTGTTCTGGGTGGATGACAGGACCCCAACCAGCGGCGTGGACGTGCTGCTGACCTGCAAAGCAAAGCACCACAGCTCAGACATTTGTCACTGAGGACAAGATGGACAACGTGGGGAGTGGCTGATACACCTGAGAGGTGGCCAATGCCAACCTCATGGAGCCCAACACGGCCAAGTGCAAGGTCCTGCCTCTGGGCTGGGGCAATCTCAGGTACAGCTATAGGTTGGGTGGAGCCTGAGGAGAAGGACTTGGGGTGTTGGGTGAAAAGAAGCTCCTCATGACCCAACTTCAGTGTGTGCTGGGCTGCACCCCCAGAGCGTGAGCACTGTGTGCAGTTCTGGTGTCCCCAGCATAAGAAGGCCATTGAGCTGCTGGAACAAGTCCAGAGGAGGCCATGAGGATGCTCAGGGGCTGGAGCAGCTCCTGTATGGAGCCAGGCTGAGAACACTGGGGCTGTTGAGCCTGGAGAAGAGAAGCTGCGTGGGGACCTCAGAGCAGCTTCCAGTGTCTAAAGGGGGCTACAAGGATGCTGGAGAGGGACTCTTCATCAGGGACTGCAGTGATAGGACAAGGGGTGATGGATTCAAACTGAAACAGGGGAGATTTAGGTTGGAGATAAGGCAGAAGCTCTTCCCTGTGAGGGTGCTGAGGCGCTGGCACAGGGTGCCCAGAGAAGCTGTGGCTGCCCCATCCGTGGCAGTGTTCAAGGCCAGGCTGGACACAGGGGCTTGGAGCAAGCTGCTCTATGGAAGGGGTCCCTGCCCGTGGCAGGGGTTGGAACTGGATGAGCTTTAAGGTTCCTTCAACCCAAACCAGTCTGGGATTCTCTGACTCTATGATACACTTGAAGCGGTGCTGCCATTCAGCAGGACCTTGGCAGGCTGGAGAACTGGGTGGAGAGAAGCCTAATGAGGTTCAACAAGGGCAAGTGGAACTGGATGAACTTTAAGGTCCCTTCCAACCCAACCCAGTCTGTGATTCCATGGTTCTACCACATCCCAGCAAGCAGCCCTGGCAGAGTAGCACTGAAGCTGTTCCAGGCTGAGAACTCACAGCTCCCACGATTGAAGCTGCTGCTGGCTTCCACCAGGACCCCATGGGCCAGAGGCACATTGGAAAGGAGGCAGAGAACAGCTCCAGAGACAGAGATTAGTGCAAGAGCAAGTGCAACTGCATGAGATTAGTGCAAGGATTTACTTCTCCTGTCAGGGCAGAGGGGCCAGTGGTGCTGCCAGGCATGGCACAAGGAAAGGTGGTTGCAAAGGGCATCTCCAAGGAGCGGAAGGCACCCAGTGACTACTGCTGGAAGAGCCTCAAAACCCCCAGTTCAGATTTGCAGTGCTGCTTTGTGATCACTGCTCACTGTGAAGCACTGGGTGCACTGCAAAACATCTCTCACCCTGCACAGGGGAACAGATAGGGTTAATTCATTTGGGCTGCTGGATGCAAGGGGAAACAAGACCAGGCCAGCTCTTTGCATAGTGTGGAAGTACAAAAGGAAGTATTCTAACACGAGAAAAGAAACGAGTTTTGCTCTGTTTCATAGCATCCCACACTGGTTTGGGATGAAGGGACCTTAAAGCTCATCCAGTCCCAACCCCCTGCCACAGGCAGGGACGCCTTCCACTAGAGCAGATTGCTCCAAGCCCCTGTGTCCAACCTGGCCTTGAACACTGCCAGGGATGGAAGTTTAAACCTTTAAACACTGTTGGAAAGAACAGGAGAGGAAGGGGAAGAAAAGGGGATTTTACTCCTAAACTTCTAAAAGATTTCTCTTTAATCAGCCAGGATTCAGCCTTGAAAAGAAACTGAATGACAAAACAAAAGCATCGTGAGGACCCTTCCAACTTCCACATCCTCCAGTGCTGACAAACGACTCCATAAGCTCAGTGATTTCTAACCTGGCAGGGTTTTATTGGCAGCTGCAAGGAGGTGATTTGCTCCCCAGTGATAACACAGCACCGGCACCACCACCAACACTGTGTTTCATATCTCCAGCTTCCTGGTGCTGTGTAACCTCAGATAAGAACATTGACACTTTACAAAGCTTTTGCTTGCAGACGCAGCCCCTACCTTTGTTTTGTTGGCTGGGGCTGATCTCTGCCTGCTCTTTGATCTCTCCTGAATGGTGTCGTTGCAGCTCCGACTCCTTTCCACCTTGGCAGTGAGGTTCCTAAAAAGCAGATGGGGGAAAAACAGGAGATTGTTCATGACCTGAGGAAGAACCAGCCCGACAGCCCTGGCACAGCTGCCTGTGGGGGAGGCATCAGCCTTGGCAGCCAGAGGTGCCTCCTACACCCTCAGGGAAAAGGGATGCAGGAATCTTGGATCAGCCTCAGAATCCTGGGCTGTGCTGAAGGGCTCCTCACTAAACACGCTGACACCTCCACCTACTTGTAGCTAATTGAGGTCGGAGCTAATGAGGATGCTATGGAAACCCTTGTGCTTCTCATGTGGAAACAGGGAGTTACTCAGCTGCTGCCACTGCACCGTGCAGCAGCTTTCACTGGTAAGGGGTTTGGGGCTGCTGTTATCTTTTAACCTCTGTTGCTGGTGAAGGACCCAGAGTTCATCACAAGAACTGTGTACTTTAATGATTTTTTAATGTAATTGCTTAATATCTGAAGATTTTTTACTTTAGTGATTTAATGATGCCAGAGGGAGACTGAGATGAGCTCTTAGGCAGAAGCTCTTCCCCGTGAGGGTGCTGAGGTGCTGGCACAGGGTGTCCAGAGAAGCTGTGGCTGCCCCATCCCTGGCAGTGTTCAAGGGCAGGTTGGACACAGGGGCTTGCAGCAAGCTGCTCTAGTGGAAGGGGTCCCTGCCTGTGGCAGGGGTTGGGACTGGATGAGCTTTAAGGTCCCTTCCAACCCAACCCATTCCATGATTTCTGTCATTTAAATCTACAAGGATTTTTCTCCTCCATGGGATGAACACAAACTTCTTTAACCCCCAGGATTTTATAGCAGGTAGGAGGCAATCAGACTCACTCCATATTCTAACAGTTAGTCTGTTCTACAGTTCCAGAGACAGCATTACTTCCTTGGGATTGGAATACCCATTCTAATTAAAGCATCTCAGGTATCTTTAGAACAACAGTCACAAAACATCTGTAATTCATCATTAATCAACTTGAATTAAGTCTCAGCCTCTTACCCTGAAAGGAAAGCAAAGGAGTAGGCACTGGTCTTGGAAACAAAAGCCGATCGATGTGTCTGCCTGCCCTGGAATGGTTCTTCATTCTCTGAATCCGAGAGACGTTCAGGAAACTGGAGTCAACCAAGGAAGAGTTAACTGATATGTACAACAGAAAGAATCACTTGGAAAATAAAGCTCTTGCAAAGATACCCAAGATGCCAAAAGCCTGATTACACCAACAGGAGGTAAACCGAGTGCAGCGTGTCAGCACGTACGTGTGCTCATGCTGCTCTGGAGATAAACAGCTCAAAGGTTGGCCCCAAAAGCATAATGCACACAGCACCTACGTACAGCTGTTACTGAAGGAAGTTCATTTATTGATCAAGGAACCATGAGATAATCCTACAACAAAGGTACTACAGGACGTTATCCAGTACCCACATCTCAGCCCATCAGTCTTTAAGTGTTAAGAGCATTTCCTGCTGAGTCTCACAACTGAAATGGGAAATAGGCAACCCTCAGCATGAAGCATCTGCTGGACTACACTACTGTACACCTACACGTAGAAGAGTCATGGAGGAATGTTTGTGGCAATATGTGTATGCCTGAAGACTGAGGATACACAATGCACAGTGGTTTCCTCTAGGTTTCTCTGCTGTGTTTGTAAGAGCTGCTCCTCCAGTCACAGTACAGTGGGTAAAAGGGGGTATAAAGCTCTAGAAGAACATCTAGAGTCATAAGAAACCTAAGACAGTTCTCAGTAATGTGTCTATAATCTATTAGCTCATAGTCTTCAGGGGCTATAAAGGTGTCAATCCTGGAAAGCTCCCAGTTTCAAACGGCAGAACAGGAGAAACTCAGTTACTCCAGGTCTTTAAAAAACCCTAGTTCTCGTTCCAGGACTAAGCCTTAGCAGCATTTCACCTACCAGCCAGGGTTTAATGTGAGTAGAAAGAGAAGCCCAAGCTTACTTACACACTCCTGGTTTGCTTTAAGAACTAAAGATTCCTCTTTCTTCTGCTGCTCTTCCATTTTTCTTTTTCCTACATCCCCATCGTCCAGAACGAACTTGTGGATCAGCTCCTCAGAAGCTTTCTCCTCTTGTTGCTTTTCTTCTCTCAGCTGGAAAGAACAACAAAAAAGATGGAGAATTTCAAAGGTTGGAAGTCTTACACCTGGCTGCCAACAAGTGCTCTTCCAAGAGCTTGGTCACATCATTCACTTTTGTGTTGCTACTCCTCTGCTCTAGAATCCAGTCAATGCCTCTCTCACAATATGAGAACGGGAGTTCTCCCAACGTGAAGATGAGTTTCTTTCTACACCACCTTCATGTTCATGCACTCAACACAAGTACCACGGATATTATCTTCTTTGCAAAAGAGCAAAGGCACTGTCAGGTTGAGGGTCTGACCAAGACTGCTCTGCCATGGTATGTTCTGAAACGGAGACAAAAGCTTTTATCTCCTCGTAGACAATCAGACAACCTGTGTGCAACAGGAGTTTCATGCAAGTTGTGACAGCTCAGTTTGAGTCTTCAAACGGCCTGTAATACAAGACACAATTTGGCAGACATAGAGGCAGCATCACCTACATTAAACTTGCATAGATACAGCAATTCGTAGAATCCCAGACTGGTTTGCATCAAAGGGACCTTAAAGCTCATCCAAGTTCCAACCCCTGCCACGAGCAGGGACAAACTCCCCAGTTGCCAGGATTTAAAACCAGCAAGAACCCCCTTTTCCTCCTTCCCACCACCTTTTCCTGATGAACAGGCTCTGTGGTACATCCTTCAGCCAGCACCAGCCCATCATCCCTGGATAACATCACCCAGCTCCCTCCTCACTCATTACCCAGCCATTCACCCAGCTTGTCTCTCATCTCTTCCTCAACTTCAGACTCACAGGGGCCATGAATGGTCTATAACAGATGTGTATCTACACCAGGTCCTTCCTCCTTCCTCCACCCAATGTGGTGTGTAAGTGTGAGACAACAAGCCTGACCTCTGATTGACTGATCTCCATCACGCTGATGAATCACAGTGATGGGGAAGAACACGGGAATCAAATACTTCTCTTTATTCCTCACATTTGAGCGTGGGCACCTCAGATGCTCTGTTATGTTCCCTACCTTTTCACACTGCCATAGTTTCCCTCTTGCCTCGCAGGAGAGCAGTGCTGCAGGATCTGGTGCTCTCCAGTAAAGCTCATGGCATCCACACTGATCCCACAAATCCTCATTCTCCCCAAAATATTCAGTATTTTAATTCCCCGATGAAGAAGGGGGAAAACCCCAAGCATGGGCATGAGGCTGACAAAGAAAAGAGAGTCCATGATGCATTACATGAAAAGCACATTGTGATCGTCAGACTGAGAAGGCCCCAAATCCTACTGACTCCAAACCCCCAGAGACAAGGAAGAGAGAGGTGGGAGGAGAGAAGGCAGAAGCCAGGAACAAAGCCACTCTTTGGCTGATGCTGGGTGTTTGAAGATGTTTCCAAAGACTGGTTTGACTTCTCCTTTCCAGCTGGTTTAAGATGTATCTTTAAATTCCTGATCTATTAATAAGCTCGAGCAATAACTACAACCTGGTGTCTGACTAATATGGATTAGAGCCACATGATGCAGGTATGATGAATACTCTGCTATATGTCTCATGAACAGCATTTCTGCACCTTAAGGAGCCTTTTTTACATACCTGAAAGCCAAGTTCTTTAAGGAGCCTTTTTTAAGGCTGAAAAGCAAGTTCACATTAAGATTTATCACCAAGAAAATACCTCCCAGCACCTACGGCCCTTCCATACTTCCCACCTGGAAGAAAACTGTATGGAAATCTTTCCATTTTATCTATCTTCTAGCAATAATACTTAATTCCCAAATCTAAAGCCACAAGCAAAAGTAACAACATGCAGGAATAGTTAAGGACTGGGGGCAATGGCACAGTTGATGTGAGGCTCAAGCACAAGCTGCGCCAAAGGTGAACAAAGCAACACCAGGACCTCAATCCTACTTAACAGGATACAAGAGAGGAATTTAGGTGCAGAATTCAGGTTCCAAACAAAAGCAAAATCTAAGGATAAGATGTGCACTATTTAAAACAAAGTCATTTGAAGCAGGTCCACGTAAATTATCTCCCAGAGAATTTACTTACAAACAAGGGGACATGAGGACTAGAAGCTGGAACAAACTCCTGGGAAATATCTACCCTGGGAGAAGTTATCCAAGGAGCATCTTTGGAATACTGGATGCAGGACCCTCAGCTGCTATCAGCAGTACAGTGATCAGAAAATGCATTTTAAGCTGTCCGTAGCCTTTCTGGCTACTGGAGCTGCAGGAAAAAAGCTGTACAAGCAATGAATCCTTTTCCACCTTGAGAATTGCTCAAGAAATGCCCATTTCAGGGAACAGCCCTCTTGAACCTAACATTAATTCCCAAAAACTTGGCAAACTCACGTTTGGTATCTTCTCTCTGCTCCATGAACTGTCTGGGTTTGCTTCCTCACTCCCTCAGCCTGCTCCGTCTACCCATGCTGCTGGCAGCTGCATGTCAGCACATGCCTCAGGTAGGAGTTTCCCTCCTGATTACGTGTGATAACAGGCAATAAACAAGCTGCTTGTGGTAGAAAGACAGTTTAAGGGGTGAGTTTGGGGTTTTAGGACACAGGAAGGAGATCCTCCTTTGGGAAAATGCGAAACACAAGGGCACCAAGTGTGATGTATAGAAGAGGGGAACAGAAAATCTCACTGTCCTGCACAGACAGCAAACATTTCATGTCATGCTGAAAGCCAGAGGAGAAAATGACACTAGGAGATGATCCACTTCAAATAAGAAAGTCTCCAGTGCATCCTTATGGGAACTGCTTTGTTTTCAGCTGCAAAAGGCTGGGAAGCAGGTCAAGAGTGAGGCTTTAGAAAGCAACTCACATCTGGGAGACGTAAAAGCTTTGAATGCTCCTCTCCCCTCCTCAGGAGGAGAGCCAGTGTGGGTTATCCCTGTGGAACAGGCAGGAAAGCTGAGATGAAACCTCTTGCCTTGACACACAGAGGTTATAGACAAGCTTTGATTCCCAAACCTGAGTTCTCTCCTCCTTCCTAATTCAGGAGTTCAGAGACACCAAGAAACTCTCACTAAGTGGCAGCAGGCACAATTCCACCTGGAATAAGGCAAAAGTTGCCACTGAGTCAGCAAAATTACCTCGTCCTTTCCTCTTAGGTGATGATTCAAAGCTCCTTCAGATGAGGTTCAGCAAAAAGGAGTTGAAATTGCAAGGGAAAGAAACCTACATCCCATCTGCAGTGAGCAAAAGGGGAAGGCATCAGGATGAACAGGAAGGAGACAAAACCAGGCCCAAGATGTCAGAAACATGTTAAAAATGTTTCCTTTTGCCTGGTGGAGAAGCGAAAGGTGTTGGCACACGGTAGCTTTTAGCTGAAATCAAATGATGGCTGCAGAAACCTCTTCAGCTGGATCCTCATCATGCTCCAAATGTGCTCATTGAACCTTACAGGTAGTACTGAAGTCAGTAATGGAGTGACCAGGATTACCAGGAGGTGAAAATGCACCCACTTTTCCTGCATGGATGCAATGTTTTGTGGACCATTGGAGAGAAGATGGATTCATACATCTTGGACCACTGGAGAGAAGATCCAGGAATGTGTCAGTCTGGAAGCACCTGGAAGAGCTGCAGAGGTAAGATCCTGCACTCATGGACTCAGGAGGTTCTGGCTCCTCAGAACACTCAGAAGATTCTGGCTTTGCAGCAGGATTAAAGACATCAAGCAACAAGTCTGGGAGGATCAATGATGAGTGAGCTCCAATAGCATCACGGAAGATCTCCCACTCACTATTATGGAGGGATTTATGAAACCCCAACAAGGTTTACAGTTAATACCTGTGCAAAAAACTTATTTTCTTCTTTAAGCCAAAGGTGCCCTGAGTCTCTTCATCCTAAAGGTTACAGTGAAAGAAAATAGTGAATTACCCCCCTGAAGTCCTGGTCCAGTTCTGGGGCAGCAGCACAAGAGGGACGTGGAGCTGTTGGAGTGAGGCCAGAGGAGGCCATGGAGCTGCTGCGAGGGCTGGAGCAGCTCTGCTCTGGAGCCAGGCTGAGAGAGCTGGGCTGGGTGAGCCTGGAGAAGAGAAGGCTCCTGAAGGGGAGACCTGAGAGCAGCTCCAGTGCCTGAAGGGGCTGCAGGAAACCTGGAGAGGGGCTTGGGACAAAGGGTAATGGCTTGGAAGGGGCTTGGAGCAACCTGCTCTAGTGGAAGGTGTCCCCACCCATGGTAGGGGGGGTGGAACAGGATGAGCTTTAAGCTTTAACCATTCTGTGATCTGATTCTATGAAATACAGTGATGGATGTTTATTAATAAACTTGATTTTTATATGAATAAGATTTCTGTGCCCTTAAGCTTTACACTGCTGCCTAAACCAACTGTTTCTCAAAAAGCACCTCACCACAGCTAAAGACACCACAGGTCACCAGACTTCATGCACAGAATGTGCTGCCTACCTAGTGAATGTCACCTGGACCACAGAGGAGTTTGCATTGCTTAAGATCAGTTAATGGAAGGTCATAATCTGCCGAAGTTCTCCCAACACCCTGAAGTGACATTGCCCATCAGCATCACTGATTCCACACAAGAAGCAGGAGTGAAGAAAATTCCACATCTTTTAATTGTCTTCCTACATATCACAGACTGGTTTGGAAGGGACCTTAAAGCTCATCCAGTCCCAACCCCTGCCACGGGCAGGGACCCCTTCCACTAGAGCAGCTTGCTCCAAGCCCCTGGCCTTAAACACTGCCAGGGATGGGGCAGCCACAGCTTCTCTGGGCACCCTGTGCCAGCGCCTCAGCACCCTCACAAGGAAGAGCTTCTCCCTTATACCTAGCCTGAACTTCCCCTGTTTAGTCTGAACCCATCACCCCTCGTCTTATCGATACAGTCCCTGATGAAGAGTCCCTCTCTAAAATCTGCATTTCCTAGACTAGTCATTTACATTACATATCATCTAAGCATCATTTTCCTCCTCAGTGGACAAGGCTATTTTCTAACTCCTTATCAGCTTCCCAGCCCTTTCTATGGTTGAGATCTTCAAGTGAAACCCCAAAGAAAACCCTCTGATGATGAACAACTCCTTTTCCCCACCAGGTACAATGATCAGCGAGTGGCTGAACCCCTCTTACAGCAACACCCTCACAGAGATCAAGGACCTGACACAGTGATCTACTGACAGAGACACCAGCATCAGGCCAGAGTCCACATTACTTTGGCAGGACGCTGCACAGGTTCCTGGCAGAGGAAGGGGTGACAGAAGCAGGAGCTACAAGTGGAAACGGGAATGCTGGAGGGAGTTATAGGTGCCTCTCACAAGAGAGATTGCACTGGAATGCATTATCTGCTTGGCTGCAGCAGCAATTGCTTTCACAATGATGTTTCTCACGTAAAGAGAAGCCAGTTTCCATCAATGACAAGTTACTGGAGATGGTTTCAATGATTTAGGCTTAAAAAAGAATAATAAAAATCCCTTTTTAAAGACAGTAAATATTTCCCCAGATTTTAACTCCAAAACAGCTGAAATTCTTTTCTTCCCTTCCCAGTTTTCTGCCTTGAAATGCCATTTCTTCTCTTGCAGACAGAAAGTTCTAGCTTAGAATAGAGAGTTTCTGAGAAGGATGTTACTGCAGGAGATGCCTCATGCTGCAAAAGCCTTTGTGGAACTGCATCCACAAACACAGATGCTGTATAAACCCTGCACAACCAAACAGCCTCTTGAGGTCCACCACGGAAGGGACATTTCCATAGTTTGGAAGGCAGCCTAAGACAGCAAATCTGGCTTCTCCATGCTGGACAACAGCCAGTATGCTCCTGAACTGGCTGAACAGCATAAAGGGAATAAATGACCTTTGTACTGAGCAGGAATAGAATCACAGAATAGTTTGGGTTGGAAAAGAACTTAATCTCATCCAGTTCCCCCCCCTGCCATAGGCAGGGACCCCTTCCACTGGAGCAGCTTGCTCCAAGCCCCTGTGTCCAACCTGGCCTTGAACACTGCCAGGGATGGGGCAGCCACAGCTTCTCTGGGGACCCTGGGCCAGCGCCTCAGCATCCTCATAATGGAGAACTTCTTCCTTACATCCAGCCTAAATCTTCCCTGTTTAAGTTTGAACCAATTCACCTTTGTGTTATCACTACAGTCCTTAATGAAGAGTCGCTCTCTGGCGTTCCTCTAAGTCCATAAAAAGCCCTTCAAGTTTCCTTGCAGGTAGGATGCTATTCCTGCAGGAAATCCCAAGTTATTCTGGAAGAAACCCCACAATTACCCAGCATACTGTACCTTCCTTAGCTGGCTTTCATATTCTTCTCGGAGTTCCCCTGGTTTGCTTAATTTAATGGGTGCTCTGAATATAAAGTCTGGAAAGAGAAAGGGAGACAAAAAGGAATCAGGTTTTCGTGCACAGTGACTGGGAGAGTCCATCATTCCCAAAGGACAAGCTCTCCATGGCCTGCACAACCACGTATCTTTATATATCTGTATCTTTACATTATGACCATGCTATCAGAGCTCAGTTTAACATAGGAACATCAGGAGGAGGATGGCAAAGTAACACCATTTTGCACTGTCCTTTGGGATTCTCAAGAGGTCCTGACAAGCAACCAGGGGAGTATATTAGGAAGGTGTAAACACAGAGGTTAAGTAACAGCCCTAAGAGGTCACAGGGAATCCGAGGCCCAGAAATGAAACCAGGCTTAAAGCACCTCCTCCAGCCAGACACCCATGGAACACAGGCTGACAGCAGCAGCACAACACCCTGAATTCACACCCATGTTCTTCTCCCATTTAAATTAACTCATTGAAAACGTTCTATAGAATCACAGAATCATGGAATGGTTTGGGTTGGAAAGGAGCTTAAGATCATCCAGTTCCAACCCCCTGCTATGGGCAGGGACACAGTGTTTTCACTCCCCCTTCACAGCCATTTGGGTGCTGTCCCAGAGCAAGCACAGCTTTTATTCTGCTTTCATTTGTTCCGAGGTCAGTGATATGAAGGCAATAGGCTGCTCCATCCGGCAGGAATTCCCCATCCTGCTCCTGCTTCCTCCCTTCCCCCTCGGGAACTGAGAAAGCAAAAGCATCCTGGCACAGGGTTATAGTTTAACCTCCATCCCTGGAGTCTGTTACTCCCCAAATGACTCCCTTATGTCAGGCTCAAAGCTGCTGTGCAGTACAAGTCTGGGCAAGTTGCACTGCAGTCAGAGGAACTTGGAGGGAAAAGGGAACAACTCAAACAGAATCACAGGATCCCAGCCCTGTTTGGGCTGAAGGGTCCTTACAGCTCCTCCAGCTCCAACCCCTGCCACGGGCAGGGACCCCTTCCACTGGAGCAGCTTGCTCCAAGCCCCTGTGTCCAACCTGGCCTTGAACACTGCCAGGGATGGGGCAGCCACAGCTTCTCTGGGCACCCTGTGCCAGTGCCTCAGCACCCTCCCAGGGAAGAGCTTCTGCCTAAGAGCTCAGCTCAGTCTCCCCTCGGGCAGGTTAAAGCCATTCCCCTTGGCCTGTCCCTACATCCCTTGTCCCAAGCCCCCCTCCAGCTTTCCTGCAGCCCCTTCAGGCACTGGAGCTGCTCTCAGGTCTCCCCTTCAGGAGCCTTCTCTTCTCCAGGCTGCCCCAGCCCAGCTCTCTCAGCCTGGCTCTATAGACAACCACAGAACAACCATCCCGACTCAGCCCATATCAGTACTCCAGACAGGGTGCATCATCTCAACGTACTATGAGTGCAAGCAAGGAGGAAACACCAGTGGTATTCCCTTTCCCCAGCTCTATAAATTACAGGATATAAACCAGCAGCTCTGCCCCACGTTTTATTTAGGAAGTGTTTTATTCCTCAATAACACTGGTCCAGAATGAAAGGTTGATGGTAGGATAAGTAAATCAAACCCCCAAGGGCTGGTGGCTGTCCCATGGGCATCTTCTGGCTCCTGGCCACATTTATAGTCTGTTCCAACCTAGCTGATTCTGTGATCTGCCTCCTCCTTGGGACAGTCCCAACCCTGCTGCTAAACATGCCCAAACATGCCCTTTAAAGACTGACTAAACCCTCCTTGCACCTCCTGCTTTCCACAGGTTTGGTTTTAAGGTTCCTAGAGGAAAGCCCCCCAACTTCAGTCCCTCCTCACCAGTGTGAATGCAAACTCTGGAGCTTCCTGCTCAAGGAATTATGGAGAGAGAATGCTGCCAAGGCCAGAGCTGAACAAATCACAGCGTATTTCTTTCATACTTGCTTTAAAAGGGGAAAACCCACTCTTGTAATCAAATATGAGCCATACAGATGTAAGGCTTTGTTCTAAAGAGCTGCCAGTCCCTCTCCCTCACACGCCTGCATGAGCTAAGCTTGTCTTTGAAGGAAAACATCCCAAATATCCTCACATGTGCAATATAAATCCCGAGCGGTGGCGATGCTGGGGAGGCCAGGCTGCATTCCTCCCTCCTGCTTCTGCAACTGCTCCTGCTGGAAACCTTCCACCAGCTTCTCACAGCGTGTTTGCCTTGTGTCCTTGAGCAGTTCCCAGCTCTTGGAGGATTTTATCAAGCTGAATGTCCAGGGAGGCAGTCCCAAGGGCAGCAGCAATGTGTAATATGCCTGCAGCCAACTTCAGTTACTCCTGAACATTTAAGGCTTGTCTCAGACCTTATCTCCATGCCTAAAAAGGTGTATTTCTTCCCTCCAGGGTAATAAAAGCATTTTTGACTAACCCTAGGGAAACATGCTGTGGTAAAGACAAGCCACATCAACTGTTTCATTGCTTACACAGGTTCAGCAAGCCAGAAGAGATGTTAACTAATGGAACCATGAAGCTGGGCTGGTTTAGCTGATGTGGTCCAACACCAGACACATACAATGGTTACTTATAGCATCATCATGCACCAAATTGTATTTTACAGAGGAGTCAATGGAGATGAGACCTCAAATGCTGCGTTGAATGAATGGTCCAAGAATGAGACCTGGGCTGTATCCCAGAGCGCGAGCAGCTGGTCCAGGGAGGGGATCCTGCCCCTCTGCTGCACTCTGGGGACAACTCCCCCCCCGCAGCCCTGATCCAGCTCTGGGGCAGCAGCACGAGAGGGACGTGGAGCTGTTGGAGTGAGGCCAGAGGAGACCATGGAGCTGCTGCAAGGGCTGGAGCAGCTCTGCTCTGGAGCCAGGCTGAGAGAGCTGGGCTGGGGCAGCCTGGAGAAGAGAAGGCTCCTGAAGGGGAGACCTGAGAGCAGCTCCAGTGCCTGAAGGGGCTGCAGGAAAGCTGAAGAGGGGCTTGGGACAAGGACCTGTAGGGCCAGGCCAAGGGGAATGGCTTGAACCTGCCCGAGGGGAGACTGAGCTGAGCTCTTAGGCAGAAGCTCTTCCCTGGGAGGGTGCTGAGGCGCTGGCACAGGGTGCCCAGAGAAGCTGTGGCTGCCCCATCCCTGGCAGTGTTCAAGGCCAGGTTGGACACAGGGCTTGGAGCAAGCTGCTCTAGTGGAAGGGGTCCCTGCCTGTGGAAGGGGTCCCTGCCCATGGCAGGGGGCTGGAACTGGAGGAGCTTTAAGGTCCCTCCAATCCAAACCAGTCTGTGACTCTGTAACTGTAGATCTACGTTTACAACACCCCATTATGGTTTCTGGGGTAGGGCGATGCTGCACAGTGGCTGCCCCCAGCCAAGGATGCTTCTATCAGCACAGAAGCACCACAAATGGAACCAGACTGGGTGGTTCCAGAGCATCTGATGCATTCCAGAGCATCCAGATGCTCTCATGATCAGAGCATCACACACATTCTTCCCTGCTCTAATTCTGGATGTTCAGGTCCAGGACAGGGCAGCTCAGCTGTTTCAATGTGTGCTACAGCTGAGAACAACAACAAAATGGGTAAGATGATGGAACAAAAAGCCTTTTACTTGATTTTGACCAAAACTCCAGCTTATTCTTCCTCTTGAGTGATCTGGGGGTCAACAGGAATGGTTTCTGAATGACGCTGACTTTGAAGGGCTGTTGGGAAGCCTGGCACTGAGATGCTCCTTCTGAGCACGGTGATAACACCGAAACAGTCACAGCAGCAGGATCAAACCCAGCATCCTGCTCCTTTGTGCTGGCAGGCAAGAGTCTCATCCCATTGTGTTCAATCTTGGAAAAAACAACTGATTTCTGCACTATTTGAGAAGACAAAAGGGTTTCTGATTACTTAACACTGGTTCTCTTTACAAGAGGCATTTGACTCGAGCTTCAAGCCCCTCGAATGACTCCATCTTTTCAACATTACACAGAAATGTGTTACACTCTGTGCGTACATTACACACTGTCACCATTAATCCTCACTCCTGACCAGCAGATTTTATACTGGCAAAAGCTTCAGGAACATCCATCTGCTGAATTCAACAACACAGGATGAATAACTAAATTGAACTCGATTCAGAAACCCTTTGGTTCCCTGTCTGTTGCTCAGAGGCTCCTGGGCTTTGCCAAACCAATGCCATGGGGCAAGTTGAAGCTCTGCCATGCACAGCAGTGAATCCTCATCCATGATCCAAGGAATCTTGCAGCAAACTTTGCAGCTTCCTTGTCCCTTTTATTCCTGACAGGGATAATCAAAACCTTGAGGTTTTCGCTGTCTTTCCTTTTAACTTCCAGCAGTTGCTGTTTATACTTGAAGATGAGATCTTGAGGCTTGCAAAGCACAAAAGAAGGAGTCGGAAGTTTTCTGTCTACGGAGAGGGTTGGAAACAGTTTTCCAACCAGTTTCTCTAGCTGCTTTGAAAGAACATTAAATTAACATGAAGATGTGGCAACGGTGCACTGGGGCATGTTTGGAAACAAGGATAATTCAGCCATAAATCATAAGTGGAAGAATCAATAACGTAGAAGCTGCAGGAAAACTCTGAGCTGTCACACCCTGCTAGGAGAACGCACAGTGTATACCAGACCCCTTCCCCTGCCCTGCTGTGGGCATCTGTGGTGCAACAAACAGGAGATGAGACCTAAGCCAAGCTAGGACTCATCTACTGAAAACATAAATGCAACCCTCCAAAAAGTTTTGGTTTTTCATCCCAAACCAGCTCCCATAATGTAACAGGCTCCAGACCACTTCTCATGCAGAGACAAATGGGACAAAAATAGACTGAATCCAGTTTTGAGCCTGGAGTTCCAGCTGAAGCAGAAGATGACACTAAAAAAATGTTAATGTGGTAGATAGCTATCAACATGCTGTCATTTCTCCCCCACGTGCTTCACCCTAAATAGACTAGTACCAATGATTGCAATGATCTCCCCAAGACAAGTCTGCCCAACAGATTTTCACAGAATCACGGAATGGGTTGGGTTGGAATGGACCTTAAAGCTCCTCCAGCTCCAACCCCTGCCACGGGCAGGGACCCCTTCCACTGGAGCAGCTTGCTCCAAGCCCCTGTGTCCAACCTGGCCTTGAACACTGCCAGGGATGGGGCAGCCACAGCTTCTCTGGGCACCCTGTGCCAGCGCCTCAGCACCCTCACAAGGAAGAGCTTCTGCCTAAGAGCTCAGCTCAGTCTCCCCTCGGGCAGGTTCAAGCCATTCCCCTTGGCCTGGCCCTACAGGCCCTTGTCCCAAGCCCCTCTCCAGCTTTCCTGCAGCCCCTTCAGGCACTGGAGCTGCTCTCAGGTCTCCCCTTCAGGAGCCTTCTCTTCTCCAGGCTGCCCCAGCCCAGCTCTCTCAGCCTGGCTCCAGAGCAGAGCTGCTCCAGCCCTCACAGCAGCTCCATGGCCTCCTCTGGCCTCTCTCCAACAGCTCCACGTCCCTCTTGTGCTGCTGCCCCAGAGCTGGATCAGGGCTGCGGGGGGGGGGGGGGGGGGGGGTCTCCCCAGAGCACAGCAGAGGGGGAGAATTACCTCATTTTGCTTGATTTATGTTCCAAATGGAGCAACCCAGCTCCCCAGCACTGATGCTGGGCACAGAAATCATCGCTTTCCCTGCAACTCTTGCTCCATCTCTTCATTTTCAAAAGTTTGCCTTGGAGAGCTGATAAAAGGCACAAAAAGCCACCAGAAAGTGGATGCATTAAAAGCAAGACAGAGAACAAAGAAATCCATCAGTTAATGGGAAGGGGCAGAGAAATAATTGCACAGCAAAAGCCTGAGTGTTCACAAGAGCAATGTTTCAGTGTTTACCAAAAATTACCTGTGATCAGGTACTTTGAGAACAAGAAGAAATAAAGATGCTCAAAAACAGAAAAGGGAAGGTGTTTTGGAAGAACCCTCTTGAATCCTGCTTCTCATCCATTGGACTGATCTGTCCTGCCTGGTTTCTATGGACAGCTAACAGTGAACACCAGCCTGTGGGTTCCACAAGATGCACATACATTAATAGGTGTTATGATAGAACTTATATAATCTGTAAGTCCTACAGTGGTATAAATAGATAAAAGGCCATTAAAGCCAGCAGGAATGTACCAAGTTCATGAATACAATAGATTGTAAATGGAAAGACCTCTCCAGGAATGTGTCCAAGAACTGGTTGATGCCTCTGCCCGGTGTCTGAGCACCAGTCACAGCAAAGATGAGGGCTGTTTGAGCTATATTGGGTCTAAATCCACAAGATGCATGTTCCTATGGGTAGTAACTCCTGGGAAGAGGCTTTGAACAAAGGAATATGGAAGATGGAGATGCTGTCTGGGGGTGGAAGAGGCAGACACAGAAGAGGTGGCTTCAGAAAGCTGGTGAAATCTCCCCTTGGTAAGTTGTGAACTGTTCGTGGTCATCTTCGAAGCTTCCTGGAGCAAAGGAGTTTTCCCTAAGGTCATGGAGAAGTAGGGGAATGAGAGGGAAGCAGCGCCTTGAAACAGCAGGCTTAGTTTCAATATGTGCATGGGTACTACAACCAGGGTTAGTCCATTAGCAAGCATCTAGAAGGCAACAGGCAAAGCGCAAACACCAACTCTGTAAGAACAACTCGAATGAATTCAATCCAATCTCTCTGATGGGGAAATCAGGGGATGGGGGAGAAACAAGTAATGATGTGAGTTCACCTCTTGGGGGCTTGAAGGTGTTTTACCTGCTGTAGAGACCAAGATATCCATATTAGAGAAAGTTAATGCCCAGCAGGATGTGCTGTGTTAGGGGTCACCCACGTACCTGGGAGCAACCCATGCAGAAACTGCTCTGCACTGCCTAAAACCTGCTCTGGAGAGAAATGAGTAAGGAAATAAAGCAAGAAAATATGAGAGTAGAAAGAGTAGGAACCACTATAAAGGAATCACTGCCAAGGCCAGGCTGGATGGGGTCCAAGGCCAGGCTGGACAGGGCTTGGAGCAAGCTGCTCTAGTGGAAGGTGTCCCTGCCTGTGGCAGGGGGTTGGAACTGGATGAAGCTTTAAGGTCCCTTCATCCCAAACCAGTGTGGGATTCTATGAACTCAAAATCCTGCCTTTTTGCCTGTGTGGAGAAGGAGAAGAGCTGGCTGGGGAGGCAGAGTGTGGTATGAAGGCACTGGAGGGAAGAAGCTCAAAGTCCCAGATAGAGAGGCTGTAAGGAGCAACAGCTCTTAACCCCATGAGGACAAGTGACGAGATTCTGCTCGATATGGTTTAGTGCCAACACCTTTGGGCCCATGGAGCCCATTCGAGCTCAGGCACAGCACTGCACAACCACAGAAGCTGGAATGTTCTCCTGGCGCTGTCAGAGCCACGCATGCAGCCCTGCAGAACTGCCAGCCTGGGACAGCAGGACTGGTCCTAGATGGAGCTCAAAGTCCGGCAGATGCAGGCTCATTCCATGAGGTTTCCTTGCATGCTGATTCCCAGCTCACACTGTAGCTCCCATATCAGAGATATCATAGTGTTGGAAAGGACAGGATGTATCCCTGTTTTCCAGGATAACCAGGATAACCCCCTCCTCAGCATCCTGAACAACAGTAGGCAAAAAATACTGCGTCTTTTCCATTTGGAAACACATCAAAGAACCCATTCTTGGAAGCAGTGAGAAACAAATTGCTAGTTTAGGTATAACCACCGCTCAAATGGATGCACAACTAGCTGGAGAATGACCTTCCAAGAGTTTATAGCCCAGTGCCATGCCAGGACAGCCTCTCAAGAGTGGCCACTGGGGCTAGTTCTGGGTCTGGGCCTAATCTCTCTCTTCATTAAGGGCTTGAATGGCAGAGGAGAAATACTTTAAGTACTGTGGATGAGTGGAGAGAGGATGGAGAGGGAGAAGATGGAGGTGAAAGGACTCTGATAGTCTTATGGCATGATTCTTACTGCTCCTGAAGAAGCATCCCTACCTTATTTCCTTCCCATCAAACAGCTCTATACCACCAATGCTGCAGCAAGGAGCTAAAATAGTGGCAGTGATGGCTTTAATCAGACTGATGTAGGAAATAAATTCCTGCTTTTCACACAGCAGGGAAAGGCTTCCTTGGGATTGCCACTTCTAACCTCATAGCACTGTGGTCCGGAGGCAAAAAGAATGGGTGACGGGGCAACAGGAATGAGAGGAAATGAAGGAATCCCCAGGAAATGCTCAGTAACTGGGACTGGTTTGGGCCAGTGGGGAAAGAGGGAAACCACAGCCAAAAAAAGCCTCGGAGGAAGGAGGGGGAAGTTGTGTTAGACCCCATCTCTCTCCCAAGAGCATCAGTTATTAACTGTGCATCATGACCAGGCAGCAGAGAGACAAAAGGAATCAACTGCCTTTTGACAGAGAAGATTCTGATTAGATATTAAGCAAAATTTTCCAAGGATTCAGAGGCTGGAACAAAGGCGAATGTGGGGTCCCTTTCTGCTGTCTGTATGAATGGATTTGGATGCCTATGAGGAATGGCTGAGCTCCACTTGATCCTAACTCAGTGTAAGGGAGCCCTGATCCTTTCCAAAACACGTGCGGGTCTATTCCATAAACCGGTTTTATGCCTTTCCTCCCAGAGCACTTTCCTGTTGGGAGTTTAAACTTCTTGATCAACTTAACAAGCCTTTTCCTTGGAAAACTGGATTTGTTTCCCAGTTTGTAGGGGAAATGTTTGTTCTTCAGGAATCTTCCAGCCTCCCTGAAGTCATCTATAATCTGGGATGGCAATGGCAGGATTGACAGGCAGAAATCTATCAGTGTGGGGAGGATCTGATACTGAAGGTAGGCCTTGTGCCTGCTGAGAAGATACAGACCTCATCTGCTTGTCCTTTTGCTCAAGGTGCTCTTCTTTAGCCCTGATTCGCAAGGAATTCCATCTGCCTTGGGAGAAATGTGCACGTATTCATTTCCTTCCAAATCAGGCTGAGCACCTCGCTGTGAACATATTCTGTTCCTTCTTCTTGGCTAGCTGGTCTCCACGCCTCCATCTGCTGCACTTATCTGCCTTCCAAGACTTCCACCAGGCAACTTTTTGAATATCAGAAACCTTCCTTAGCAAAGCATTACATCTTGAACTCAAGATCTGGTTTTATACCAGCACGTAAGGTGCCTTTCCACGTGCTATATGGTACAGAGATGCCCATGGAGCAAGCAGAGAGGACGTGGGACCTATGGGCCACCTACTCCCTTACAGAGCAGCAGTGGTGCCCAGTGACAGGACAAGAAGAAATAGGCACAAACTGAAACACAAGGAGCTCCATTTAGCAGCAGAAACCACTTTTTAACTGCCAGGGTGGTCAAACCCCAGTACAGGTTGCCCAAGGAGGAGATAAGAGTCTCCAGCCTTGATTGGAGACAATCAAAACCCAGCTGGACATAGTCCTGGGTAACCTGCTCCTGATGACCCTGCTTTGAGCAGAGGTTGGGTCAACAGAGGTCCCTGCCAACCTCAGCCATGGGGAGGTTCAGTAACATCAAGATCTGATAACATCAATCCCCGACATCAAGTCAAACCACATACACTGCTCACTCTCTACATGTAGTAGGTCCTACCATTTGTAACACATCAACTACCTTTGATTTCCACACTATTGGCCCAACTTACATCATAAGTGGCCAGTTACCTTTACAGCTTTTAGCCCGACGCAGACACCTGGTGCCACTTAAGGACAAGGTTGAGCCTAGGCTAGAAATGCATCAGAACTGCTGTTTGAGCTCCTTTTATCTCACTTCATCAGCTATGAACTCAATGGCCCTGCAGCTTGAAGTGTAATTTTATGGTGGCAAGGTCTATGGCATGAGACGTGGAGTACAGCATGAGTAGGGGTTACTCCAGCCCAATTCAGAGCCCATGACACTCAAGGCGCAGAAGGTGACACAAGGGGTAATGGGTTAAAACTTAAACAGGGGAAGTTTAGATTGGACATAAGGAAGAAATTGTTTACTGTGAGGGTGCTGAGGCACTGGAATGGGTTGCTCAAGGAAGCTGTGAATGCTCCATCCCTGGCAGTGTTCAAGGCCAGGCTGGATAGAGCCTTGGATGACATGGTTTAGTGTGAGGTGTCCCTGCCTATGGCAGGGGGGTTGGAACTGGATGATCTTAAGGTCCTTTCCAACCCTAGCTGTTCTATGACTCTATGATTCTCAGCACTAAGACCCTCCACGATGCTCTCCAAGACATCCCATAGCGTTAGGAAGTCCAGGCAGGCAGAAAATGACAATCAACACAATGACCATGTGCCTTCCTGCATAGAATCCCAGGCTGGTTTGGGTTGGAAGGGACCTTCAAGCTCCTCCAGTCCCAACCCCTGCCACGGGCAGGGACCCCTTCCACTAGAGCAGCTTGCTCCAAGCCCCTGTGTCCAACCTGGCCTTGAACACTGCCAGGGATGGGGCAGCCACAGCTTCTCTGGGCACCCTGTGCCAGTGCCTCAGCACCCTAAGATGTGCAAAACATTCCCATGTCAGACAATCCATTCAAGCAGAGAATTAAAACTATTCCCTCCTAACAACCAAAGCACTGCACAAGGCTCCCTGTGGCACAGCTGGATATCCCCCCCTGCCAGGTCAGACCAAGCTGGGAATACTTAAGCATGACCGACACCATTGCTCCGGAGCAGAGACGGACCCAGGGAGTTCCTGTGGTCCCTCCTCTGGCTGGGCCAGGAAGGAGGAAGCGCTCCCAAGGAGGAACTAAATACTCCCAAAGAGGAGCTGCTCCCAGGCTCCTGGCTCAGCTCCCTCCGCACAGCCCCATCCATTCCTTGATTCAGCAAACCCTCCTCCATGTAAAGCTTCCCAGTTCCCTTCCAGGTGAACGGGCTTAGCCCAAACGCCCACTTGAAGCCCTTGAGGCTCATCCTGCTCATTTTGCCCGCAGGAAATTAGAGGGTGCAGACACAAGCATGACCAAGGAGACCGGTAACACGTTGGAAACCGCCCGGTTAGGGCATGGCAAAAGGATGTTTATCCATAGCTGAAAGCCTCGGCTGCTCCATAGGGCTCCCACCAGTGCTGCTACCGTGAAGCACTCGTGCAGGCACCTCTCCAAGCAACACGCACGGGCAGCAGATCCCGGCGTGCCGGGAGTTTGGACAGCAGCAAGGTGGGAATCTTCCGCAGCGCCATGGGGAAAGAGCAACGCCTCGGGCTGAAAAGAGGCAGTTATTCCCAAGGAAACACACGGAGCAGAGGAGGGCCGAAGGCTCTTGAGGCGCGTGCCAGAAAGCCCTGAACTCAGAAACGATGGGATCGCTATGTCAACAAGGAACCGGGACTTCCCACGGCGCAGGAGCCTTTCTCCAACACAAACCCACCCCAACGCCAGCCCTCCCAATGGGCAGCACCCTCGCAAGCCCTCACTTTTCGGTCCGCGTTGTTACACAAATAACCACCGCTTTGCCATTTCTGGGTTCAAGCAACCGCTTGGAGAGCCCAAACCATCCCCACGGATGAGCACGGGGCGAGACGCTGCCAGCACCCTGCTCCCACCCACTCTTCACACCTCCCATCCCACCGTGCCCACGGCGCTCTATGAGGGGGTCACCATCCTGCTCCCCATCACTGCCGGGGTGCAGAGATGTTGATTTGGGGGGAACACGACCCCCTCCTCCCCTCAGGGCCCATCTCCCACCATGGCACAGGAGGGCGGGCTCAGACCCGCTGTTCCCCCCCCCCCCCCCCCCCATAATCACCACCGCAGGACGGGGCTGAGCCCCACAAACTCCCTGCACCCCGTCGGGGCTGAACCCGCACCTTGCTCCTGCCGCTGCTCCCCGCCTCCTCCTCCTCCTCCTCCGGCAGCCGTGGTGGCGGCGGGCTCGGCGCGGGCCCATGTGGAGAGGCGGCTGCGGCAGAGCGGGCAGCACAGGCCCGGGCCCTGCAGGCAGCGCTGGAAGCAAGCGGGGCACAACGAGTGGCGGCAGGGCGGCGTCACCGCCTCCACCAGCGCCTGCCGGCAGCCCGGGCACTCCGACACCGCCAGCAGCGCCTCCTCCTTCTCCTTCGCCTCCTCCTCCTCCTCCTCCTCCGACACCACCCCGGGCCGGGCCCCCCGCCGCCGCCGGCCCCGTCGCGCCGCTACCGCGGCCCGTCCGCCGGGCGCCGCCGCCGCCGCCATCTTCTCACTCCTGGAAGGGACAGAGCGCTGAGGGGCGAGGCCCCGCCTACTGCACATAATTCATGAGGGGGCCACGCCCCCTGGTTCATAGTAATGAGAGCCCGGCGCACAGCACGGCGTCCGCCTCGCGTTAACCACGCCTGCCTAGTTAATATTCATGAGGTACCGTATATAAGGAGGAGCCGCCGACTCGCTGCCGTCGCAGCGGGTGGCGCTGGGCGCTGGGGGAGGTTGGTGTTCATTGCAGAGCGCTGCTCGCGGTTTGGGGTGAAGGGACCTTAAAGCTCCTCCAGCTCCAACCCCTGCCACGGGCAGGGACCCCTTCCATAGAGCAGCTTGCTCCAAGCCCCTGTGTCCAACCTGGCCTTGAACACTGCCAGGGATGGGGCAGCCACAGCTTCTCTGGGCACCCTGTGCCAGCGCCTCAGCACCCTCCCAGGGAAGAGCTTCTGCCTAAGAGCTCAGCTCAGTCTCCCCTCGGGCAGGTCCAAGCCATTCCCCTTGCAGGGCTTTGGGCCAGAGGATGAACTGGAGCCACAGGAACCAAGTTCTGTCCGGGGGGACTGCATGCTCGGGAGCTGTTTGGGACAACATCTGCCAGAGATCCCTTCCTAACCCCCCTGTGGCAAGAACCCTGCAGAGAGCTGAAGCTCTGCACCGTGCCTTGTCCCATGGGTGCTTTTGGTGGGCAACTGTCCCCTGTTCCCATGTGCTCTGTCCCAGCCTGAGGGCTCTCCAGGCCCCACCTCCCAGGTCAGGCTGATCCAGGGGAGCAGGCAGTTTTGGGGTGCCAGGGTGTCCATAGGGACTGCGGTGACAGGACAAGGGGTGATGGGTTCAGACAAACAGGGGAAGCTTAGGTTGGAGATAAGGCAGAAGTTCTCCCTTGTGAGGGTGCTGAGGCACTGGAATGGGTTGCCCAGGGATGTTCCTCCCACCTTGTCTCTGCTGCTCCTTCCTCCTCAGGTGAGGATCCCCGCACTCTTCCTCTGCTCCATCATGGGGTTCCCCCCATGGGCTTCTCCAACGTGGGTCTTTCCCATGGGCTGCAGCTCTTTGTGAGCAGCTCCAGTGCCGGTCCCTTCCATCGGCTGCATCCCTCAGGAGCCGTGGCTTCACCATGGGCTCAGCGGACCTGCAAGTCCTGCAGCAAACTCGCTCCAGTGCCTGCTCCTCTGTCCAAGGGACCACAGGAGCCTGCTCCAGCACAGGCTTCCCATGGGATCACAGCCTCCTTTGACCACCCCCCTGCTCCAGGGTCCATTGGGGACCCCATTCCCTGGGTGGGGGGGAAGGAAAACCCCCTTTTTCCCCAGGAAAACACGTGCCTTTGGATGCCGCAGCCCCTCTCCTCATCCCTTCCCTCCTGGAAGAGTGTCCCTCTGCAAACCCTGCCTGGAGGAGGAAGGGGAAAAGGGCAGCCAGCACAAAACAGACCCCAGGGATGTGCTCCTGAGCCTGCCGATGGCTCCATGGGGATGAAGCTGGGGTTCACTGTGCGCTGAGCTCACCACAGCCAGCATCCCATGCCCATGCTTCACTGTCTGGCTCATCTCCGAAGCCTGGCTCTTTGCTGCCTCCTTTTCCCTGCTCTGGATGCTCAGCCCCTCTACACCAGCTCTGTTTTGCAACCTCTTTCCAAACCCTCCCTTTTGTACCCCAAAAAGGGGGTGCTTAAAGGGGATTTTGCACCTCTTCCTCCGAGGCTACCTCCATAGGAAGCGGCACCTCCCAGGAGGGAAGGAATTCAAAGCCTTTCCCTATCAATAGAAGCTGTTCCTTAAACCCTCGGTGTGTTCTGCAAGCCCTGCTCCTTGTTTGCCGATTGCTCAATGCTGCAGGCCAAGGAGGCTTCCTTCAGGAATGACTGTGCCTTGTGGGAAGCCTCGGGGGGGTGCTGGGTTCAATGCGGTTAATGAGAAATAACCAACTTTGCATCTCTAAAGCTCCAAACGCTGAACAGCAGTGAGGTCCCTGCAGCTGCAAGGGCTCGCACAGCTCCAGAGGTGGAAGTGCAGCTCCTGAAGATACTTAGCCTGCGTTCTTAGCATGGGCTAAGGAGGACTTGTGGGTCCAATGGCTTCTTAACAGGGCTGATGGACAGAAACAGCTCTGGGGCAGCAGCACAAGAGGGACGTGGAGCTGTTGGAGCGAGGCCAGAGGAGGCCATGGAGCTGCTGCGAGGGCTGGAGCAGCTCTGCTCTGGAGCCAGGCTGAGAGAGCTGGGCTGGGGCAGCCTGGAGAAGGCTCCTGAAGGGGAGACCTGAGAGCAGCTCCAGTGCCTGAAGGGGCTGCAGGAAAGCTGCAGAGGGGCTTGGGACAAGGGCCTGTAGGGCCAGGCCAAGGGGAATGGCTTTAACCTGCCTGAGGGGAGACTGAGCTGAGCTCTTAGGCAGAAGCTCTTCCCTGGGAGGGTGCTGAGGCGCTGGCACAGGGTGCCCAGAGAAGCTGTGGCTGCCCCATCCCTGGCAGTGTTCAAGGCCAGGTTGGACACAGGGGCTTGGAGCAAGCTGCTCTATGGAAGGGGTCCCTGCCCGTGGCAGGGGTTGGAACTGGAGGAGCTTTAAGATCCCTTCAGCCCAAACCATTCCATGATTCCATGTTGCCATTACAAACCTCTACAGCAAGCAGAGGAAGAAACCTCCAATGCTAGCCCTGCTCAGAGGACAGGTTTCTCCTCATGGTGCTGCCCCAGCCACGGTCATGCTTTGACACCTCCCATTGCCCCTCTGCTTCCCTGTGCTCCCCATCAGCAACTCCCCCAGGACACTGTCTTCTACAGGTTCATGGCATGCAAGAACTTCTTCCTTAGCCCTCAGCTTGGCCAGGGTGACTTCGTGTTTCATTCATTTCCCATGGGAGCACCAGACGTGCATCAAGGCTGTGGCTGGCGTCACCTAAAGTCAAGCACTGCTCTTCTGTTCTGTGCATTGCCTGGCACACGGGTTTTAGTAGTGCTTGGGCTGGATGCCACCCTGATGGCCCTCGTACCCGGGCTTTGGCATTGCAGGTTTCTACATTCGAGAGCTTGAATCACCTCAAAGAACCGATTGGGGGGCATTTTAAAGGCAGCCTCAGGTTCAGAATCCTCCTCCAGAGGAACCCGGTGCTTTCTGTGGCCGTGCAGGGCATTCCTGACTGCTCGGCTCCATCACGCACTCACCAAACCTCCTCTAAAGTGGGGTCCGTGGCCGCAGCGGCAGCCCTGGATTAGCTGTGTGCAGGGAGGGGAACCAGAGAACACCAGAGGAGGCAGAGCCTCTGCACTGGTTGCTATGGAAATCTCTTCTGCTTCCCGTCTCTTTACTGGGGCACTAAACCCATCTGTCTTTGCACCGCATTTCAGTGCCCGGCCCCTCTCTGATGAAGGATCTCAGCCACCCTCACATCAGGGTGGCTGCAGAGACAGGGGCTTCACCTCTTTCACTGTATCCAGAGGGTAGGTTTAGGCTGGATATAAGGAGAGCTGTGGGCCTCCTTGCAAGAGCTGTGGATGGAGAGAGGAAGGAGAGGTCCATGCCCAAAAACCAGCCTCTAAATGGGTGCCAGGGGCTTGCTAGGGGTTATCATCTCCTTGCTGTCTCACCCACACTTCTGTCTTTAGTTCAGCTGTTGAATGGATAGGAGGATGTCAGTGCATTGATCCTCACCATTGTGGCCCCACAAAGGGCCAGTTGATGGAAAAGCTGTTTTCCAGGGAACAAATAGTTGTAGTGACTTTTAAATGTCTCTCAGTGACTATTGAGATGAATGAGGCAGTGATTTGGTGCTGGGGCTGCATTTGGTCCATCAGCTCAGGTGTGTGTCCTGTAGATGCTGCTGCTAAACAGTCAGATGGGGGCACATCGTAGAATAGTTTGGGTTGGAAAGGACCTTAAGATCATCCAGTTCCAAGCCCCTGCCATGGGCAAGGACACCTCACACTAAACCATGGCACCCAAGGCTCTGTCCAACCTGGCCTTGAACACTGCCAGGGATGGAGCATTTGCAACCTCCTTGGGCAACCCATTCCAGTGCCTCAGCACCCTCACAAGGGAAAACTTCTGCCTTATCTCCAACCTAAGCTTCCCCTGTTTGTCTGAACCCATCACCCCTTGTCCTGTCACTGCAGTCCCTATGGACACCCTGGCACCCCAAAACTGCCTGCTCCCCCGGTTCAGCCTGACCTGGGAGGTGGGGCCTGGAGAGCCCTCAGGCTGGGACAGAGCACATGGGAACAGGGGACAGTTGCCCACCAAAAGCACCCATGGGACGAGGCACGGTGCAGAGCTTCAGCTCTCTGCAGGGTTCTTGCCACAGGGGGGTTAGGAAGGGATCTCTGGCAGATGTTGTCCCAGACAGCTCCCGAGCATGCAGCCCCCCCGGACAGAACTTGGTTCCTGTGGCTCCAGTTCATCCTCTGGCCCAAAGCCCTGCAAGGGGAATGGCTTGGACCTGCCCGAGGGGAGACTGAGCTGAGCTCTTAGGCAGAAGCTCTTCCCTGTGAGGGTGCTGAGGCGCTGGCACAGGGTGCCCAGAGAAGCTGTGGCTGCCCCATCCCTGGCAGTGCTCAAGGCCAGGTTGGACACAGGGCTTGGAGCAAGCTGCTCTATGGAAGGGGTCCCTGCCCGAGGCAGGGGTTGGAGCTGGAGGAGCTTTAAGGTCCCTTCATCCCAACCCGTTCCATGATTCCGCAGTTCAGGACGTGCGGAGCCCAGCGCCCGCCTGCAGAGGGTATCCTAAGCCTGCGCAAGGCTCCAGCCTCGCATCCCTGCCCCAGGCCGGATGCTCTGCCTTGCGCAGCCTGCAGGGATCGTGTCCCTGCTCCTCGCCTCTCCCGAGGAGCCGGCAGGGTTCTGCCACCCCCGTTTCCCTCTGTGGTCCTGCCCGCGGTGGTACCAGCTCTGGCCAGACACTTGCCGTGGATGCGGGTGGGGATGTGTTGCAGAGGAGACAGGAGACACGGGCAGGCAATGGTGCTGTGCTCCCCCGTTCTCCTCTCTGGCCTTCCCCCTTCCTTTGCCCAGCCTCTCTTCACCCTTCTCTCTTATTTGGTTGCTGATCTCCATCCCTGGAGGGGGATCTCTTCCTCACTATCTGTTGCTGGTTTGCCCTGATTAAAGGCTATAGATTACATACATTAACCATGTTGTCGATCTTAGAATCACAGAACCAGCCAGGTTGGGAAAGCCCTTTAAGCCCATCCAGTCCAACCTTTACCCCAGAACTGCCAAGGCCACCACTGCCCCATGGCACTGAGGCCTCGTCTCCATGGGGTGTGAACCCTTGCAGGGCCGGTGCCTGCAGCCCTGCCCTGGGCAGCCTGTTCCAATGCCTGAGCACCCTTTGGGGCAGGAATTGTTCCTCAGCCCCATCTAAACCTGCCCTGGTGCAGCTCTTGTGCTTGGCATCACCCTCAGACGTTAAAAGCACCGTTTGCCCACCCCAGGCTGGGCTGTGTGGTTCCACTGGTAAATTATCTTTTTAAGCTTCATCAGTCATTGTCTGCCTTCAATCCCCAAAGATGCAGCTTTAGAGCACTTGAAAGTCCTCCAGCACCCACATTCATGCAAACCCAACCACTGCGTGCACAGGTTAGGGCCGGATGGGGATCAGACCTTCTCAGATGCTGACACTTGCTCCCACAGGGATCTTATTGTAACTCCACAAAGCCCTTGGGAGCACCCTTTGCGTTCAAGGTGCTGTAGTCAATTGTGTTGCTCCCAGCACAGGTCCCACTGTAGGGTGATGGGTATAAAGGCTGCTCCTCCTTTTCCTGGAGCAGGAGTCAGCAGAGGTTGGGTGATGTCCTCAGGAGAGGTTGGGTGATGTCCAAAGGAGAGGTTGGGTGATGTCCAAAGGAGAGGTTGGGTGATGTCCTCAGGAGAGGTTGGGTGATGTCCAAAGGAGAGGTTGGGTGATGACCCCAGGAGAGGTTGGGTGATGTCCCCAGGAGAGGTTGGGTGATGTCTTCAGGAGAGGTTGGGTGATGTCCTCAGGAGAGGTTGGGTGATGTAGCCAGGAGAGGTTGGGTGATGTCCTCAGGAGAGGTTGGGTGATGTCCAAAGGAGAGGTTGGGTGATGTCCTCAGGAGAGGTTGGGTGATGTCCTCAGGAGAGGTTGGGTGATGTCCTCAGGAGAGGCTGGGTGATGTCCTCAGGAGAGGTTGGGTGATGTCCTCAGGAGAGGTTGGGTGATGTCCTCAGGAGAGGCTGGGTGATGTAGCCAGGAGAGGTTGGGTGATGTCCCCAGGAGAGGTTGGGTGATGTCCCCAGGAGAGGTTGGGTGATGTAGCCAGGAGAGGTTGGGTGATGTCCCCAGAAGAGGTTGGGTGATGACCCCAGGAGAGGGTGGGTGATGTCCAAAGGAGAGGTTGGGTGATGTCCCCAGGAGAGGTTGGGTGATGTCCAAAGGAGAGGTTTGGGTGATGCCCTCTGCAGACAGCCTCCATAGCTCAAGCTGTGAAGATGCTATAAAACTCCGGAGTGAGGCTGAATTTTATGTGCTCCATTGGGCAGAGCAACCTCCGGGCCTGCTCCATGGTGAATTCTCTGCTTGGATGTCCCCCAAACACAACTGCCTTCAGGAGGAGCTCTCCTTGGCTTGAATCACCCATCAGAATGGGAGCAGGGATGCTGGGTACAGTGGTGTCTGTGCTAGAACTGCAGGCAGAGGCAGCTCCCTGAGCCGCTGCATCACGAGGAGGTGCTGATGCTTGCAGGTAAGCTGTCTCCCTGCAGCTCCAGGAGACGTTCAGTGCTCCCTTCTAGCTTGGAGACGCATCTCCTGCCATGGCTGAACTGAAGCCAGGCCCTGGGTCAGGGTGGGACGGGGGTCTGGGTGCAGAAGCGGCTCCAATGTGCCCAGTGAGGAGCTCAAGGTTACACCATCGGTCGTGGGAGGGAGGCAGCCCCTCTCCCATGGTTCTGCTGCTGTGAATTATAGTTACTCCAGTGCTGGTTTAATGCAGGACAAGGAACAGCATAAAACCAGGCCAGTGCTCAGCCTGAAGGATCCTTGCTATCTGTCCTCTTCCACCTTGAGCAGAGCTGATAGAGCCAGCGGTGAGAGGAGCTCAGGGGCATCATGCAAGGAGACAGGACTGAATCTGCATCTCAGAGGGGTGTTCTGCTTCCCCATCCAGCTCTCATCTCTGCATGGTGTCCTGCGGGAGCAGCAGGGACCAGAGCCACCCAGGACATCAGCCCTGATGGGCCAAATGTCCCTCTGAACCTCCCGGTGGCTTCTGTGCCTGCAGGGAGGAGGGATGTTGAGAGGGACGGGCTGCGAGCAGGAGTCTTAGGCTCCTGCCCAATGCTTGTGCCCAAAGCTGCTCTATGGAAGGGGTCCCTGCCCGTGGCAGGGGTTGGAGCTGGAGGAGCTTTAAGCTCCCTTCAACCCAACCCAGGCTGGGTCCCAGCTTCTCCCCATCTAACCCAGCCTCCCTCGCCTCCCGGCTCCGCTCATTCCCAGCTCCCTGCCCATCTGCCAGCCGCGCTCTCGGTTTTCTCCTCCTGCCTCGGTAAGGCTGTGGAAGGGGTTTGAGTAAACAGCTCCCACCGGGAGCAGCCGGCACCTCCTCTCCCAGCTCCTCCCTGCCTTGAAAAGCCCATTTGTAGCGTGGCTCTGGGGGCAGGTTATGAAAGTGCTGAGAAAACCGGGGCCACGCAGCCCAGTCAATGGAGGTATTTTGTGTCCCTGCTCTAACAGCATCAGCTGAAGTCAGGCCTGTAGCTCCTGGCCCCGCATCAGGGCTGAAACTGATGGGAAAGGCCAGCCATGGCCTAAGTGCAGACCCGGGAGTTAAAGACCAGCCTTGTCAGGAGCAAGGTGCTGTGTTACATCTCTGGTGGCTCTCATAAAGAATACATTCACCCCTTGGCAAAACCAGGGCTCTTTATCTTCATCTGCGAAGGAATCCGTCTGACAGTTCCACACTGCCAACATCAATCCATCTGCCACCCTGCATCAGGCTCCAGCAAACCATGGGATTGGCGTGGAAAGAAGGAAACTTGGGTGCTTTTTATTTGCCTTCTGGTTGCTGAGCCTTTGGGTCAATCCCCTTCGTGTTTGCCGGGCAATAGAGAGCACAAGATGATGCCTTTTGGGTGGGTTTTTTTTTCAGGTGAAAACTGAGATTCTCAAACAAACTCCTGAATAAATAACGTGAGCTCCAAAAACATCCCTCCCCGTGAGGGCCCGGTGGCAGGATCGTGACCTGGCCACGGTGCAGGCTGGAGGAGCTGCTTTCCATTCCTTTCCCTGGAAGGCTGCAGCTGAGCATCCCTGATGTTTGATCACAGAAGCATGGAATGGGTTGGGTTGAAGGCAGCTTAGAGCTGATCCAGTCCCAACCCCTGCCACGGGCAGGGACCCCTTCCATAGAGCAGCTTGCTCCAAGCCCCTGTGTCCAACCTGGCCTTGAGCACTGCCAGGGATGGGGCAGCCACAGCTTCTCTGGGCACCCTGTGCCAGCGCCTCAGCACCCTCCCAGGGAAGAGCTTCTGCCTAAGAGCTCAGCTCAGTCTCCCCTCGGGCAGGTTCAAGCCATTCCCCTTGGCCTGTCCCTACATCCCTTGTCCCAAGCCCCTCTCCAGCTTTCCTGCAGCCCCTTCAGGCACTGGAGCTGCTCTCAGGTCTCCCTTTCCCACAGCAGAGGGGCAGGATCCCCTTTCCCCGAGCTGCTGCTCACGCTCTGGGGGTGCACCCAGCACACGGGGCGCGTGTGTATGTGTGTGTTTGGGCGTGTGTTTGGTGCTGTCTTCTCTTCACACCCCTCTCCGGAGTGTTTTGAAGCTCTGTGGTCGCGTCAGGACTGCTCTGGTCAGCCCCGAAATGCAGCAGCGAGGGCACCGCTTGTGCTCGCTGTAGGCAGGTCTCCTTCGCCCCCCTGTCCTGCAGCAGAGCCATGCTCCCAGTCTGCATTGGAGGCACCAAGTGGCACAGGTATTTTAGAGCTTAGAAACAGCAGCGCTGTGATGAGCCCAGCTCCATCTCCTGCTCTGGACGGAGGGATGTGCTCTTTGAGGACCACAGAGCTGCCCCTTGGAAGAGCCGAGGTGGGATGAGGTCTCGTCTCCATTTGCTGGCTGTGGTTTGGCGGTGGGCACCTTGCTCCTGAAAGATGAGTGCAGAAACGCATCTTGGCTTCTCGTGCTCGGCAGCTTCAAGAGGAAACAACAGAGCTGATGATTTAAAGTGTTATTCAGGCAGGTTTCAGGGAACCAAAGAGATTTCCATCATATCCAGCTCCAGGAATGGGTACTCGCAGACGTGCTTTGGTAGAGGGGGATGCGTTTGGCTCCTGGGGCAGGGCTTGAGGCAGGCAGAAAGAAGGGATGGATGGAAGAGGTTCTGCTGCAGAAATTCCCCTTGGATGCTTTCCTCTCTGAGCCAAATGGGGCGCGTGGCTGCTGTGGCCAGGAGTAGGAGCTTGGGGACTGGTGGCTTGGTGCTGCTCCAAGTGGGTTGGCATCAGGCATAAAGATCTCAAACCCCGGAAAACCCAATCCCAAGCTTGATTTGATGGAGGAAAAGAAATAACTTGGCTGATGGAGGAGATCTTGGTCACCTGGTGCCAAAGGGATTGCAGTGATGATGGCTTCTCCACGGCCAGTGGTGGGAGGAAGCTGAAGATGAGGAGAAGAGAGAGACCCAGTGGTGTAGAGATTAAGCCATTGGCAAAGGAGAAGCCTGCAAGGTCTGGAACCTCCATCCAAGCCTGTTTGATGCAGGAACATGGGCATGAAGGTGTTTAACACCGCGTTAAAGCCTGTATGCCTTCTGCTGATAGAGTGTCTTGCTCTTTGTACCCCTGGAAGTGTGAGTTGTGAAGGTGGAGCAGGAGGAACGGGTGAAAACCACCCTAAAACTGGCTTTGGGGGTCTAAGGAAGCTGCAGGAACCCATCTCCATGATGAGCTGGTGACTCTGGCTTATCCTGGCCATGGGAAGCAGCGCTGTGTGGTGGGCACAGCAGCTCAGGGAGGATCCAATGCTGCCCAGCATTGGAGAGTGGAGAGCTGAGCCCCATGGACAGGCAGAGCAGGGCTGGCAGCCAGAGCTGGAGCACTTCCAGCAGGATCTGGGGAGCAGCAGGAGCAGGAGCAACACGGAGGTGACTTTGTCAGGGGTGACTTTCCAGCTGATGGTGTTTCATGCCCATCAGCTCCACGCTGTGGGGATGAAGGATGGCCAAGGTGTGAGCGCTGCTCTTCACTCTGCTCGAGGAGGATTTGGGATCATGGCTTGGAGGTCCTGCAGGCAGGGACTTTGTTGGTCATCTAAGGTGGCTTTGTGCAGCTGGAGGGATGTAAAGCACTTGGTGGGGAGAGTGGATTCAACTGCTTTGTCCCACTGAAACCCCTGTGGGTACGGGACAGCTCGCTGCACCCCACTACCCTGGGAGGGCAGGGTCCCAGCCATGGCAATGGGAAGGCAACCGGGCTTTAGTGGGCAGGGAGTCAGGGCACTGGGGGACCTCAGCTGTGGAGCAGAGCCCTTCTGGAGGAGGCTAAAGCCCTGATTTCTGCTTTGCCCCCGTTGAAGCTGGGGATGCGCCAGACCAAGGGATGCGGTGCCTCTGCACGGGCATGGGGGTTTAAACCTCTCCCTTGGGGGGGGATTCAAGCATCTCCGAGCCGGGTCCAGGTGATGTTTGAGAGGCAGAAAGGGCACAGCCGGGCCTTGGTTGGGGGGGGGGGGGCGCTGATTTATCCCATTAGAGCCCCCTCCCTGCTCGCAGCCCCCAGGACGGGTCCAGCCCCGCAGGTCCCCCCTCCCCGGCCGGGCCTCAGGGAGGACGGGGTTAAAGCTGCGGCTCCCGCACCGGCTCCGCGCCCGCCCTCCCCCCGCCTCCCGGCGGCGAGGAATTTCCTAAAACACCCAAAAAAAAGTGGGAAAATAATAATAATAATTAAAAAAACCCCAAACCCAACACCCCCCCACCCCCCTCGGGCCCCCACCCCCATCTCCGCCTTTAATACCAACAAACAAACTCCTCGGCTCTCCCTAAAGGAGGCGCCTTTGACCGGAGCGAGACGAGACCCGTCGGGCACCGGCATCGGCATCGCGGCACCCCCGGGACCCGGCACCTCGGCACCGGCATCTCTGTATCCCCGGGAACCGGCACCCCCCGGCACAGGCATCCCCGGCACCCCTGGGAACCGGCGTCTCTGCACCCCCGGCACCTCGGCACCGGCACCACCGGCACCAGGCACCCGACACCGGGGCAGAGACCGCGGCACCGCCGGGTACCGACAGCAGGAGCGAAGCCTCCCGGCACCGAGACCGAGCCATCACCGGGCACCGCACCGGGACCAGCACCGGGACATCGGGCAGAGGCACCCGCGGGCACCGGGACCGAAGCCGCCGGGCGCCGATCGCCGCGATGCTTCCCGGGGCAGGACCCCTCGCCTTCCTCCTCCGGTGCCTGCTGCTCCTCCTCGGCTCCGAGAGCCGCGCCCGGGCTCGTAAGTGTCCCCCCCCCCCCCCGCCGCTCCCCTCCACGGGTCCCTTTGTGCCTCAGTTTCCCCATCGCCGGGGTCCCCGGCACCATGAGGGTGGGACTACGCTTTGCGGGCATGGCCCCGGATACGGGGGTGCAGGTGCTGGTCCTCCATGTGCCAGCAAGCCAGGTCCCCCATCCTGCAGTGGTGGACACGCAGTGGTGTCCTCCACTACCTGCGCACACTGCTGGGTGCTGGTGAGGATGCTGGGGGCTGGAGGGGCTGGCAGGGATGTGCTGAAGGTCCGGGACCTTCCCGTGGGCTAGAAATGGTGCAGGGCAGGGAGCTGAGATGCAGCTCTTCCCCTGCACAGCTCCCGCTCAGCAAGGGCACATCTCCCCGCTGCGGGTGGACAGGCACATGGGCAATTTGGGGAAAGGATGCCTCCAGACCAAAGCTGGGGGCTTTTCTTCGTGTCCATCCCTTGTCCATCTCCATGTCCATCTCTTGCCCATCCCATGTTCTCACCTGCTTCTGCTCCCAGCTGGCAACTGGGATTTGGGATGGGAAAGGGATTTGTGCAGCGCTTCCTTGTTCAAGAAGCCTTGAAGGACTTGGCCAGGGCTGTTGAGGACTTGGGTAAGGCACTGGGACCCACTGGGCACCCCTACAACATCACAAAGCCACCTGAGCAAAGCAAAGCAGCACCCGCTGGGTCCCTCCGTGTATTCTCCTCTCTAATCCCAGCGGAGCCTGTCGGTGGCTGCATTAGGGTGATTGATGACCTGCCTGCTGCCAGCAGTGCCTTAGGCACTCGGCAAATAACCATCCTCCTGGAGCACTGACCCAGACTGTGAGCGCTGGATTTGCTTGTCCCGGCAGTGGAGCGTCCAGGGGGGAAAGGCAGGAGGATGGATGGGGCTGTGCAGAGCCCTTGGAGAGCAAAATCGGGGTGAGTTTGGCTACTTCCCCTTCCCTGGGCTCAGCCCGCAGCATCGTTCCTCGCACAAGGGATTTTGGGCTGACTCCGTGCCTCTGCCAGGGCTGTGTTACCCGTGGTACCCAGGTTAGGAGGAGGATGGAGACATCACCAGGAGGTTGAAGTAGGTGCTAGGTGAAGTCTTTGCTTTGCTGATGGAAGGAGAGTCCCTACATTGCACATAAACCGTGATGAATGGGGCAGTGGGGGGTTGTCTGCTTCGGGAGGAAGTGTTGGGGTCCTTTTGCATCCCTTGTGATGGTGATAAAGGGCTGGAGACTGCGGGACAGGGGCAGGGAAGTCCGGGATCTCCTCTCTGCATCACTTTGGCAGTGCTGAGGGTACATCCCATGGCGCTGGGGGCTCCAGGAGCCCCATGCCTGAAGGTAGAGGGGTCTGGGTGATGAGACCCTCATCCTCCTCCATCCACCTCTACCCTTCATTGCCTCGCGTTTATCTCTGCGCTGAGCACTCGGGGAGGATGAAGACAAGAACAAATTAGCTTCGAGCAGCCTCATCAGCCAAGAGACCTCCAGTGTCGCGGCTAAAAATAGGTGAGGAGCAGAAACACTCGGGCTCGAAGGCAAGTCAGAAAGGAGGAATTTGCCCACAGAAACAGGCTATTTTAGGGGATTTACACTGTGAGCCGAGAGGCTGTCAGGGGCACAGGTTACTGGGCTGGATGCGTTGCGGGTGAGCAACGCAGCAGCAACAGCTGAGTGCAGGGATGGTTTGGCTGGAGGCATTTAAAGCCAGCATCTCTGGAGAGCACGGGGCAGGGGTGTTCTCCAGGAGCTGGGGGAGTTACTGCTTCATTTCATTTCATTTCTAATGTGGCTCCTGCAGAAAAAGGGAGCTCATGGGGTCTGTTCTATGAGTTTGGACCCGGTGTGATGGGGGAGTGGGTGGTCCAAGAGGGGAAGGAGTGGGATGAAAAGCAAACCCTACCTGTGGACAGGGTAAGGGAGAGGTGATGCCTGCACATCCTACTTTAGACACCCAAGAATCCCCTTGGGAAGGAGCAGGGGGAGCAGAACCCCTGTCTGCTGCTCACAGAGGCCCTGAGGATGCTCTGGATGCAGGACTTGGTTCCTCCACCCTGGGGAGCTCAGGGATGCTCCATGAGGCTCAGTTGCATGTTTCCAGGCTCCCACAGTGCCAAGAAGGAATTCCCAGCCCAGGACTGAGCGAGGCGAGGGTGTGGGAAGTGATCTGGATGTGAGCAGAGCCATTGGGATGCCGCATGCCAAGGGCTGGGTGCGTTTTAAGCAGTCCCCTCTGAGCTGCGGTTGCACTTTAAGCCCTCCGTAAACACAGGGCTGTCACGGGAGTGCTGGGACTTTCTGTTCCAGACACTGCTTCTTACACCTTATTTATGGCTGCTTTTAAAACCTACAAACTGCCTTGCATAAAATAAAGCATAAAATGTTCATGCTTTATTTATGTCTATTCATTTATATTTATTAAGTTTATAATGATCAAGCATAAGATGTTTGGGTGCCATGGTTTAGTGGGAGGTGTCCGTGCCCACGGCAGGGGGTTGGAACTGGATGATCTTGAGGTCCTTTCCAACCCAAACCATTCCATGACTCTATAAACACAGCCCCTGTGCCTGGCGTGGGGCTGCCAGGCAGGTGTGGGACCCCCACAAAGGCTCCTGGGGCCGTGAGCATGGCTCAGATGGGTCCAACTTGGTGGCGAGCTGTGAGGGGACTGCCTGGGATGCAGAGACATAGAAAGGTTTGGGATGCAGGGACCTTAAAGCTCCTCCAGTTCCAACCCCTGCCACGGGCAGGGACCCCTTCCATAGAGCAGCTTGCTCCAAGCCCCTGTGTCCAACCTGGCCTTGAACACTGCCAGGGATGGGGCAGCCACAGCTTCTCTGGGCACCCTGTGCCAGCGCCTCAGCACCCTCACAGGGAAGAGCTTCTGCCTTATCTCCAACCTGAACTTCCCTGTTTCAGTTTGAACCCATCACCCCTTGTCCTATCACTGCAGTCCCTAATGAAGAGTCCCTCCCCAGCATCCTTGCAGCCCCCTTCACACACTGGAAGCTGCTCTGAGGTCTCCACGCAGCTTCTCTTCTCCAGGCTCAACAGCTCCAGTGTTCTCAGCCTGGCTCCATACAGGAGCTGCTCCAGCCCCTGCTCATCCTCGTGGCCTCCTCTGGACTCCCTCCAACAGCTCCATGTCCTTATGTTGAGGACCCCAGAACTGCACCCAGTGCTGCAAGTGGGGTCTCACCAGAGCAGAGCAGAGGGGCAGGATCACCTCCTTCAGAGACCCCCTGCACGTGGGATGAAACAGGGGCGAAACAGGGTGACACTTGTGGGGCATTCCGGTAGCATCCTTGTTGGAGGCACTTTGGTGCCTGGAGTGAAAGTCCCTGCCAGGGAGACTGCGGCATGGGGCTGGTGGAGGCTTGCTGCTGCAGGTGAGCAAACTGGGAGAGGTTTGTGCCTTCATGTTCTCTGCTTTGGGGTCTTGCAGGTGCATTAGTCCCTCTCTAGACACAGGTCAAGGCTTTACCTGCAGTAGGGCCTCACTTCTGTGGACTCTTGTGTGTCCTGTAGCACGTCTTGGGGGCTTGGAGCAAGCTGCTCTATGGAAGGGGTCCCTGCCCATGGCAGGGGTTGGAGCTGGAGGAGCTTTGAGGTCCCTTCAACCCAAACCATTCGGTGCTTCTATGATTCTATGACCCCATGATTCTATGATTCTTGTATTTGAGAAGTGGTCAGATGGGACCCGTTCCTGAAGGCATTTACAGTGGGAAACACCCCCCTTTCCACCTCTACTCCTGCTTCCAGGTCCCTTAGGGCCACCTCCAAGCACAGAGCAATCAGCAAGCTCAGATTGGGTCTCCATGGTGGCATGGACCATGCTGGGCCGTTGTCATCTCCTTACCTAGGGAAGGGAAACAAGGTGGTGGCTTCACCTGGCTCCTTTGGTCCTGCAGCTTTGCAAACCCGCTGCAGCTCCAGAGCCCTCTCTGGCAAAGCAGAAGTGAAACAAGGTGACTTTTGTGAGCCTGCCGCTGCTGAAGATGCGATAAATGAGGTGACTGAGGGGCACGGGAGCAATTGGCTGCCACAAATGGCTTTTGACTCCGAGCGGAGGGGGAAGATCTCCAAAGTTTGGCCTCGGAGAATGAAATTATTAATCCTGGCATGGGAAAAAATGATCTAAACTTTTAAACCTCCTCCATCCCTCCATCCATCCCTCCCTCCATCAGTCCATCCATCCATCCCTCCCTCCATCCCTCCATCCATCCCTCCATCCATCAGTCCATCCCTCCATCCATCCACCCCTCCATCCATCCCTCCATCCATCCCTCCATCCACCCATCCGTCCATCATCCATCCCTCCCTCCATCCATCCCTCCATCCATCCATCCGTCCATCATGCACCCATCCCTCCATCCATCCCTCCATCCATCCATCCCTCCATCCGTCCCTCCCTCCCTCCCTCCCTTCATCCATCAAACCATCCACCCCTGCATCCATTCATCCATCATCCATCCATCATGCATCCATCCATCCATCCATCCCTCCCTCCATCCCTTCTTCCCTTCATCCATCCCTCCCTTCCTCCATCCATCCATCCATCCATCCATCCATCCATCCATCCCTCCATCCCTCCCTCCATCCATCCAACCATCCATCCATCTATCCCTCCATCCATCCAACCATCCATCTATCTATCCCTCCCTCCCTCCCTCCCTCCCTCCCTCCCTCCCTCCCTCCCTCCCTCCCTCCCTCCATCAAACCATCCACCCCTGCATCCATTCATCCATCATCCATCCATCCTTCCATCCCTCCATCCCTCCATCCCTCCCTCCCTCCCTTCATTCATCCCTCCCTTCCTCCATCCATCCATCCATCCATCCATCCATCCATCCATCCATCCCTCCCTCCCTCCCTCCCTCCCTCCATCCATCCATCCATCCATCCATCCATCCATCCATCCATCCATCCATCCATCCCTCCCTCCCTCCCTCCCTCCATGCATCCCCAAACATGCTGCTGCCTCAGGCCCAAGCCCCATCACACAACTGAGACGTGGACAAGTGTCTGCTGCTGCTCATGTGACCAATCAGGCCCTCTGCACACATGAATCAAGCTGCTCTCGAGGGCTGGACCCAAACCAGGGCTCCACTTGGGATTAAATGCTTGGAGGAAGCAGCCAACTGGCATGGGAGCCTGCAAGCCGAGCGGGGCCGCCGCGCACAGAGGCAACTTCATCTCTTCCCCCGCAGCGTAATTCATGAGGATGCTGCAAGCAGGGAAGAATGAAGTCGTTTTCTCACCCTTTGGCTATGAGAAACGATGGTTTCTTCTTCTTTTTTTGTGGAGTTTTGTGGAGTTTTATGCCTTTTTCGTCTGGGTTTCTGCAGTTCCCAGCCCCATTGTCCCCGTTCCTGTGTGGTTTGCTGTAAGCACATGTCCTGCGTGGCTGGAAATATGGGTGTGCTGAGTTGTGAAGAGGCTTGGAGCAGGCTATGGGGACAATGTAAAGAGCTGACGGCCCTGCCTTGGCAGAGGGGATGGGCTAGGTGATATCCAGAGCTCACTTCCAACCCTGGTGATTCTGTGTTTCTATGTAGGCAAAAGGAAGGAAAATGCTTCTGCCTGTGCCTCTGGTGGCATCCACCCCAAAAGTAACTCAAATCTCCACCGCTGCAGATGCAACGTGGCCCCATAGCGCTGTGCTTGGGCTAGGTGGTGTGGGCAGTGGTGGCCACCTCCTCTGAAGGAATAACTTGGAGAATCAAGTGCTTGAAGCCATCAACTCAATGAGGAGCTCAGGGTTGCTGGCAGGCTCACAGGGATTGAGTTGGAATCATAGCAGCCTTCCAGTGTCTGAAGGGGGTCTATAGGGATGCTGGAGACGGACTCTTCATCAGGGACTGCAGTGATAGGACAAGGGGTGATGGGCTCAAACTGAAACAGGGGAAGTTTAGATTGGAGATAAGGAGGAAATTCTTCCCTGTGAGGGTGCTGAGGCACTGGAATGGGTTGCCCAGGGAGGTTGTGAATGCTCCATCCCTGGCAGTGTTCAAGGCCAGGTTGGACAGAGCCTTGGGTGCCATGGTTTAGTGCGAGGTGTCCCTGCCCATGGCAGGGGGGTTGGAACTGGATGATCTTAAGATCCTTTCCAACCCAAACCATTCTATGATTCTGTGATTCTATAATTCTATGAAAGGGACCCATAAAGAGCATCATAGACCCATAAGGCTGCCCTTCCCAGTGGTCACAGGGTCTGGCCATGGTAGAGCATTGCTTGGGTCTATCCTGAGTTGGGCTGGGTCAGCCTGGAGAAGAGAAGGCTCCTGAAGGGGAGACCTGAGAGCAGCTCCAGTGCCTAAAGGGGCTGCAGGAAAGCTGGAGAGGGGCTTGGGACAAGGGCCTGTAGGGCTAAGAATGATCTTGGAGCAAGCTGCTCCAGTGGAAGGTGTCCCTGCCCGAGGCAGGGGTTGGAGCTGGAGGAGCTTTAGGCTCCCTTCCAACCCAAACCACTTTGGCATCCTATGGTCAGGAGCTGAAGGGGATGTGTCTGCCCACTGCAGCGTTTTGGTATGGGTTTTGCCTCGGTGGCAGGAGAAACGCTTTGAGCAGGTGGCACCTCCAGCTTTGGCAAGGGACAGCACTGGCCAGGCTCTCTGAATCACTGCTGTGTCCCTGCTGCCAGCGCAGAGCATGGGATGGCCATAAACTGTAACACAACAAGGTTCACCTCAACAGCAGGAACAGCTCCTTTACGTTGAGAGGTATCCGAGCCCTGGCAGCGGAGTCTCCATCTCTGGAGACATTCAAACCCCACCATGGACACGGTCCTATTTAAGCCTTGCCTTGGCAGGGGGTTGATCTCCAGACGTCCCTTCCAGCCCTAATGGTCTTGTCGTAGTTTTAGCATCATTGGGGTGCTGAATGCCACTGGGCTCGTTTTGGGCACCTCTGAGGAGTCCTTCCAGCAGCACAGCAGGCTCAGCACCCACCAGCTTGCCTGTATTCACACGATGGGCTGCAGGAGCTGGGCCCCATGCCTTCAAAACCAGCCCTTTCCCCTCTCCCCACATCCCCAGGGCACCACAAGCTTTTAAAAGACCCATAAATGCTTCAGGGAGCGTAAATATCTCCACTACCTTGAGCAACGTCATCGCCCAAACTACCTCAAATCCCCCCGATGACATAACCCTTAAATCACCTCCAGCTTTTAGTGGGGCTTTGGGCACCGAAAGCACCAATAACACACATTCATGGAAGAACTTAAGCCCTGGAATGTTCCCCCTGGCTGCTTGGGGCTTGGGGAGACATCACAAGAGAGCAGGAGCTGGGCTGTGGTGGGAGTTATGGGGTCTGGGTTCCTGCACGTTCAGTTGGGGTCAGAGCTTGGGCCTGCAGGACCGGTGATGCTTTTTGATGTGAGTGTTAGGGATGGCTGAGTTGGGCTTCCTGTGGGGAGTATGGGCATGACCTGGGCATGGTTTTGTCCCACAGGTCCTGCTGTGGGCTGGCCTCATCCTGCCAAAGAGTTATAGAATGATAGAATAGTTTGGGCTGGAAGTGATCCCAAAGCTCATCCAGTCCAACCCCCTGCAATGAGCAGGGACATCTTCATCTCGATCAGGTTGCCCAGAACCACATCCAGCCTGGCCTCACGTATCTCCAGGGATGAGGCATCCATCACCTCTCTGGGCAACCTGTGCCAGTGTTTTACCACCCTCATTGTAAGGGATTATCACTCTGGTCCCTGGTGAAGAGTCCCCCTCAGCATCCTTGTAGCCCCCTTCAGACCCTGCCCCAGCTCTTCCCGTCCCATTCTCTCACAGAGCTTCTGGTTGTCTTTCAGGGCCGGACGTGTTCTGTGACTTCAATGGCAAGAAGTACAGCCCGGGGGAGAGCTGGCACCCCTACCTGGAGCCGCAGGGGCTGATGTACTGCATCCGCTGCAGCTGCTCCGAGGCAGGTCCCGCCGAGGTGCCCCGCGCCGTGGGGGGGATGCTGCTGCAATGGCCATTGGCTTGGCAGCTTTAAAGCAGATGAGGTTTAAAGCGGGTCTAATTTGACCAGAAAAGCCCTTTCCAGTCCCATATGGACATCGGATTCATCTCTTTCCTTTTGAAAATACCCCCTGTCGCCATAGGGTGGTGGGGTCACCTTATGAGGGAGCTATCTCAGTAGCGTTGGTGGGCTGCAGGCTCAGGGCTGCAGTGGGACCATGGGTGGTGTTTGATGAGACCATGAGCTGGTTGGGGTTAACCTGGGGATGGAGATCTCCATGGCTGGGTTGACCTGGGGATGGAGATCTCCATGGCTGGGTTGAACTGGGGATGGAGACCTCCTTGGCTGGGTTGACCTGGGGATGGAGATCTCCATGGCTGGGTTGACCTGGGGATGGAGATCTCCATGGCTGGGTTGACCTGGGGATGGAGATCTCCATGGCTGGGTTGACCTGGGGATGGAGACCTCCTTGGCTGGGTGAGCTACACCAGCACAATCAGTTGTGATAATGTGCCCACCATCCAACATCTCCGTCCTCTGGCAGGGGTGAACGTGGAGCTGAATGAACCTTCTCTGACTCTGTCTCTCCCCAGAATGCCAACATCAGGTGCTACCGGATCCAGTGCCCGGCTCTGCAATGTGCCAGCTCCGTCACGGACCCTCAGCAGTGCTGCCCGCGGTGCCTTGGTAGGTGGACATCCCATGGGGAGAGGGTGACAAGGTGGCCATGGTCCTGCAATCTCCGGGCAGCCTGTACCTGCACTTCTGCCTTATCTCCAGCCGAAATCTCCCCTGTTTCAGTCTGAACCCATCACCCCTTGTCCTATCACTGCAGTCCCTGATGAAGAGTCCCTCCCCAGCATCCTTGCAGCCCCCTTCACACACTGGAAGCTGCTCTGAGGTCTCCACACAGCTTCTCTTCTCCAGGCTCAACAGCCCCAATGTTCTCATCCTGTCAAACCCTTCCAGGTTTCACCTCTGTGCTGAGCTCAGCAGGCTCAGGGCAGCCCCGTTCTCCCGAAGCTTTATGACCATGCGATGCCCTGGCCACTTCTTCCTGGGGTGTCAACAGCTTCTCACCCTTTTGGCTTGGGTTGGTGGGGAAGCCGCTGAGCATCCGTGCGACGCCGGTGCCTGGCTCTCATCCTGTTGCTTCCTCATCTTTTGCAGAGCCACATTCCCCTTCTGGCCTGCGGGCACCCCTCAGGTCCTGCCAGTACAACGGGACAAGCTACCAGCAAGGGGAGATGTTCACCACCAGCGAGCTCTTCCCCAGCCGCCAGCCGAACCAGTGTGTGCAGTGCAGCTGCTCCGTAAGCGACCAGCGAGCCCAGGGGAGGCAGGGGAGGGGGCTCGGGCTCTGCTCCTGCACCCCGACAGCGTCCCACCAGGGCACAGACCTCATTGAGGACCACTGGGGGCATCCATGGTGGGATGGTTTGTCATCAGGATGGGGCTGTCAGTGCAGGAGGTTGAGCTTCCTCTGAAAGGGAGCTGGGTTCTCCCTGCCCGGTGACTAAGGACCACTACAGAGATGGGTGCTTCCCTCTCTTTGATCCCAAGCAGGGTCCATTAGGCCCTGAGGTTGGAGCACAAAGCACTCTCCTGCATCTCCTTCCCAAAGGGAACAGCATGAACAAGCTGCTCCAACAGTGGGTTATGCACTGGAGATCCCACAGGCCAGTTCTGGGGGTCCTTGGGGTGGGCAGGGGACAGCCCTATCCCCACTGAGCACAATGGGGTTCTTTGCCTGCTGTGAGGACCAGGGCTCTGGGGCTCTCCATGCAGCATCCAGCTATCCCACCTGCCCCACTGAGGCATCCTATGGCAGATGGACAGCAGAGAGGACACCCAGGAGCCTTTCCACGTGTGTTCTAGCTGCAGAACAGATGGAGTTTGTAGCTGGGAGAGCTCAGCATGCTTGGCAAGCAACAGCAACAGGAGGTACCAGCTCTTGGGCTTCGGAAGCTCCTGGGATGTGGAGCTGGTGAGATTGAGTGAGCTCCAGAAAGGATTTGGTGTCTCCAAACCACTGCTGGGTGCCTGGATCTCATGGTGGCACCAAACCACTGCTGGGTGCCTGGATCTCATGGTGGCACCAAACCACTGCTGGGTGCCTGGATCTCATGGTGGCACCAAACCACTGCTGGGTGCCTGGATCTCATGGTGGCACCAGCAGCCAGCTCCTGCCCTGCCTGGATGGAGCTCACCACCCCTTGATCTTCATTCTGTTTGCTTGATTTGAGGGGAGGCTGAAGCCAGAGCTGAGATGAGCTTGAGCACCAGGAGCTGGGCTCCCCTGGAACCCCCTGCAGCATCTTCATCCCCAGCCTCTGGGCCATTGATGTGCAGCGCCATGCCCTGGAGAAGGGCCATGCATGTGCTTTCCAGGCTGCCCACACAAAGCATCTACAGGAAGCATCTGCCTTTTACCCCCACCTGCAATGACTCTGCACGTCCTCGATGGTCCTGCTTGCCCTGCCTGAGGGCTCTGATAGTGGTTCAGGATGCTGAGTGCTCCTCAGCACACAGGGAGTGCCCATTGCCAGCAGTGGAGGGATGCTCCTTCTCCATGAGCCTCCAGCAATGCCGTGAGACCGGAGCTGGCTGCGCTCTGCCCTGAGCTCTTCCAGAGGCTGGGATCCTGTGAAAGCCCATCACCACCAAGTCCTGACAGGGCTGCCTTGGGAGCTGGCAGCAGCTCTGAGGAAGGTGTGTGGAGCGTGGAGCCCTGCCTGCCAGGAGCTGAGTGTCAGCAGATGAATGGAGCAGCTCCTCCTCCTGGAGAGGGAGCGAGGAAGGGGGACTGGAGGTGCCGATGCTGGGCTGGGATGCTGGGAGGAACTGCTCATGCTGGCTGCAAGCCTCTGCCATAACAGAGGGCTGCAGACATGGCTTTCACCACCCATCATACAGAGCCTTTGCATGGGAGCAGGCTCCACGGGTCTGCGCTTTGCTTCCAGCAAGTAATTGGCCTAAGCTTGGCCAGGAAAGAAAGAAGAGTGAGAAAGCCCAAATCGCCTCCTCCTCTCATGCCAAGAGCACGCACGCTGTGGTTGCCATCAGCTTGATAGCGAAGTATGCGTAAAGCTGGTCTGAGCCCTTGGTGATTGTGCACACCTTGGAGCTGGGGGGCGAAAGGAATAGCTGAGGTGTAGAAATCACACAGCTTCTGAGGCTGCATCCTCTCATAGGGAGCCCAGCTGGGTGCCAGCCCATCACCTAGGGACAAACACCAGGAGGGAGCACTTGAATCCAACTCTGTGTGCAGGCCTGGCCCTGCTTTCCCATCCCATCGCATCCCATCCCATCCCATCCCATCCCATCCCATCCCATCCCATCCCATCCCATTCCATCCCATCCCATCCATCCCATCGCATCCCATCGCATCCATCCCGTCCCATCCCATCCCATCCCATCCCATCCCATCCCATCCATCCCATCGCATATATCCCATCCCATCGCATCCATCCCGTCCCATCCCATCCCATCCCATCCCATCCCATCCATCCCATCGCATCCCATCCCATCCCATCGCATCCCATCCCATCCCATCCCATCCCATCCCATCCCATCCCATCCCATCGCATCCCATCCCATCCCATTGCATCCCATCCCATCCCATCCCATCCCATCCCATCCCATCCCATCCATCCCATCGCATCCCATCGCATCCCGTCCCGTCCCGTCCCATCCCATCCCATCCCATCCATCCCATCCCATCCCATTCCATCGCATACATCCCATCCCATCGCATCCCATTCCATCCCATCGCATTGCATCCATCCCATCCCATCGCATCCATCCCATCCCATCCCATCCCATCCCATCCCATCCCATCCCATCCCATCGCATCGCATCCATCCCATCCCATCCCATCCCATCCCATCCCATCCCATCCCATCCCATCCCATCGCATCCATCCCATCCCATCCCATCCCATCCCATCCCATCCCATCCACCGCTGTCCCCAGGAGCTCCGTGTCCTTGTCAGAGGCCCTGGCCCTCCCTCAGGCTCTGTTTATCCAGCAGGATAATGCCTTGGATACGAAGAGGAAAATCCAGGGATGGAGTGTTGCAGGGGCTGTGTCCGATGCGCTCAGCTGCTGGAACAGCTGCAGGAACAGCTGGTCTAAACCTCCCTGAGACCTCCCAGAGACCAGATCCGCTGGGAGAAATCCTGCTTTTTATCACACTTGCTCTTTGCCGCCGGGAGCAGGTCTTTGCCATGAGCCTCTGCTCAGGAGGAGAAGGAAGGAAGAGGCTGCGTGGCCAAACCCTGCTCCCTGCAGGTCTGCATCCCATGGAGGGCCCTGAAGCAGAAGCCTGGTTTGGGTCGCTCCATCCTCCACCACATCCTCTCGTTGACCAAACCTTCTTCCTCCTCTTCACATCCCTTTCACAGCGGTTTGGCTTCCTGGTGGGAGAAGAAGCTGCTGTGGCTTGGTTTGCTATGGGTATCATTGGTTAACCTCTTGGCTTTGGTTGGCTGAGAGCTTGTGGACACCTGGTTCATGGAGGAGAGGCCCTTGCTGTTGAGGTCCGGGTGCTGCTGTGCTGCTGAACATCCTTTTTTACCCTCCTGCAAAGCAGCCAAACCTCATCCCTGCGGCAAACAAGTGCAAGTCCACTGACTGAGGAGGGATTGGGATGCAACAGGGTCAAGATCGGCCTTGACCTGTGGTCTTCAGCTTGAATCACTACAGGAATGATGTTTCCTGAGCTAACCAGCACGCCAGTGGAAGGTTACATCTGCACCTCCGTCCATAGCTCTTGATCCAGTGTCTTTGTGAGCTTGGCTCTGGTGCTACTGGATAACCCAAGAGGGAGGGCAGAGCAGAGCTGTGGAGCTGGGTCTGGCTTCAGCATCATCACTCTTCCCCTTTCCACTTGCCTCTTCCAGGTCCTTGTCCTGGGAGATGCCAGAGGAAAGGCTCTTTGAGCTGGTGGCTGCTGTGCAGCCTTTCCAAGTGTGTGGTGGCCATTTCAATGTGGCAGCACTGATGATGCTTGAGAGGAAGGCGCTGCCTCCTTCTCCTTGGGGAATACCCCCCCATTCTTGCTCTTGGCCATGAGCATGCCAGGAGAGGACACCACAGACCATGTTCCACCCCACAGGACGGAGCTTGCACGCACAGATCTTCATCCCTCATCAGCTGATAGACTGGTGGTAGTTGAGGATGGATTCCTGGCTGGCTTTTGATTTAGGATCGATCTGACACCCCGCACACAGGACATAGAGCCCTGTCCATCTCTTCATGATGCTGATGATGCTTTTGTTGCTCCTGCTCTCCTAGGAAGGCCAGATCTACTGTGGCTTGGTGACCTGCCCGGAGCTCCTGTGTTCCTCTCCCCTCACCGTGCCGGATTCCTGCTGCCAGGTCTGCAAAGGTAATGAAGGGCCCAGGAGCTGCTCTTATGTGAGGGTGGGGAGACCCCAGAGGGTTGCCACCGGCTGGCAGGAGCCCCCTGAAGCCACTGTGGCACGATTTGGGAAGCCTGTGCTGTAAATCAGAGCTGTTCCTCTGTCTTGGCTGCATCATAAAACTAAAGATGAGGGCTTCCCCTCCGCATCTACTCGCGTCCTGCCTCCCTGCAGCCCATACACTGCGGAGTGAGGAGGGCATCAGGCTCCACGTCTCCAGGTGAGACAGACTCAGGAGGAAAAGAGCAGGTTCCCTCCTTGCTGACAACGAGCTCACAGCACAAAAGGACTCTTTGCCACGAAGCTGGAAGGCCGTGGTGGTCTCCTGGCCCCGGACGTAGAATGAGCTCCTTCCAAACCCTCCTCCTGTGCAGTCTGTGTTCCTCCCGCTTGGGTTTTGGTGCAGCTGGGACCTGTCCTTGACTTGGTGGCAAATGTCTTCGGATTTCTTTTCTTTTGAATCAGAGACCTCAGAGCAGCTCCCAGTGTCTGAAGGGGGCTGCAAGGATGCTGGGGAGGGACTCTTCATTAGGGACTGCAGTGATAGGACAAGGGGTGATGGGGTCAAACTGAAACAGGGGAAGTTCAGGTTGGAGATAAGGCAGAAGCTCTTCCCTGTGAGGGTGCTGAGGCACTGGCACAGGGTGCCCAGAGAAGCTGTGGCTGCCCCATCCCTGGCAGTGTTCAAGGCCAGGTTGGACACAGGGGCTTGCAGCAAGCTGCTCCAGTGGAAGGGGTCCCTGGCCGTGGCAGGGGATGGAGCTGGAGGAGCTTTAAGGTCCTTTCCAACCCAAACCATTCCATGATTCACAGTTTTTCTTTCACTTCTCCCTTCCCTCCTGCCACCATAAGCACCTCCTTCATTTGCTCTCCAAAGCTACAAGCTGTTAAAGATGATGCAGAGAGAGGTCCAAGTTTTGGGGTAGATTTTGGCTGTTATCAGTTTGGTTTGATGATTTTGAGTATTCTGGGGGGAGTGGGGTGGGTTTTATGTTTGGTTTTATTCTCTTCATTTGGGGATGCATCCAAAGCTGTGCAGCAGGCCTTGGTTATATGTTAATATAAACGTTAAGTATCCCAGATAAGGAATAAGTTGGAGCTTAAATCCTCAAGAGGGTTTCTGTTTCTGATAAGGACAGCTCTGCTTTCAGGAGGGGAGAGACCCTCTACATAAGTACTGAGAGCCAAAGGCCTTGAATTCCAGCCCCACTGGACCCTGCTTCCTCCTGTGAGCAGGGGAAAGCTGTGCATCACCCCTGCGCTTTCCTCCTCTGTGCCCTGACAGTGAGTCAGATTTAAGGTCCCTTCCAGCCCAAACCAGTCTGGGATTCTCTGATTCTATCTCCATCACCTCACACGTTAACTCTGCGGTGTTTTCATGCCACCTCCCTTCAGCAGCCACAAGGCCACGTCCTTCTCGGAGCTGAGCTGTTGTTAACAGCGGGGAGAAAAGGGTGTTTGGGGTATGGCACCCGTCTGATGGGAATTAAAGCTCCTCTGCACTCACAGCACCGTGAAGGGAGCTGCTTGCAGTCAAGGAGAGCAGATCCTCACCCGGCCCCGCAGCGTTTCACAGGACCCTGTTTTCCCTTGCAGATGGCTCACAGGAGAAGTCCACGGAAGAGGAGCCCCTGCAGTTAAACAGAGGTGTTGTACGTGACGTTTGACTCTTAAACCTCAGCCCAGCCCCATTGCACAGCTCAAAGGAAGCCGTTTGTCCCTGAGCCCTAGGTAGAATCAGAAGCCCCTGGTTTACAGATGAATCCTGTGTGGGAATGGGCTCTGAGGGCTCTCAGCACAGGCTGAGACCTCAGACCACCGAGGAAAGACTCTTGTCTTCTTCCTCTGAAGCACCTCCAGTGTCTTTGGAAAGGCAAAAGACTTAGAACTGGAAACCTTGGGCACTTCCCGTTGTTGGGAAGTTGAGGTTAAAGCAGCTGAGGAGCACGGACAGAGGAGACCCAGAGGTAACCCACAGCCAGACGTGACCCTTACCCACAGTCAGATGGCCCAAAGCTCTCTTTGGGTGCTTTTTGCATCAGGAGATGGTGTCTCCTCTCCAGCCTGCCCTCAAGGGTCTCCAGTCTCCAGTCACAGAGCAGCCAGTGCCTGTTTGTAGCAGCAGCTCCAGCAAGGAAGAAGTGACTCCTTGGCTCCAGGGGTTGATTCCTGGTGACGTTTCAGAGCTGGGCAGCCCATGGCAGTCCTGTGGGATTAAGTCACAGCTCCTGACCCTGCCCTTTTCCATGCTGCCGGGGGCAACGCCAGCATCCCACCTCCATCACCTCCAAACCCTCCAAACCAGGCACAAGGGAACCCGTTGTGCCACGTGTCGCGTCCCAGCAGCTTGCTCTTGGGAGCCTGGGATGCTCCTTGGGATGCCAGTCCTGCTGGCTCCACACCAAGCCTCCTGGTGCTGCCAGGTGGGAGGGCAGGATGTGGCCCATCCTTACCTCTCTGATCCTGTTTGGATAGCATTGATCCCAGTCCTCAGTTTCCCAGCAAGCATCTAGGCAAGACCTAGCCTATGTTAGTGATGTAGGACCTCACTTGCTTCTCTGAGGGCATTGGGTTGCTGCCCCAATGAGGCTGACCCACATGCAACATAGGGAGGACACCAATGTGGGGCACTGCTCAAGTGGTTACAGCGACCTGGGTCATTGCTCATCCCTGTCTCTGGGCCTTCCTTTCCCAATGGAAGGTGTGTAGGACACTGCATGGCTTTGGAGTGAGAACAACCCAACTGCCCGGGTCTGAGTCCCCTTCTTTCCTCTCTCTGGTCACAGAGGCACTCACAAGACCAGTGCCTGGGGGAGGCCATGGGCAGGAAGCCTCCCGGAGCCACTGTGGCCGCTGCCCTCAGCTCTTCCCTGGAGTTCGTGCCCAGGAGCTTCAAACCCAAGGGAGGAGGTGGCACCACCGTGAAGATCGTCTTGAAAGAGAAGCACAAGAAAGGTGAGGGGTGGAGGGGGTGGGCTGTGTGTGCGTGGAGGAAGGGGGCTTCTCCAGGACATGGAATGCTCCAAGGAATCTGGCTCAGGAGCAGGTTTCCACCACCAAGTCCTTCCTATTCCTCTACAGCCATTCTCACCCAGCTATCTCAGCCCTGGTGGCCCATACAGTCTTGATGGCATGTTCAAGGACAGGTTGGATGGAGTCTTGGGTGCCATGGGTTAGTGTGAGGTGTCCCTGCCTATGGCAGGGGGTTGGAACTGGATGATCTTAAGGTCCTTTCTAACCCAAACCCTTCCATGAGTCTATGATACTAATCTACTGCTTCCCAAAAGGCGTTGGGAGAAGGTTGGTCCTTGGGGTGTTTTGGAGATCTGGGACCTGGGAAGGGAGATGCTCAACTGGAAGATTCCACATGGTCCTTCCAGGGCAGTGCCGCAGAGGGACAGGATGATGCTCCTTGCACCTACCACGTGCTGGGTCTATCCCAGCGCTGTGGTCTTCCTCCTGGAGGAGGGAAAGAGAGATGAGGAGGTAACCCTCATGGAGATAAAGGCGATGAGGAGGTAACCCTATGGATGCAGAGGGGAGAAGACAGGTCATTCCTCCTGCTGGGGCTCTCCCACCCCTGTGTCTCCAAAGGGCTCTTCCCAGACCTTGGAGATGAAGCCCTGGAGGAAGCTGTGGGACCTCCAAACGTGTTCGTGGAGGAGTCAGCAGGTGGCACTCTTCACTGTGCTTCATGCCTGGGCCTGCCTCCGAGGGACCCTGGGCTTCAGAGCCCTGGAGGATGCCGAGGTCCTGCCCACGCTCACCCCACCGGGGAGGTTGTCCCCAGCAGCACCCATCTCCTGCAGCTTGGGTCCCCTGCCCCGTAGAGTCAATTGGGTTGGAAAAGCCCTTTAAGCTCATCCAGTCCAACCCTTCCCAGCACTGCCAAGGCCACCACTGAGGCACTGAGGTCTCGTCTACGCCTTCCATGGCACCTCCTTAGCGGGGTGGCTGCCGTATCCCCTTGTCTGCTGCTGGATGTGCTGCCAGAGCACCGTGCTCCTCAAGAGAGCAGGGCCACCCGTTTCCGAGGTGTGAAATGAGTTGGGCTCCACCAAGCATTGACTTTGCAAAGAGGAGGGGGATTCATTTCCCCTCTTTTCTTTCTCTCCTCCAGCCTGTGTGTACAACGGGAAGACCTATTCCCATGGGGAAGTGTGGCATCCCGTCTTCCGGCTCTACGGCCTCCTGCCCTGCATCCTTTGCACTTGCAGGGATGGTGTCCAGGACTGCCAGAAGATCACCTGCCCCAAGGAGTATCCGTGTGAGCATCCAGAGAAAGTAGATGGGAAATGCTGTAAAATATGTCCAGGTAGGTGAGATCCCACCTTCTCCTGCAGGTACCTTCCAGGTCCTTCCTTTAGCCTTGGTTTGAAGCCCCAGGCAGATGTGTTCACATCACTGGTCACTTGAATCGACATCAGCTCAGCAGGGCAAGCACCAGTGTAAGGGTTGGTCTGCCTTGAAGGGCAGCAGGACTGGCCCAAGGTGAGGAAGGCGCATCGATCCCATAAGGTTGTATCTGTTGGGTGGCTGTAGCCTGGAGAAAGATGCTCAAGGAGGGACGTGATAAGAGTCTTCAGATGGAGAGAAGATGTTTTCTGGGGAGAAGGTCTGTTCTCCAGAGCTTCAACTGGGACAAGAAGTCATAGGGTTAAATTGTGGCACCTGAAACGTAGGTTTGAAGTTAGGAGGATGCTTCCCAACTGTGGTGTTACCTGTGGCACTCATGGCTTGATTGAACTGGAATTGAATTCCCCAGTCCTGGAAGGGGAAGGTTTGGCACACAACGGTTGGGGTGCTCCAGGTAGAACTGGGCTGATGCTGGGGCTGGGACACGGTGGAGAGGACCTCTTTATTTCTCATATTCAATGGGGTTTGGGTCTCTTGGCTGCTTCTTGGTCGTTGGAAAGCTGTTCACCTTGAACCACACACCTGGCAAAGATGGGGCAGAGCATCCCTGTCATTCAGCAGTAGATGTTTAGCTGAGCGACCACCCAGTGCTTCCCTGGAGACACTGGAGGTACCTGAGCACCTCTGAGCATCCCTGTGGATGCAGCGCTTCCTGGCTGATCTCTGATGTGCATCCTCAAGGCGGTTTCCTGGGGGGGTCTCAGCAGGGAGAGCCAGCAAAGGGCATCGGCACACTTCACAGTGCGGGATGAGAAGTGGGAGTTTCCAGCCTCTGAGCAGGGATGCTCTGAGCCAGCAAAGGGCATCGGCACACTTCACAGTGCGGGATGAGAAGTGGGATTTTGAAGCCTCTGAGCAGGGATGCTCTGAGCCAGCAAAGGGCATCGGCACACTTCACAGTGCGGGATGAGAAGTGGGATTTTGAAGCCTCTGAGCAGGGATGCTCTGAGCCAGCAAAGGGCATCGGCACACTTCACAGTGCGGGATGAGAAGTGGGAGTTTCCAGCCTCTGAGCAGGGATGCTCTGAGCGAGCGAAGGGCAGAAGCTCAGCTTGTTTTAATAAGGTTCCTGATGTGTTTATGAGCAGGATTTATGACGTGGTGCCTGGTGGGAACGGGATGTGATGACTGAGCAGAGCCCTTCCAGTCTCGCATTCCCATTATAGTGGCTCTTTCTGCTTTCAAGTCTACAACTTTCTCTGCTGGGATCTCTCGTCTGCTCGGTCTTCATTTATTTCCAGTTAAACACTCTGACCCAGCCAAAACGGCTTTCTCCTTGCTTTCCAGTACTCCCAGATTGCAATCTCACACACACACACGTGGCTCAGCCGAGTCTCAGTCTCGTCCTTTGCTTTGCTGCATGGAGGTTTCACCCATCTTCCTTTTCCAGGCAGCTCCCAGGACTTTGCTCCTCTTCCTCCTTTGTTCCCAGCAGCCTGGGGACAAACAGAGTGATTCCTGTTAACAAAAGGGATCCTGACCGCAGGGGAACCCGGTGCTGTGATGCATGGGTTGGATGGGGAGACCGTTGTGTCCCTGCTTCTCCTCCGCAGCACTGTTGGCCATAAGAGTGATGCTCCAAGGTTGTTAAATACCTGTTGTACCTGCAAGGATGTGTAGTTCCTTCTCTGTCGTAAAGGTGGGGATTCCTCAGTGGGTGCAAAGAGCAGCCAGGGAGTGAGTGAAGTTCACTGGTCCGGGATGGAGGTTTCCCTGCATCCGGACCCCGCGGTGGCAGGGATGAGGGTGGTGGGTCGCGGCCGTCCCCCATCACATCACACTGAGCCTGCAGAGCTGAATGCTTGTCCTCCCATTTGACAAAGCCCTGCTTTGCATCCCTTTAAAGCGGGATTTCCATCCCCTCTCTGAGCAGAGCAGCTCAGGACCACGCCAGCAAGCACAGAATGAGGCCTAGAATAACTGTCCTACTAAAATAAACCCCAGGCATCTATTCATAGCCAAACTTTCTTTCGAGTAGTGTAAAACAGCTCCGGCATCCAAAAGGACGGGGAGAACAAGGCTAAATTCAGCAGAGCTGAGCTTCTCTGCGTTCCAAAGACCACAACCAAAGGCAATAAATCTCCTTCCAAACCCACGGGGGATTCTTAATTACTCCAGATCCATTAAAAGCATGAAACAATCAGCAGCTCTGCTTTAGCAAGGATGCTGGAAGTCACGTAGGGGCCTGCCGGTGCCCCCGCTGAGGGTCTCCCCACTGTTGTACCCCATGTGGGGCGAGGCTTTGGGCTGGGGCTGAGCCGGGCGCGATGCCCAGGCCCGGTGCTGGCTCCCGTGTTGCGGGTTCATCCCTGCGTGTTGCTGGCATTGATCCTGTGGGATGGCAACAGGAGAGAGATGGGAAGCAGGGAATTCAGCCTGGGCTTTGCAGTGGTGATGGTGATGCCCCAAGGTCCTTGCAGTGGGTATATGGGGGATGCAGGTGGGGAAAATCCCCCTTCCCCATCCCTGTTGGCACAAAGGATACCGAAATCATGGGGAATGGGGATGAGCAGATTCAGAGATCCTTTAGCAACATCTCCCTTTGCTGTAGATTGTGGTGTTGGGAGCCAAGGTCCATTTGGGGATGTGGTTATCCCACATGGCATCAAACCCAGTGAGATGCCTTTCTCTTGATGCCAATAGGGAGGCCAACGAGATGCAGGGGCTTTGCAGTGGTGATGGCACCACACCAAGGTCCCTGCAGTGGGTATGGGGCATCCAGGTGGAGAAAATCCCCCTCCTCCATCCCTGCTGGCAAAGAGGAAGCCAAAATCAAAGGGAATGGAAAACCTGGGGCTAAGCAGATCCACAGACCCTTTATCAACATCTCCCTTTGCTGCAGATCGCAGTGTTGGGGATGAGAGCCCTGGAGCCAAGGTCCATTCGGAGACACAGTGTCCCACGCAGCATCAAACCCAACGCGATGCCTTTGCCTTGCCCCGGGTGCTGAGCTGGCTTCCTCCAAGCTCCTTCCTGCCCCGTTCAATGAGCTCTGTCCTTGTTCTTGCCCAGAAACCAAGGTCAAACCCACTGCTGAAGCAGCCACCACGCGCTGCGCCAAGAACCCCAACCGCGTCCTGGTGTACGTGTTTGTGCCACCGAGCTCCGGGTCCTCCAAGGAGATCCTCAGGACGATGGCAGTGGAGAAGGAGCCTGCAGAAGAGGTGGAAATCTACAACTGGAAGCTGATTAAAGGTGGGTCATGTCCCGCCAGCAGCCAGCAATGGAGGAGGTGTGTGGAAACGTGCTGCTTTCCAAGCTTTGTTCGTGCTCTCAGGCGTTCCTAGTGGTGCTCCAGACCTCATGTGGTGAGTGCAAAGCTGCTGACAGCAGGCTGGCTCCTCCAGCTCCATCCTTCTGCACTCTTTTGCCATCAGTTGCATGGAGATCAGGGGCTGGAAACCACTCCTGGCCCCACTGTGTGCCATCATGAGCTGTAACACCATCCGGAGGTACAGCACATGGGCAAACAAGGGCCATGGGTTCTCCTCCAAACCTGCCCTGGCTTTCATGCCAAATGCACATGGAAAGCAAAACAAAACGATGTTCTGGTCACTCGTTTCTTGTTCGTTGCTGGAGCAAAGCTCGCAGAGATGCTGCAGAGGTGCCCACAGAGGGGCTGAATTGGCCCCAGCTCACTTTTTGGATGGGTGGATTTGGATGCTGCTGTTGGGGTGTCCTCCAGACAGCAAATACACCGCCAGTGACACCAATCTCTTGCTCTCTCCTCACACCTTTAGCTTCACAACACTCTTACCAGCAGAGGAGCCTACCTCTGCTTGGGCCACTTGGTAGATACCTGTGATGTGTTTCTATTGGGCATGGGAATGCATTGCAGTGCTCCAAGCCCAAGTCTCCATTGGACATACTCTACCCCTTGCAAAAAGCTGTGCCTTGAGCCCTTGAGGTTGGCCAGACCCTACTTATGGATACAGTGAACCTTGATCCACGTCTTCTGGATGAGTGTAGGCAAACAGTGGTCTCTTGGGCATGTTCCTTCCATCCCTCCCGTAGGAGCCCTCCGCTGGCTGCCTCTTCAAGCTGCCAATGGGGAGAACACGTGGAGAGGAGTCAGAGATGGAGCCCTGGCTGCCACCCCGTCTCCACGCTCCCCCTGCCATCCTCCATCCTCCCCAGTGCCCCTCTCCCCATCCTCCCCCCTTTACCCCGGCACAATGGCACCTTGTGGCTGGAGGACACTGTGAGCCTGCACTGTCTGGGCCCCACCGCTTCCTCCCCTCGCTCCTTGGCAGAGGTTGCCACCCAAAACCTTCTCGCCACCTTCCGAGGCCAAGAGCTTCGTGTCTGCACGGAGCTCCTGAGCCCTGCCAGCCAAGGAGGACAGGGGAGGCCCTTGTCCCCGAGGCCAACACAGCTCTTTTGCTTGGCAGAGCAAAGTGTTACTATTGGGAAAGAGCATGAGCTCAGGCACATATGGATTCCACCTCGCCATGGTCCATCACTCCACCAACAGAGCAGCGTGTGTGGAGAAAGGAGCCCGCAAGTCACGCCTGGAGCCTGTCCCTCTGCCTTTGTATGGGCTTATGGGACCTACGTGGCCTCTTCTGTTCCTCTGTTTCCTCTTCGGGGCTGGAGTTGAGAGGAGAAACCGGCGCCAGCACCAGGATGAAACCATACCCGGTTTGGTGATGGGGCATGACCAGCCCCAGTGAGCTGCAATGGGGCTTCCCCATGGTCTTAGGGGTCTGGACACCTCAGTGACTTTGGAAAGAGACTTTCTGATGGTTTAAGGGAGGAATTCTCATGGGGAGAGAAGACAACAAGGAGCAGGGAGGATCAGAGAGGGACCAGCATGGTTTGGAGTCTCTGTTGTTGACTCCTGCCCCGCTGGAGGCCTGGATTGCACTGCAGGTGCAGCATCCCTATGGATCTCTTTCCCACATTTCCCCTGCCAGGCTGCTGATTAGACATCCACCAAACCATTCCTTTCTATCCTGAAAACCTGCACCTCGGGGACCGTCAGCAAGGCCCAGTGTTTCACCACACTGGTACATCCCCATAGCACAGACCTGCCAGCCGCATGCTCCTCCATCATTTGCTTGATGAGATCATAGAACCACGGAATGGTTTGGGTTGGAAAGGACCTTAAGATCATCCAGTTCCAACCCCCTGCCATGGGCAGGGACACCTCACACTAAACCATGGCACCCAAGGCTCTGTCCAACGTGGCCTTGAACACTGCCAGGGATGGAGCATTCACAACCTCCCTGGGCAACCCATTCCAGTGCCTCAGCACCCTCACAGGGAAGAGCTTCTTCCTTAGATCCAATCTAAACTTCCCCTGTTTCAGTCTGAACCCATCACCCCTTGTCCTGTCACTGCAGTCCCTAATGAAGAGTCCCTCTCCAGCATCCTTGTAGCCCCCTTCACACACTGGAAGCTGCTCTGAGGTCTCCACGCAGCTTCTCTTCTCCAGGCTCAACAGCCCCAATGTTCTCAGCCTGGCTCCATACAGGAGCTGCTCCAGCCCCTGCTCACCCTCATAAGGATCTCCTGCCATAAAGACTCTACAGCCCATCCGATCCCTTCCAGAGCCACAAACCCTTTACCAATGGAAGACTTTTCACAACGTTCATCCTTCTTCCAGCTCGAGCTCCTGCCTTCTCACCCTCACCATTGTGGCTGTGAAGAGTAGGCTCCTTTCCTCTGAGGATGCCATCAGCTCCCACCTCTGTCCTCTTCATCCATGGTTTAAGGCTGAAGTTTTACGTGGTTTAAATTCAGTTTAAGCTGAATTTATTCCCACTCTTCCCTTGACGTTAGAAATTTCGGGTCCTTTGCTCCTCTCTGTAGCTCTGCTCTGGACTCCTCTGTGTCTGTCTTGAAGGGCAGAGCCCAAAACAGGACATCGGCTCTGGCCCAAGGCTGGCTCCTGCTGAGATGAGTCTCATACAGCCATGTGCACCCATGGTCCTGTCTCCAGCACCCGCCAAGGCTTCATCTTGCAGATGATTTAGCAAGTCCTAAGAGCAGTGTCTTGGGTTAGACTTGCTTCATTCCCCAGCCCAGCGTTAAGTAAGTACCATGTTTAAAGTCATCACAGAATCCCAGCCTGGTTTATGTTGGAAGGACCTTAAATCTCCTCCAGCTCCACCCCCTGCCACGGGCAGGGACCCCTTCCACTGGAGCAGCTTGCTCCAAGCCCCTGTGTCCAACCTGGCCTTGAACACTGCCAGGGATGGGGCAGCCACAGCTTCTCTGGGCACCCTGTGCCAGCGCCTCAGCACCCTCCCAGGGAAGAGCTTCTGCCTAAGAGCTCAGCTCAGTCTCCCCTCGGGCAGGTTCAAGCCATTCCCCTTGGCCTGTCCCTACAGGCCCTTGTCCCAAGCCCCTCTCCAGCTTTCCTGCAGCCCCTTTAGGCACTGGAGCTGCTCTCAGGTCTCCCCTTCAGGAGCCTTCTCTTCTCCAGGCTGCCCCAGCCCAGCTCTCTCAGCCTGGCTCCAGAGCAGAGCTGCTCCAGCCCTCATGTTCACTCCGCACACATGGACATCACCTTGTCGTTGGGAACCATTTCTTTGTGGTACCTAGTCTGAATCTTCCCTTTTCCAGCTTCAAACCACCCCTCCTTGTCCTATCACTACAGGGGCATCCCCCATTCCCATCTCCATCCCATCAAGCCTCTTTGGTGCTTGCAGGCACCGTGGGCTATCCTTATCTGCACCTCCCAGTCAGTTCTGGAGCATCAGCTGCATTCATTCCTCCACTGCTCCCAGCTCCTGGCATCTCTCAGAGACAACCAAAGGTCTCCACCAGCTCCCGGAGGGCCCTTGGGTGACTGTGATCGAGGTGGGGTGATGAGAAGATGTTTGTCCCTTGGAGCTCCTGTTTAAAACACCCCCTGGGTTGCTAACGTCCTGGAAAGGGCCCCACCGGCCACGGGGACCACTCGCACCCCCTCCTGCTCCTTGCTAAGGATAGACCAGGAGGATTTATTGAGCCCTTGGGCCTTCCTCGCGTCATCAACGCTTTTATTATCCCCACCCAGCATCTTCTCCTCCTGACTCACTTCAAGGGCTTATTCATAGCTCAAAGAGCCACGTTATTTCTCCTTATGGCTTTGACTTCCTGTATTCATTCCCCCTTGGTCCCTAACATCCCATTTATATGGATTGCTTGCCCCTTGCTTTTCCTTATATATTCCCTATTGTGTAATTCCTGCTGGGAATCAGGGCAAGTCTCTTAACCAAATAAGGGGGGGGGGGGGCACATTGCCTCTCGCATCAGCAGTGGAGCCTGGAGGGATGTGCCAGGAATACCTGCCTGCTTTGTCACGCTTCCCAGGCAACGCTGAGCCTCACGAGCCCTAATCCTGCAGAAAGGTTCTGAGCGACTCCCATTGCTCAGCGCAGGTTCTGCTTCTCCTGGGTCAAACACGTGAGTCGGGCACCTCCGCTAATGGGATGCTGCTGGCACAGGCAGGAAGAGCAACCTCTGCTGAGGGCATTTATGGGGTTTTCCTGTCCTGGAGGAGTTCCAGGGCTGGGGGGCAGAGAGATGGAAAACGCTGGTCCCTGAGGGCATCCAGGAAAGGAAAGCATCCAGGGATGGAGGGGATTACGCAGTGGGGAAGGATGGACAGGGATCCCAGGACTCCATTGGTTTAATCTTTATTTCTCTTATGGGTTTGGGGGCAGATCAAACCTCCTCCAATGGGAGATGCTTTTTGGAGCGACAAAACCATACTGCTCCCACCTGCCCATGGTGTTGCCCCTGCTGTGTTCTGGTGTAATGAGCAGTTGTCAAATGGGATCTCTCCTGCTCTTTGGCCAGCCCTTGATTCACTCCTAAACCCCTACCAGGCTCGGTGGCAGCAGGTCCTGCACCAAAGCAGGATGATGAAGGCAGCATCCCTTTTACACCCCGGGAGGGGACGGAGCAGCAGACATCCAAACCTGTCTGAGCCTTCAAATGTGATTCCCTGTGGTTCCCTCTGCAGGAATCTTTCATCTGATCCAGACCAAGAAGATCAGCAAACAGGAATTCAAGCAGGAAGCACACAACTTCAGACTCATCACCAGGACGAACGAAGGTAGGGAGGCAAAAATCCCATCATCTCCCCACTCGTCCAGCCCCAAACAACCCCGTGTTTCACTGCCCCTTCCACAAAAGGCTTCGTGTATCCCGATGGCGCGGCGTGGGGAGCTGATCCATAGGGAGAAGACTTGTCCAGACACAGCGGGGTTGGAGCTGCCCCTCATCTGCAACACTCCTGCTCAGCAGTCACATTTCCCCTTGATGCTGCTGGAAAGGGCAGCCAGCTTTCTAAAAGTGGATGCAGGCTTGTGAAACCCAAAGGCTTTGTGCCTCCGGAGCGTGTAAACCTGTTGGATTTTATCCCATTTAATCCATCTGGCATCACGGGCAGAGTGGAAGGGGGGGGGGGGAAAGAGGGAATTAAGCAAGGGATTTGAGAGAAATAAACCCTTGAGGTAGTCTGAGAACTCATCCGTAATGTTCTTGGATGGGGAGACGTTCCCGGGAGCAGGAATGCCGGTGCGCATGCCGAGCGTGCCTGCGCGGGGCCAAAGGGCCGGGCGCTTTCCTGCTGCCTGGGCTGGGATCAGCTGCAATGGGTTAGGTCCGGATCGGCCCCGTTCCCATCTTGTCCAGCACCCACAGGGCACGGGGTCGGCCGGGAATGGTGCTGCTGCCCCAGTGCGTTCCAGCACACCCAGTGCCCCCGGGGAGGGAGGGAGCTTTGTTTCCGCCTCCCATCCATTCCAGGCAGCATCTCTTGGCCAAGCAATGGGGGATTTTCAAGTCCCTGCTTCCAGGTCAGGCTTTGGACCCTCGCTGGGATCTCTGGCACGTGTCCCCTTCTTCTCACCTCACCAATAGCCCTGTTGGGAAACCATCCCTCTGCCGCTGCCGCACGTCCTAGGAAAGCACTGCCCAGAGGGTTCCTCACAACAGGACATTAATTCAGCCAGGAAATATTCCCCCCCTTGGGAATGACGGCCCCAGGGCTGCTGGGATTACGAGGGAAGCACCAACCAAGGGGGGAAGCATCTCCAGCTCCCTCCTGCACGCACGGGGATGCTGCTGTTTCGGAGGGAGCAAGGAGAGGGGTTGGGATGCTTTGTGTTGGGTTTTGGGGTGTTTCCCAGCTCCCACCAATGCATTTGCTTTGCATTGCACAGCAGTGAGGCTGTGGAGGGACCTAAGGGGGTTTCTTTAAACAGGGGAAGTTCAGGTTGGAGATAAGGCAGAAGCTCTTCCCTGTGAGGGTGCTGAGGCGCTGGCACAGGGTGCCCAGAGAAGCTGTGGCTGCCCCATCCCTGGCAGTGTTCAAGGCCAGGTTGGACACAGGGGCTTGGAGCAAGCTGCTCTAGTGGAAGGGGTCCCTGCCCGTGGCAGGGGTTGGGAATGGATGAGCTTCAAGGTCCCTTCATCCCAACCCAGCTCCATGATTCTAAGATCTTGCCTTACCATGCAAAGCCCTGCACAAAGAGCCAAGTAGCTTCCAAAGAAAGCATTGGGAATGCCAGTGATTGTGCTGTTAACTGCATTTCAGGAGGTACACAGGGCCCCTCTTGACCCCAAGTACCATTTTAATGGCAATTCTAGGATTACAGGAGCACTGATGAGTTGCTCCGGCCATGGCCACCGTTGTGGGTAGACCTCTCCCCACGTGGTTCTTGGAGGTCCTCCATCGAGGGAGGTGCTGTGCATGGGGTGAATCGGGTTTGCCTGCTCATCAGCGTCCCTCTCCCTTCATCCAGGTCACTGGAACATCTTCCGAGCCCAGACATCAGAGCTGCAGATGACAGAGAGCCCAGAGAAAGACACAAAGAGCTTGTAACGAGAGCAAACTCTACCCTAGCTATCGATTTATGTACACACCCCATACACACATACACCTATATAGGAAGTACAAAGCCTCATTACTCAATAGACTGGCACAGCAGTAAAGGATGCACTAGTGTAAACTACAGAACCTCCAGCCATGGAGCCAAACTGAACCACATGGGATCCCAGCCGTGGAGGTGCCTCTCTCCAACGGGAGAGCACAAGAGGTTGGCCATCACCTCCTGCGACAAAGAGGTTGGAAGTGCAGAGGGAAGAGGAGGAAGGGACAAGGGAGATGTGAGACCTGGAGCGGCACGGAGAGGTGGGATACATCCCTGACACCCGGCGTTCTGAAGAGCATCAGGAGTTAGCAGCAGCCGTGACCACGCTTCTTTCCAACCACCAACATGAAGATGACCTGCAAGGAAAGAAAAACCATCCTTATCCTTTTCCTCGGAGCCCCTGTGACCTGCAAAGGGTTTCCTTGGATAGACAACCCCATAAGGGTACTCCTGGAGGAATCCTGGGTCTTCTCTGCTCCCGCCGGAAGGATTCTTTTCCCTTCTTTGCAGGTCACTTGAAGATGGAGTTTTTGGGAGGACCCACCTGCTGATGGGGTCTGAGACCCCGAGCGCTGCACTAAGGTCGCTACCAAGCGTGTTATTATGCTATATATCTATCTATATCCTACATAATATCTACTGGGCTGTATTCACAGGAGGGGCATCTCCCAAAGGGCGAACAGGACCATTTCTGCAGCGTGGGGAGGAGGGGGTGCAGCAGCATCGCCCTCCCCCTGTCTGGAACCAGCTTTGGGGGATTTTCAGGTTGTTTTGGTACATGTATTTATCTCTGGTTTTATTCTGTTTTGATAAATCTATTTATTTGGAGATCCAGAGCTGTCTGATAAATCTGATTAAAGCGTCTTGATGATTCAGCCTCCTGTGCTGGCTCTCCTTTCTCCATAGGGTCTGTGTCACGAGAGGGGTGAGATCCCCATCCTGGTGGGGTTGGACCCCCATCCTGCTGGGGTCTGATCCCATTGGACTCACCCAGCAAACATCCTCAGGGCTGCAGAGAGCATCCCGGGGATGCTCTGCTCATCATCAGGGGCTCGGCATAGAACCCCAGCGTGGTTTGGGTGGAAGGGACCTTAAAGCTCCTCCAGTTCCAACCCCTCCCACTAGAGCAGGTTGCTCCAAGCCCCTGTGCACGGGTGGTTTGGGCTCTGGGTACCAGAACAGTCAGACCACAGCTCCCAGAAGCTGTGGTCATTGGAGACACTGTGGGGCTGCAAGGTGGGACGGGGAGGTCCCAGCCAGCTCCTGGAGAGAGCATGGGAGCCAGGGAGGCCATTCAGGGTGTAGACGGGCTTCCAGCTGTGGCATCTCCTGACTGACACGACGTAGGGAGCCTCACTTCTCAGGTGGGCACCCCAGGGATGGAACATACATGAGCCTGTTCTGAATGTCCAGCAGGCTCCAAGCCCCTCTTGGGGCAGCTCCGGACACGGTGAGCATCCACTCGCCCTTGAAAATCAATGGTGCCTTCCCAACATGGGGAAACCCAAACCCAACCTGGAAAACCCTCAAATCCATCTTCTAGGACACCCAAAGTGAGCCAAGTCCTCCTGAGGCGCCGCAAAGGCTTTCCATAGCCAACCTCTCCATAGGGATGGCTCAAGCTTCACCCATTCAAACCAGAGGGATGACACGCTCTAGTGGAAGGTGTCCCTGTCCATGGCACCGGGTTGGAACTGGATGAGCTTTAAGGTCCTTTCCAACCCAAACCTCTCTGATTCCATGAAACTCAGCCCTCAAAGCTGGAAGAGGAGCACGTCCAGGGCAGAGCTCTTTGCTATTTGGACACGTGGTCAAACTCTTCTCCTCTGCTCCTTCCAAAGCCACCACGTTCTCATTTGGAGACCCCACCAGGCAGCTCAGAGAGGCCCTTTGAGGTGCACGTTAGCTCCACAGCCCCTTTCCCTGTGTCTAATGGGTCCATGAGGATCAGTTCCCTTGTCGGTGCAGCTGGGAGGCAGAAGGGGGTGTCCAGGCCAAGCGATCCTTCTTACTTCATCTCCAACTGTTTTCAAAGCCCCTGGTCAGACGCCCCAGATGGTGCTAAATGGCCATGAAGAACCTTTAAACACTGGTTTATTGTTGTGCTCCTGGAGTTCGAGAATCCTGATGGGCCTGAACTAATTCATTTCGACCCAAAGAGGAAAGCACTGAATCATGGTCCTTTGGCAGTGCTGCTGAGAAGCAGTCGCAAGCAGTTTCCTTTGGGTTGATCCAGCCTCTACAAACAGGGATCTCCACCAGGAGCTGCCTGCAAGCAATAGGAGAGCAAGGAAACCACCCCAGTGCACCACCGAGGGCGGCACGGGCAGCGCTCCCGCATCCCATGGGGCAGGAGGACCACGGGATGCTCCACCTTGTCCCATCGGTGTGTCCAACCTCCCCTTTGGACCCCCCCGTTTGGGGATGGCCACGTAACACAGGAGGAAAGAGACCTTGGGGCCGTGGTTGTGCTGTGCCAGTCACGTTTCCTCCACCTCCCATCCCTCCTCAGCTCCAGCCCCGTCTCCAAGGATTTACCTGGTTTTCTCATCACCAGAGGCTTTTTCCAGTGTCCAGATTGCCCTGGCTTGCTGGAAAAGCTGTTTTCTATAGAGGCATTGCTCTTGTTTCCCATTTTGGGGGGTGTCAGGGCTTTGACATAGCTGGAGGCAGCGAAAGGCGATCTCATTTCCCCAGCAGCTCGCGTTAAAGCCGCCGGATTAGGTACATCCTGAGCCGCTCCGGCATCCAAAGAGGTGCAGGACCAGGAGAAAAGAGCCATTACAGACATGTTGCTATGTGAGAAGAGACAGGAAATATCAGGAGTGTTTAGTCTGGAGAGGAGACAGGTCCGCGGTGGCACGGGAACAGCCGCAGCGCCAAGCAGCGCCGCGATCCTCTGCTTTCCCCATTGCTCCTCGCTGGAAAAGAAAGGGATGTGCAGAGGAAAGCGGATGCAGGCACAGCGTGAGGGGCTCTGGGGTGCTGCAAGAGCCATTGTTAAGGGAAATCCCATCCCTTTGCGGAGAAATCCCCTTCTTTGGCTGCGGGAAGGTGACACAGGAGCATCCATCCCGGTCCATTGGGAGATGCTTCACGGAGGAGCCAAACCTTCGAAGCACCTCCAGGGCTGTGGGTTTCATGCAGCACTTTGAGAGCAGCACCAAACCTGCTTAATTTCCCTCCTAATTACCCTAATGATGTATGGGCACCTCAAACTGAGCTGCGTAGGTCACCGACACCGGCTCTTCCCTCTTGCCCAGTGGGGAACAAGGCTCCAGTGATCATAACCAAGAGGTGTTGGCTTCCCCTTCCCTCCTGAGCCTGCAGGGAAGGGGGGCTCATGCAGATTAAGGTGAAAGGAGATATTTTGCATGACTGCAAATGCGATGCAATGGAAAACAGCAGGAGCCAAGGAAGTTTGAGTGTGGCTGGCAATTATAGAGACATATAGTGTAGAGAAGTGTTTTGACTAACCTGATAATAGAGCATGAAATAGCATGGCTCTGACGTAAAAAAAGCCCTAAGATCCCGGAGGGAGAGCCAAGATTCCTGGTGGTGACTTGCCATCCGTCCTGGAGCACACAGCCACGGGGTAATTCAGGTTGGAAGGACCCCAGGAGGTGCCTGGTCCAACCTCCAGCTCCAAGCAGGGATAACTTGGACTTACATCGGGTTGTTCAGGTGTGGGTCCAGGCAAGGGCTGAGTTTCTCCAAGGTCCTTCCCTTGGTCCCTGTTCCGGTGTTTGATCAGCCTGAAGGGGAAAACTGTCCTGGTTTGGTGCATCTTCATCTAACCTGGGTCCAGCAATCACTGCCTGCCCAGTACTGGGGACCCAAACAGTGCCCAGATGCTCTGCGCAGAGACCAAAGGTGGCTCGGTGCAGGTTGCAGCAGCCATGGGATACCCGATGCACTTGCACACAAACTGGAGGGACATTCAGCTCCCATAGGAGAGCACCAGGAGATCCAGGTCCTGCAGAAGAAGTGGCAGAAGATGGGGCCCTGCAGAAGCAGTCGCAGCGAGCAGTTCAATCACAGCTTCTCCCTGAGGGGAGAGAAGGGACTGCACTGAGGTGATGCCTGCCCCAAGGCAGGGATGCTGCATTAAACACCCCAGTGTGTTGCTGTTGCCCCATGGAGACAAATCCCTTCCAATTGCATGGATACACCTGCAGTGCCCCCAGGGAGCCCACGGCACAGTGGCTGGAGCAGTGGAGCTCAAAACTGGCTCTGTTTAACCCACGTGCAAACGCTGGTAGAATCACAGAGAGGTTTGGGTTGGAAAGGACCTTAAGAGCATCCAGTTCCAACCCCCTGCCATGGGCAGGGACACCTCACACCAAACCATGGCACCCAAGGCAGATGCTGGTAGAAGCTGGGTGGGTGAATGCAGCGTGCAAAGCCCATCAATGCCCCCTGAGCTCTTGTTGCAGGGCTGGTGTCAGGATCTGGACAGAGCCAGGCTGAGAGAGCTGGGCTGGGGCAGCCTGGAGAAGAGAAGGCTCCTGAAGGGGAGACCTGAGAGCAGCTCCAGTGCCTGAAGGGGCTGCAGGAAAGCTGGAGAGGGGCTTGGGACAAGGGCCTGTAGGGCCAGGCCAAGGGGAATGGCTTGAACCTGCCCGAGGGGAGACTGAGCTGAGCTCTTAGGCAGAAGCTCTTCCCTGGGAGGGTGCTGAGGCGCTGGCACAGGGTGCCCAGAGAAGCTGTGGCTGCCCCATCCCTGGCAGTGTTCAAGGCCAGGTTGGACGCAGGGGCTTGGAGCAAGCTGCTCTAGTGGAAGGGGTCCCTGCCCGTGGCAGGGGTTGGGAATGGAGGAGCTTTAAGCTCCCTTCATCCCAAACCATTCGAGGACCCTCTGAAACCCCCCATAGGACGCCCATCCCTGCACACTCAGCATCACAAGAGATTTAAGGTCCCAGAGCCCCGAGCCAGCTCTGCCCCCACATCAACCCCATCTCCCCGGCTTGGGGTGGGAAGGGGGGGATCCCTGCGGAGGCAAAGGGACACAGGAGGAGGAGCGGGGCGAGGGAGGCGATGCCACCGACCGCGAGCCGTTGGCTCCTGAGCTCTGGCTGCTGATCCAATTAAAAGGGTTAATCCCAGAGAGGCCTCTAAGAGGTGTCCTGTGGGGAGCCGTGGTCATTAGGGCAGGCTCCTGGGGCTGGTGGAGCACTGACACCATTGCAGGGCATCACCCGCAGAAAGCATCCGTGCCCCTCCTCGGCCACACGGCCCCAGGCAGTGCTGGGGCGGTCACCAGCACCCGTGGCCCCTGTGAGTGTCACCAGTGCTCCTTTGGGATGGATTCTGACAGCCCTGGGAGGAGGGAAGGTGTTTGACACTGGTGAGCAGCCAGGGTAAACCAAGGTGCTGGGTCCTGCACTTGGGGCACAACAGCCCCATGGAGCGCTCCAGGCTCCATTGGGGATGGAAAAGGAGCTGGGGGTGCTGATGGATGGAGCTGAACGTGAGCAGCTTGTGCCCAGGGAGCCCCCAGCATCCTGGCCTGGATCAGCACCAGGGCGGCAGCAGGGCCAGGGCAGGGCAATGGAGCTGGAGCAGGGCCTGGAGCCCAAGTGTGATGGGGAAGGGCTGAGGGACCTGGGGGGTTCAGTGTGGAGAAGAGAAGGCTCAGGGGGGACCTGATGGCTGCCTACAGGTGCCTGAGAGGAGGATGGAGCCAGGAGGGGCTGGGCTCTGCTCCCAAGGAACAAGGGATGGGACAAGAGGAACCGGCCTCAAGCTGCACCAGGGCAGGTTTAGATGGAGCTGAGGAACAATTCCTGCCCCAGAGGGTGCTCAGGCATTGGAACAGGCTGCCCAGGGCAGGGCTGCAGGCACCGGCCCTGCAAGGGTTCGCAAACCCACTGAGGTTCCTCCAAACCCCATCAGGCTTCGGGCTCCTGTTCCATGGCAGGAGGATGAGCACTAAATACTGACCCGAACACTGATCCCCTTCCAGGCTGCTTTTAGCACGTCAGGAGAAGTTACCCAGACACCGGTGCGGGCTCCATCTCCTCCTCAGCAGAGAGGGGATCTGGAGCCCACTGACGTAGGCAGAGGAGAGCTCCACATGGTCCTGCCCTCAATGACCTTCCCTGGGAGCCACGAAGCCCCAGTTCCACAAGGGGCAAAGGCTTCCAGGACGTGATGACAGCCGCACCGAGACGGGATGTGCCTGCCAGTGACCCCCACCTGCGCCAAGAGGCTCCCACGGGGAAACTGCAAATCACTCCCCTGGCTTCCCCGCATGGGTGTTGGCGTCTGGAGCTCGATGTGAATCAGCAGAGCCAGCAGAGAAGGTCAGGAGAGAGGTGAAGGCAGGCTGAGAACATTGGGGCTGTTGAGCCTGGGGAAGAGGAGCTGCGTGGGGAGCTCAGAGCAGCTTCCAGTGTGTGAAGGGGGCTGCAAGGATGCTGGGGAGGGACTCTTCATCAGGGATTGGAGTGATAGGACAAGGGGTGATGGGTTCAGACTGAAACAGGGGAAGTTCAGGTTGGAGATAAGGCAGAAGCTCTTCCCTGGGAGGGTGCTGAGGCACTGGCACAGGGTGCCCAGAGAAGCTGTGGCTGCCCCATCCCTGGCAGTGTTCAAGGCCAGGTTGGACACAGGGGCTTGGAGCAAGCTGCTCCAGTGAAAGGGGTCCCTGCTCGTGGCAGGGGTTGGGAATGGATGAGCTTTAAGCTCCCTTCATCCCAAAGCATTCCATGATTCCATGATCCTCACCAACCTCGCGGTCCCCGTTCCCAGTGGGGCTGGTCCCTCCTCCCCAGTGAAGCTCTGCACCCCTGGGAGCAGCCGTGCTCCCCACACCTGGTCTGGGAAGAGGGATAACGTCATCCTCAGCTCCTTGGCACCAACCCCATTGCAAAATAGCATGGAGCAGGCCAGGGCTGAGGCCAGCGGGGGGGGGGGAGCTCATGGGGAGCCCGGAGCCAAGTCTCCCAGCCGGGAATTGGTGGGGAATGCTCAGGCTCTGCTTTCACAGAGCCCGTGGTTTCATTCCCTTTACACCGAGGGGGGAGAGGGAGGAGGCATCTCCTGCAACCAAAAGCCTGGGGTTGGGATGACGGCAACCTCAAACACCTTGGGTTGGGATGGTGGGGGGGGGACATCGGTGGCGTATGGACCCCAGTGTCCCCATGGGATGGACTCAGCAGGACTTGAGGATGCTGGGGAGGGACTCTTCATCAGGGACTATAGAGACAGGACAAGGGGTGATGGGCTCAGACTGAAACAGGGGAAGTTCAGGTTGGAGATAAGGCAGAAGCTCTTCCCTGTGAGGGTGCTGAGGCGCTGGCACAGGGTGCCCAGAGAAGCTGTGGCTGCCCCATCCCTGGCAGTGTTCGAGTCCAGGTTGGACACAGGGCTTTGGAGCAAGCATTCCCCCTTGAAGGAGATGGGGACAGCCAACAGGGATCAGGAACAACCCAACTTCAGCCCCATTCATAAGGGGGATCCAGGGATGTGATACACTGGGATTTTAACAAAGCTTTTGACATCTCCATTAGCATCCTCATGGCCAAAACCGGGGTGATACGGGATAATAGGGACCCCCAAACAGCAGGTATCCCTGGGATAGAAGGATGGGAGCTGGTCAGGATGGCAGAGGTGATGGTGCTGGGCTCCTTTGCAGCTCAGCCACATCCCATCCCACTCACTTTACCCCTGAAGGCCTTTCTGAAGCTGCTGAGCAGCCGGGAACGTGGTGAGTGAGGGCAAAGGGCTGGAGGGATGCGGTGCCTTGGACTTGAATGTGGGATGCAAGGAATGCCAGGAATCCATCATGGCAAGAATAGTCTCATTATTGGAACATTACTATATTCAAATACATGGTTTATGTAGAATATTACAATAGATATAGAATATTTTAAGTATGATTATTTAAAATGTAGGGTGAGGAGGGCCACAAGGAGAAGATATTGGGGTGGTGGGTGAGCAGGACCTGGAGCAGGAGCAGCGATGGAGAAGGATGATGATGGAGAGGTGGAGGAAGAGGAAGGTCAGGTCTGCTCTTGGATTAACAGGCCAGAATCCCTCAAGACCCCAGTTCAGCAGGACACGGGTGAGCAGGGGCTGTGGTGGTTGTGTGATGGTGCCCTGTGCTGGGGGCTGTCACTGGGGTTGCGTGAAGGGTGAAGCCACCAAACCCATGGCAATAACTCCCCAAACCCTAAACGAGCCCCCTGGCACCCACAACACAGAGTTACAGAATGGCTTGGGTTGGAAGGGACCTTAAAGCTCATCCAATTCCAACCCCCCTAACATGGTGGTGAAGATCTCATTCCCTCGGATGAGATGCTGTGTCCCAGCTCCATCACACCCAGCAGGGTCAGCATCCCGTTTCAGCCCCCATCCTCTGCAGGGTGAGGCTGGGAGCATTGGTGGTTGTTTCACTGCTGGAGTTAATCCCATCCCCGTGAGTTAATTCCTGGTACCTTGGGCCCTGGCACAAGACAGGCACCACACGGCACCCATCCAGGTCCTCTGCAACACCATGCCCATGGCAGAGGATGAGGAGGAGCTCTATCGGCAATGGGTGTTGTGTCCCCTCCTTGAGGGTGGCTTGGCAGGGGACATGGCCTGGGGACCATGGGGTGGCCATGGGGGACCACGGCTGGGATGAGAAGGGTGTAAGGCTGAGATCCTGGATTTGGGAGGCCAGGTCTAGCCATTAATGCCTATGTGCGAGGCTCGTGGGGTGTTTCAAAGGCCAGGGATGGGCCTTGGTGTGGGGATGTGCAGAGCCGCAGAGACACAGTCTGTGCCCCACAAGGGACCTGGGAAGAGCATGGATGTCCCTGTGGTGCTTGGAACCTCACATCCAGTCCCCACCCCACCAGACTGGGGGTACGAGCATCCCTGTCACTGCCACACAATGGTCCATCACCAGCTGGGCTCTGAGCTTCACCCTCCCCACCCTCAACCATCCCATCTGGCTGCAGGGCAAGGGTGACACCCTAATGCCACCACCCCCCCCCCCGCCCCCCCCCATAGCCACCCCATGGCTGTGGGGCTGCTCGGGGTCCTCCCCAGCATCCTGCACCCCCTCTCGCAGCAAGGCCGGTAGCCGGGAAGCCGCGCTGGGACCAGGAGCCTGTTTCATACAGGGACTATCATAACATTGAAGCTCATAAAGCACTTAGAGAGGGGTTTGCACTGCGGGGGGGTGAGCAGGGGGCTGAGGGGTGGGGGGTGTCGTGCATCTCAATGCTGCTCTATTTAGAAGGGAGAGTTTAATGGGAGGGGGTTGGTTTTATGGCACTGGATTCGTTCCACCTGGGCTCAGGACCACATTCCCCGTGCGCCGAGCGGAGCGTAACCGGATCCCATTGAAAGCGGCTGCCAGGAGAGGGCCTGGCTGGGGAACACAAAGCGGCTTTGAGAGCGGCCGAGCCCGGGCCCAGCGCCAGGCGGCGGCGGCGGAGCGGAGGAGCAGGGGGTGCTGCAGGATGGGCACCACGGTGATGGGCACGGGGCGATGGGGCTGAGCGTGCTCCTCATGGTGGGGTGAAGGGAAGGGAACGGGGGTGTGGGGATGCTGGGGTAGGTGTATAGGGAGCATGGGGCAAAGGGATATGTGTGGGTGCAAGGATGCATGGATAAGGTGGCGTCAAGGCTATGCAGGGAACACGGGATAAGGTGACAACCAGGGGTATGCAGTGACCATAGGACAAAGTGACATCTATGTGTGTGCAGGGATCACGGGATAAGGTGACAACAAGGGGTATGCAGTGACCACAGGACAAAGTGACATCTATGTGTGTGCAGGGATCACGGGATAAGGTGATGCACATGTGTGTGTCATGAGCATGGGGTACAGTGACATCTATGTGTGTGCAGGGATCATGGGATAAGGTGATGCACATGTGTGTGTCATGAGCACGGGGTACAGTGACATCTATGTGTGTGCAGGGATCACGGGATAAGGTGACAACAAGGGGTATGCAGTGACCACAGGACAAAGTGACATCTATGTGTGTGCAGGGATCATGGGATAAGGTGATGCACATGTGTGTGTCATGAGCATGGGGTACAGTGACATCTATGTGTGTGCAGGGATCACGGGATAAGGTGACAACCAGGGGTATGCAGTGACCATAGGACAAAGTGACATCTATGTGTGTGCAGGGATCATGGGATAAGGTGATGCACATGTGTGTGTCATGAGCATGGGGTACAGTGACATCTATGTGTGTGCAGGGATCATGGGATAAGGTGATGCACATGTGTGTGTCATGAGCATGGGGTACAGTGACATCTATGTGTGTGCAGGGACCCCTGGGACAAGGTGATACCTGTGTGTATGTAGGGACCATGGGGACAAAGTGACATCTATGTGTGTGCAGGGATCCTTAGGATAAGGTGACACCTATGGGCACATGTTGGCACTGGGGATGAAGTGACACCTATGGGTGTGCAGGGATCACGGGACAAGGTGGTATTCATGTGTATATGGTGACCCTAGGGACAAGATGACATGTGTGTGTATGCAGTGACCATAAAGACAAGGTGAGATCCGTGTGTGTGCAGGGACCCTTTGACAAGGTAATGCCATGGGTGTGCATGGGACAAGGCGACACCCATAGGCATGTGTTGACCATGGGGACAAAGTGACATCTGTGTGTGTGTAGGGATCAAGGGGAAGGGGACGTCCATGTGCATCTAGTGACCTCGATTGACCCTATGGGACAAGGTGATGTCCATGTGAGCACAGGGACCCTCTGACAAGTGATGGTCAGGTAGATGTGGTAACCCTGGGCATAAGGTGATGTCCATAAGTGTGCAGGGAGCCTCAGGATAAGGTGACACCTGCACGTATGTGTTGACTGTGAGGATGGAGTGACATCTATGTGTGTGCAGGGATCACGGGACAAGGTGATGTCTGTGCTCATGAGTGACCCCAGGGACCAGATGATGTCTGTGTATATGCAGGGACCCAGGGACAAGATGACATCTGTGTGTACACCGACCCCATAATCTTCCCTTTGTCAGGTTCAAGCCATTCCCCTTGGCCTGGCCCTACAGGCCCTTGTCCCAAGCCCCTCTCCAGCTTTCCTGCAGCTCCTTCAGGCACTGGAGCTGCTCTCAGGTCTCCCCTTCAGGAGCCTTCTCTTCTCCAGGCTCACCCAGCCCAGCTCTCTCAGCCTGGCTCCAGAGCAGAGCTGCTCCAGCCCTTGCAGCATCGCTGTGGCCTTGCTCCAGCAGCTCCATGTCCCTCTTGTGCTGTTGCCCCAGACACAGGACTGCAGGGCAGGGGGTCTCACATGTACATTGTGACCACGGGCTGGGTGATCCCCATGCACCAGCAGTGTCACAGGGGTGACACCCCTGCCTCCAGGCATGGGGTGACATCCACACCCAGGCTGAAAGGCTGCCCTGTGTGCGCCGCGCGTCCCGGGCCACCCGCGCCGTCACTTCCCAGTCCCTCCAAGTCCAGCCTGCTCTTTCCCAAACAAGCAGTGGTTGTGTCTGGGGTTTAACAGAGCATCCTCCAGCCAGTGCTGGTGGAGAACCTCAGGAAACCTTCGAAACAGCCTGGACGGGAGTAGTGAAGAGAGCAAAAAACCCCACCACGCTCCCTGCCAAGGAAAACACTTACCTAGCGAAGCATGAGTAATAAGTGCACTTCTTACGCTGTGCAGATAGAGCTGCTCCTGAGAGCACCACGTAAGGCCCCGTGTGAAAGGTGGACGGCCTCTCCGTTGGGTTTTCCCCTTCTTCTCACTCCCAAGACACACGCGTGTTGTCCCCAGCGCCCGCGTTGCAGGAGCCTGTTTACGGAGCCGGCTTCCTTCCCTGCAGGACGACATGGAAAGGGAATGGAAAAACAGGAGCTGCTCCTCCGCGAGACTTTCTATTTTGGAAAGGTTAAAAATAATCCCTTACAGACACCAGCCCAGGAAGCTCTCGGGGTGAAGGGACGGGGAGGGATGTGAGGAGTAAACAAGCACCGGGCTGTGGCGGGCGGCGCGGGAGCCGCTGCTCCGGGATGGGGATGATGGGGATCGCCGTGAGCCACGGAGGTGGCCACAAGGAGATGGGGGGTTGTGTAACAGGGCTGCTAATAGGGATGCTGAGCATGGGGTTTGCACTGAGGTGGATGCTCAGCACCAAGGGAGGATGTTCAGCACCGAGGTGGATGCTTAGCACCAAGGGATGTTCAGCACTGAGGTGGATGCTCAGCACCAAGGGATGTACAACTCCAAAGTAGATGCTCAGCACCAAGGGTGGGTGATGCTCGGCCCTGAGGAAGGGTGCTCAGCACCCAGAGGGAGATGTTCAGACCTGAGGGGCCCTGGGTGCTCAGTATCCAGGCACAATGGCTTATCACCCTCCGCATCGTGGTCCTGGTACCCTCTAGTCATGGTGAGTGGGATGCGATGCTTGCCTATTGCATCCTCATCCACCATGAGATGAGGATGAGGAAAAAACACCTCCAAACTCCCACTGATGCTTCTTCTCTTTGCATTTTGCAGTGTCTCTCTTCTCTCCACCAACTTTGAAGGCCCTGGTGATGCTCTCTGGCCTCTACTAGTGACTGCATTCTTGTACTCATCCCTTAGCCCCACCTGAGCGCCATTTACTGTGGTTTCGTGCTGTAGGCATCTAACATGCCACATCACCACCCAACAGAGTGGGGACTTCAGTGGGCAGCCCACAGTGAAGAGCCCCACCTTGAAGAACACCACATTGGGGCTTAAATATTACTGCCATGGCTTTGCAGTTTAATTTCCTGACTTGTGGATGCCGGATGGGACCCCTCAAGGTCTCTGGTCCAAGCCCCAAAGCAGGGTCAGCTTTGATGTGAGATCCAGCTCTCAACTCAGAGCAGAAGCTCAGGGCTCCTACAGGTACTGCTGGCTTCCAAACCAGCGGCTTTTGGGATGCTCCAGGCAGCTTCCAGGCACCAAAACCCCTCCTTTGAGCCCTTCAGATGCGGTTTAAGATGGAAAACCTCTGAAAAGAATCAAACCGTGAATGAAGACTTGGAATTCATGCACAGTTCCTGATGGGACATGGGCTGAAGCCATCAAATAATGGCACCAGCAACCCAGATGCTGAGAAGTCAGCATCTCTGGTGCCTTGCAGCACCAGGACATGAACATAGGCAGAATCACTCATAATTTGCCTTAGAAGAGTCAAAGACAGCTGGGTGATGAACTTGACCCTGTCAGATAATAGCTCCCATAGGGATCTCAGCACCCATGGCAGCAGATATGAACCAAAGCAGATCCCAGTGTGGCCGGGGGTGCTCCAAATCCCTACCAGCAGCACCCACACCTTGTATTGAGCACCTTAGGGTGCTGCAGCCCATTCCCCGCAGCCAGGGAGAAGCAAGACGCTGACGCAGGGCCCTGGCAAGCACCCGCTCTGCTCTCCACCAGCCTCACGGAGCCGAGTTTTGCTTCCTTATAAGGCCCTGCTTGCTCCATGATTCCCAACTGGAATCTGCAGCCGAGCTGGCATTGCCTGTTTAGAGAGCAAAACAATTCCCTGCACCACCAGGACACCCTCCTGCCCAGCCCAGCCCTGCTGCTCACCGTCCGTTACCCTAGGCCAGCACCCAGCAGCGCTTCCTCGCACCCTTCCTCTGTTTTAGGCTGGCTGAATCCAGAGTGGGAAAGGCAGAGGGATTTTTCCCAAGCAGGCTCTGTCCTGGGGGAAGGAGGGTTATAAATCAGCTCAAGGGACACGGATGTTTCATCCCTAGGAGCAGCATTTCCAGCCCCTTCTCAGGGCACACACACGAGTGCTGGTTCAGAGGCACCGTGTCTGATGGGAGCCTGGTGCATCAATAGTTGTATCCAACGGTGCAACTTCAGCTTCTCATCCCACCTGGAAAACAAGGGTAAAGCTTCCTCTGTTTGAAAGTAAGAGCAAACACCACTATAAAATGACCAATCATCCTCTCCCAAACATGAGGCATTGCTCTTCTGAGGTCTAAAACTGGTTGGAAGGGGGATGCAGAGGGAAAAGAAGAAATCCTAAAGGATTTCTGTAGCTCCAGGATGAGATTTTGGACCCTGAGCACCATAAATACCAAATCTTGAGCTTACTGTGAGGCAGAAGACATGCTCTTTATCTGAAAGCCTTGCCTGGCTCTGAGCTGCTCTGATATTTCACCCTCACGAGCCACAGTGAGAAGGAACCTTCTCCCTTTAACCAGCCCCGTTCCTTGCTCCCATGCAATGCCTGGAGATGCTCCAGCCTCACCAAGGGGGCAACCAGGGACCTGAGGCCCCCCTGGGGCTGGCAGCCCATGAAGTGCAGGAGCAGGGAGTATGAGATCATGATTTTGGGCAGTCTGAAGCTCTCCTATGCCCTGCTTCTTCAGACATTAAGTCATTTTCCTGAGGAAGTCGCCTATGACGTTGAGCTGGTTATAGAGGGAGGTGGGGTGGAGCAGCGAGCTCCAGCTAGACCCTGGTAGAGGTGAGGTGCAAGAGCACTGGGACACCACGTCCTGCCAACATCTGCCATGGGAATGAGACAAAAAGGGTCCAAATTCAACACAGACCCTGGCATTTTGAGGTATTCTCACCCGTATTTCAGATGCCGTAAACCAGTTTAATGCTTCCAGCCCTGCCTTTGATGGAAGAACATTGCATCCACTCCACCAGTGACATTGTTCCATGCAGACAAATGTCACAGCAACCCTTGGAAATCAGAGTGAAGAATTAATGGACAGTTAACAAACAGCAAGAACAAAAGAAAAATGTCTTTAATGGGTTTGTTATTACTTTTCAAAATACACCCTCAATTCCAGCAAAAAAAAAAAAAACAGGAACACTGCAGCAGTGTGGTTAACAGTTAAATTCCCTTCATAAAAGGCAGAACAAGGTGGCTCATTCTTTCCACATGGACCTCTGCTGCTCACGTCACTCCAACCTGGAGAGCTGACTTCGGCTGACACACCTTGAGAGCATGAAACCTCTTTCAGCTTGTGCAGCAGGCTCTGGGTTTGGATGGCTGGGAGTACCGTGTCATTTGTGGCTTCCCCTCATCTTCCCAGCCTTTTTTCCTACACATCTCCAATTCAGAAGGTCCAGAATTTAAGTTCTTAATGCTTCTGAGGAGTTACATGGGGAGGGGATTGAGGTTGCCCTCAAACAGCCCTGTCAAGCAGGGATCCACATGTCAAGCAGCTGAAACCCCACAGTCTGGACACACATGGGCACACAGAGACACTGCTGCTTGTAGGTGTTTGAAGGAGATCCTCTCACGTGCCCTGATGGCCCAGGGTGATGTGACTTCCACCAAGGTAACTGTTGGTCACTATTAGGAGTGTGTGCTTTCAAATTCAGAGTCACCAACCTGATCTCCTGGTCAGAGTGACTGTAAACAGCTCTTCCTGGCCAAACGCTGGATTTCAGTGGGGTGCCTCAAGACATTCCTTCCTTGGTGACACTCTTCAGGCTTTAGGTAGCTTTCTGCTAACCACAAACTCTTTATAAACCAGGATGTACATACATGCCCATACACATGTTGGAAACAACCACTGATGACATCAGTCACCTATGTGGGGTCCTCAAAGGCCCAGGTTCAGAAATGCTCAGCACCCATGTCTGGAAAGCCTGCTATTTCTATGGATCTACCAAATTTAGCACCAGAAAGCATCCAAACTGGCACCTCATTTCTGATTCAGGGGCCTGCAGTGCTTTATTCATCTCCAGTAACTGGTTCCTCAGCACCATTTGCTGTGACACACTTCCCTCAGCAGGCGGAGGATGAGATGCCCTAGGAAACAACTCTCCTGGTGTCTAGATTATGCCTGGAAAAACACAGTTCAGACAACCCAAACCCCACAAAACCCAGAAGCAGGAATTCTTCACGGACAACACACCTGAGCGGTGTTATCAGCAGTGCCCTCTGATCACCCTTCCCTTTGACTCCTTAACTTCCAAGGTTAAGGATACAGTTGCTTTCCTAATAACAGCAAAGCCTTCCCCCAAATTACTCCGGAGCCAGTTGGGTGGGAAGCCTCAGAGATGTTTTTGCAGACACAGAGCACCAACAGTGTCCCGGGTCTATAATTAGGCATCTGAGCAGTTTACAGAGGATGCGTTCAAGGAAGAAAAGAGTAAGAGAGTTTTATATGGGCTGCTTTGTCCAAAAAAAGATTATGAAAGGCAGAGCAAAAACTATTTACCAGTCTTTAGGGGAAAATCAAGTTCATTTCATTCAGTTAAAGCTGAAGCAGATGTTCAGTATTTGTGGGTATGTCTCAAGACCGGTTACGTTACAGCTTCGAACCAATGTGACCATTTACATCAATCGGGAGAACTGGGGGTGTAAAAAAGAAGGGGGAAAAGAATGCCACAACTCAACTCTTTGTTTTGCTCCACTGTGGAAGAGGCCTCAGCACCAAGCAGGTAAAAGGCCATTATTAAAAAAGCATAAGATTTTAATGGGATAAATGGGGAGTCTTTCAAGAGTTCCTCTAGATTTTGCTTCTAACTGGTGCTTCCCACACTCAGTAAAGAGGATTCAAGTTACTGCAGTGAGGAATTACACTTTTCTCTGATACAAAATCTAGTCCAGAGGGCTTACTTACACAGTAAGCAAGATATCTTACGTAAGTGAAGATTGCATGTCGTCCTCGTCCCCTGCAGCAGCTTGCAGAACGCTGCACAAGAAGAGCAACGGTCCCAAGAGGACCAGGAGAAAGACCCAGTTCATTTCTTCTGGAAAAAGCCCATGATGGAGACCTGCTTGCTGGCTCTGCTGGCAGCAGCCACCCCTTTCTTCACGTTCTTCCTTTCTTCTTTTGGTTCTTTCTTCAGAGGCAGCACAGGCTGTTTGGGTGCAGCGGGTGGCTTGGTCTTGAAGTCATCGTCGCTATCTGTGCAGGATTCGCTCTCATAAACCTTCTCAGTCACTGGTTAAGAGAGAAGAAGAACAGATGATGGTGGTTAAGCCTCTGTACCAGAGAGCAGAGACCTCCCTGCTGCAGGGGAGGAAATGAGCCTTTCTGGAAGTGAGCATTTGGGGCTCAAGGAGAATGTGTCAGATACAGGAATTCAGTGCGTTGCTCAAGGTCACGCAGGAGATCCAGATGACTGGATGGGCTTTGCATGCACTGACTCAAACCGCTTCCCCTCTTTCTTCAGTGTAAGATGGCAGGTTAATGACTCAGGAGCTTTAATCACAGAACATGCAATGGTCTGGATTAGAAAGAACCTTGAAGCTCCTCCAGTTCCAACCCCTGCCACGGGCAGGGACCCCTTCCATAGAGCAGCTTGCTTCAAGCCCCTGTGTCCAACCTGGCTTTGAACACTGCCAGGGATGGGGCAGCCACAGCTTCTCTGGGCACCCTGTGCCAGCGCCTCAGCACCCTCCCAGGGAAGAGCTTCTGCCTAAGAGCTCAGCTCAGTCTCCCCTCGGGCAGGTTCAAGCCATTCCCCTTGGCCTGGCCCTACAGGCCCTTGTCCCAAGCCCCTCTCTGGGTTTCCTGCAGCCCCTTTAGGCACTGGAGCTGCTCTAAGGTCTCCCCTTAAGGAGCCTTCTCTTTTCAAGTGTCAGCCAGCTCTTTCCAAATGGCTTGATGTCACCACACACATATATGCCACATGCAGGCCTTCAAGAGCAGCAGCCCAAGGCTCCCTACTGGGAAGGGCCCTCAGGAGAACAGTTCCCTTTCCAAATCTATTCAAGTGTTGCCCTCTTCTTAGAAGCAAGGCCCAACTCTACTGAAGACCATCAACTGACAAGCAGCCATCAGAAAGTGATGAATCTGAAGGTGAGCAGAATTGCAGATGATGGAATGTCTATTTTATAGTTAAAAAGCACCATTCCGAGTTGGTCTGATTTCCACAGGGACCACAACAATCAGATTGCCCTAAAGTCCAGATGAGACAACCCAAAGAGAGGCCCAGAATTCCCTCACCAGCACCTCAGATGGTCAGGGAAGCTTGAAGCAAACATAGATAAAGCAGTACAAAACCTTGGGGGCAGTTGCTTTCTAGAAAGGTGGGCACCCAGAAAGAAATCCCTTAAAAACCCCAATAAATCCAAACCCATGAGTGAAATCAAGGGCTCTGAAGGGGATTGCCAGCTCACCGCTGTCAGCATCCAGGGATGGAAAGCTAAGGGATATAAAGCAAGGCTCACGGATATTAAAGTGGAGTCAGCTCTGCTGATGAAAGCCATGGTTAGACACTAGTAAATGTTGTTGTATCAGCTTTCCCAGCAGTGCTCTGGGATTCCTCTAGCAAACCATTTTTCTTTAGCAACTCTATTTCTTTAAACAGATGTCCCAACTTCCCTTCTTCTGGGAATCTGGCTTTCACTTGTATTAATGCATCAAATCAAAGTAGGTTTTCTACGTAACCAGAGACTGGGAAAAGGAATGGTATGAAGCCCTGCACGGCAGTGCTAGCAGATGCTTAAACAGGGACTGGAAACCCAAACTAACCCCTCTTCAGAGGCAAGGGGGTTTCAGTGAGCAGCTTTAACTGCACTGGCCACTACTGAGCTTTATAAAGTTATCAGGCTGTCACCCCTGTCAGTAATCACTGCTAAGTCCAAATGCGTGCACTGAATCCCCTCCAATTGCAAGATAACACAGTTTAGATCAACTTTCTTTCACTGCTCTCTCAGCTGAAGTCCAACTCTGTATCTGCAGCAGATACGGGCATGCAGACAGATATTGATGCTCAGCTCAGAGCCAGACTCACTAAATCAGTGGTAACTCAAACTACACGAGTTCTTAACTTAAACTGGTGCCATAAGACAGATTTACCTACAATATACATAGATACATATTTCAATTTACAAGTCCATGGAGCTGCTTCTGGATTGTAGGACCTCAATTTTCTTGCTTTTTAAATGTAGATGCTGCCTTTCAGCTGTTACATTCAGCTCTGGGGGCAGCAATACAAAAGGCATGTGGAGCTATCGGAACAAGCTCAGAGGAGGCCATGGAGATGCTACGAGGGCTGGAGCAGCTCTGCTCTGGAGCCAGGCTGAGAGAGCTGGGCTGGGGCAGCCTGGAGAAGAGAAGGCTCCTGAAGGGGAGACCTGAGAGCAGCTCCAGTGCCTGAAGGGGCTGCAGGAAAGCTGGAGAGGGGCTTGGGACAAGGGCCTGTAGGGCCAGGCCAAGGGGAATGGCTTTAACCTGCCAGAGGGGAGACTGAGCTGAGCTCTTAGGCAGAAGCTCTTCCCTGTGAGGGTGCTGAGGCGCTGGCACAGGGTGCCCAGAGAAGCTGTGGCTGCCCCATCCCTGGCAGTGTTCAAGGGCAGGTTGGACACAGGGGCTTGGAGCAAGCTGCTCCAGTGGAAGGGGTCCCTGCCCATGGCAGGGGTTGGAACTGGAGGAGCTTTAAGGTCCCTTCCAACCCAAACCATTCTGTGATTCTATCCTTTCTAGTTTTAGGAAGTGCAAGGTAGAAAATGCAGCAGCTTAACTCTCAGCAGTTCCCCTTTGCTATATACTAAGGGCAGACATTCGACTGATAAGAGTCCCACTTGGTACAAGTCCTGTTCTTAACCCCACAGATACTTTAATTGCTCAATTCCCCTCAGGGCTAATCCCTAAGTTAGTTTTGCTTTTTGACACCAATTCCTTGCTATTGCAGATGTTGTGAAAATGAGCTCTTAAAATCATGGAGAAATTTCAAGTACAGCCTAATCCTAACGCTAGGATTTAACATCTCTTAAAACCTAGTCCTTGTTTAGGAAGACAACAGGGAGAGGGGGGAAAGAACCCCCTATATTGCAAAGAATAACAACAATTTACTTTAACCTGAGAGATCTGCGAGGTATTTACCCTTCCAATGATTAGACCTGTGCATGGAAAGGGTGGGAAAGGGAGGGGAGGAGAGAAACTGGACAAGAACCAGACAGCAAGTTCTGTGCAAGAGACTGGTAGGGATTTAGTATGGAAAGCAGCCCCTCTTCCTTACCCATTTCCTCAGTTTCCCAGCTCCATCCACCCCCTCTATCCCAGAGGATCTGTCTCCCAAAGCACACCAGGGGCTTGCATTTCCCTTCTCAGATAATGGTAGTAGATAGGACTGTAAAACTAAAGGCCTGGATTTCACAAGAGGCTATTAAATAACTTGGGAATGAGAAGAAGGGAAAGGCAGGCGATATTCCCAGCACTGGTATGTTTGTGAAAGGCTGGAAAGAAAGAGAAGAGCACTCCTTGCTGGAAGCTGAACCCGGAACATTCATTCCTGCAAGCCCTGGATGCAGAGCTCGATCAACTCCACTCCTCACATAATGCTTTCTATTTTCCTTCCAAGTGTTTTAATGGCTCTATCTGGGGTGGGAGAGCAAAACACCCCATAACACAACCAGCCAAGGCACTCAATAGCTTTGTGCAAGGCCAATTCTTGGACACAACTCCAGGATTTGAGATTTCACTTACCAACATAGTGTTTCTTTAAAGGAGACACACAAAGTTAATGGGAAACAGAAGATACAACTACACAGATAGGTGCAAACAGACACAAGCTGACTCACGGCCAGGCAGCTCCAAACCTGGGCCAAGCAAGTCTGTGCCTTTCTATGCTCATGCACAATGACAAACCTGTGTGACAGCAACAGATCTTCTCCTAGGACTGGCTGAGCTCCCCTGACATCAGCAAGGCTGGAGAACATGAAGCATCCCATACGATTCAGCTGACAAAACCACATTCCACCTTCTTAACGTTTTTTAGCCTTTAAATAATAGACTTTGAACTCCTGCAGCTCTGCTTCAGTGTCAGGACACAGAGGAGGAAAGCGCAGGGGTGATGCACAGCTTTCCCCTGCTCACAGGAGGAAGCAGGGTCCAGTGGGGCTGGAATTCAAAGCCTTTGGCTCTCAGTACTTATGTAGAGGGTCTCTCCCCTCCTGAAAGCAGAGCTGTCCTTATCAGAAACAGAAACCCTCTTGAGGATTTAAGCTCCAACTTATTCCTTATCTGGGATACTTAACGTTTATATTAACATATAACCAAGGCCTGCTGCACAGCTTTGGATGCATCCCCAAATGAAGAGAATAAAACCAAACATAAAACCCACCCCACTCCCCCCAAAATACTCAAAATCATCAAACCAAACTGATAACAGCCAAAATCTACCCCAAAACTTGGACCACTCTCTGCATCACCTTTAACAGCTTGTAGCTTTGGAGAGCAAATGAAGGAGGTGCTTATGGTGGCAGGAGGGAAGGGAGAAGTGAAAGAAAAACTGTGAATCATGGAATGGTTTGGGTTGGAAAGGACCTTAAAGCTCCTCCAGCTCCATCCCCTGCCACGGCCAGGGACCCCTTCCACTGGAGCAGCTTGCTGCAAGCCCCTGTGTCCAACCTGGCCTTGAACACAGAGCACCAGCTCCGTGGCCTCCTCTGGCCTCACTCCAGCAGCTCCACGTCCCTCTTGTGCTGCTGCCCCAGAGCTGGATCAGGACTGCGGGGGGGGTCTCCCCAGAGCGCAGCAGAGGGGGAGAATCTCCTCTCTCCACTGCTGCTCACACTCTTTTTGACATATGCTTTTGGTAATCAACGAGTCAGGATTCAGCTCCAGCTCCATAACTCCCTGTGCAGGCCTTCACCAAAAGGGCAGTTATCTCGATCTTGCAGCATGAGGTTGAAGTGGAACAGCAAAGTGATTTTGTGAACCTCTTTCTGAGCCTGGGAGAGGCTGGCCTTTAAACACCTTCAGCACATCTTCAGTATAGTTCCACTGTGGTGTAGAAGAGAGCTTACCCATGCAGCCTTCTTCATCATCAATGAACATCTTGGATTTCAGCACACGCTTCCGTTTCCTCTTCCTCCCTCCAGCTGAAACCTGAGGGACATTGAGGTATTGTGAGATACCAAGAGTTAAATCCCCATGCACAGATCAGAAAAAGCTTCACCCCTGGGTGTGCAATATGGTGCCCCTCATGAAGCTGACCATGATCTGAGAACTAAACCTGTCTCTTCCCTGGATATCCCAGTCTCACTTTTGATGATGCCACAACTCCCTCCATCCCACCAGGACAAATGTCAGAGAGAAAACACAAATGAAATGAGACCTTAAACCTTCCCCTGTGCCAGCATAGGGGCACATTCCTCTTCTGAGCCATGTGACAGCTTGAAACATGTTTTAGTTACATGAGAAGGTGGCACCAGGGTTGTCCCATCAAACCTCTGAGGAATGAGGAAGCAACAAGCTGTGCAAGACACCACAACTGATGTGACACAGTTGCACCCTCAGTAAACCTACGTGTATTTTCTCTGCTTAGAGGTTAACTTCTTGCCAATTCCAGCCCACCCCCTTAGGCAGCAGCTTTCTTGTGATAGAAGATTGGATACCAAGAGTCTCTGGTTTCATTTCTGGCCCTGCCCTGGCTCCCAAGGCCAAGATTCAGAGGGAAAAGTGTTGAAATATGAGCCACAATTCATAGAACTGTTAGGAGGGGAAAAGGGAAGAAAATAGAAACCTGCTTATGACAGCAGAAAAGTCAGAGTTTAAACAACAGCGAGAAAATGAGTGAACTGGTGAATGTGATGTATTCTTTCAAGCAGGATGATGTGATGGGCTTGACAGGGAAACAGGACTTCCCCTTCAGCATCTTAAAAGTGGCTGGGTAATGCCCATCGAGTGAGATCAAACCAGAAGCTCATCACTAACACGCTCTTACCTCTGTGGATGCAGGCTCCAGTTCAGTTTTTAGGGTAGGTACGGGAGGTGGAGATGGAGGTTTCTCTTCCTCAGGTGTAGGAGGTGGTGGGATACCTGCTAAGAAGATGAACATTGTGGTAGCACCCAGGGCTAATGCTACCCCTCTGTCTTAACTAATATCATTTAACTCTGAGCAATTGCTTGTAACTTATATTTAGATCAAGGTTTACAAGTTCTCACTCAGGTTTGTTTAATTCAAGTCAGGACAAGTTGTCTGGAGTGGTCAGCCCCCAGCCAGATGGCTCCCCCGGTGCTATGTGCTGCAGCTCCCACAGGAAGGAGGGTGGGATAGGATGGGAGAAGCGCATTTGGGATTTTGGTAAGCCAAAAATCCATTCCTCCAAATGAAACCTTAAACTGGCAGGTTTTAGCCATGTTTTTCACTTGCTCATTGAAAAGATGGACTGGAACTTGTTTAGAGATTGAAGGAGTCTGGGTTTAAGGCTACATATTCCCAATCACTGGTTGACCTCAGTTTCTCTACCTCTCCCCCATCACTAAAACAGTTATTGATGGTGCTACACACCCCAGACAATCCATGCTATTAGCTTGGAACTACCTTAATCCAAGAATTAAGTGTAATAGTAGTATCACCCATCCTAAAAGATCACTAAGAGACACCTCAACCTTTGGTTGGCAACCAAACCACCCCCAAAAACTAAGCCCATTCTCTCCTGTGCCGTCATCTGTGCTGTGCTCTCCTCTGGGTGCAAGGACAGAGTGGAATCATTTTAATGCCAAAAGTGGCTGAAATAGTCAAGGCCACTTCATAAAGAGCAAAACCAGGTCTGGAGCTTCTACCAGCAACGTCAAACAGAGCCTTAGTGAGGCTCATAAAGGGGAAAGTCAGGGTCATTCTTCTGTGGGGCTGGCAGGGGGACAGAGCCCTCATGGGAAAGCAAAACCAGTGCAGGGCAAGGAGCAGCACCTTGCACCATGCAGCACAGTGGCTTTAAGAAATCCTCTCCAAATCAAGGGGAGAAACACTGCCATGGAGGTCCTCAAGTGTGGGGCAGAGCTAAGAATGGGGGGGGGGGGGGGAGAAACTCCTCATCTGACCTATTGCTTAAGCACAGCACCGATGTGGCTGGATGGGAGGTCAGGGTGCCTGCTTGGCTTCTGCTCCCAGCTCCACTGGCTGCAGCCCTGCATTCATCCCGTTGTTGTAACAGGAATTCTGGATCCGTGGCTGTCCCAAGTGATTAGGTCAGTGTTAAGAGTTATGACTGTTGGCCAGGCAAAGGGCCAAGTGACCTTCAGAGGTTAAGAAGGGCTCAAGTGAAACAGTGCTTGGCTGCCAAGGCTAAATAATAAATGACATTCTTCAAACAAGGGCTCAGCCTCATAACTACTTCAGTAAGCAAGGCACAGAAATGCAAACAGAGAGGGATAACATGACTCGGTATTCCACCTTGCTCCAGAGAGCTGGGGCTGGCAGCTGCGCGAGGATAAAACACCAAACAAGGGATCAGCTCTAAGGTGTTAACTGCTGGAGCAGGCAGGAACTGCAGCCCAGGAGCTGCAGGGAACTCAAAATTCCCCCTGTTTAGCAGGCTCTCAGAAACTGGAGGCTGGAAAGAGCACATATTGCACTGCACCAAACCTGCTGCTCAGCCAGCCACACCAATCTGAAAGCAGCTTGAAGGGCTAAAAGGGGTGAAAAGCAGCTTGCTGCACACAAGCAGAGGCTGCTGAAGGTACCTGCAGTGTGTCAGCTTACTGGGGGCAGATTTAGGCTTTGTTTTCAGCCTCCTTCAAACAAGCACCCCCAGCTTTTGGCAGGGAGAAGGCACCTTCTCCCCACGTCAGAGTGTTTCGGACTACCACCAAGCTGCTTCTCTATCCCTTTATTATCCTCTCCTAGCCAACACAGCCCTCTGACATGTGCTAACTCCTGAGTCAACCTCTAGCTGCTGCCCACAGTTTACTCAACAGCAACAGCTGCATGAAATGGATACAAGTTGGGCAATTGGATGTCCCAAAGATGTAAATCCTGGCTTTGTTCAGCCTGCTCTGACCCTGCCTGGAAAAAAAACTGTGAGAAGCTTTAGGGCTGCTGCTGCTGCTCTGCGAAACAGAGCGAGTGTGGAGGTTACAGTGCCACTGAAATCACCCTCCAAAGTGGCTGTAAAACACTTGTCAACACTGTGAAACGCTGCCTGTGTTGGTATAGCTGGAGCTGCCAAACCCTCCTGTCCTCTGTGGACACACTTGTGTAGTTTATTCTGGCACTGGAAGCAAAACAACCTGCAGTGACTAAGGCACCCTCATACCAATATAACTTTTTAATGAAAAATCATTTAAATGGGGAGGATTGTGCCTTATGCCCTCTCTGTATATTCAACTCGGTACAATGTGCTGACACTCGTGTAAGAAGAGCTTATTTTGGGCTACATTCAGTATATAAAGAGCAGACTAATATAGAACGATGCAAAAGACCTGCCCTGATATAAATACAGCCATACAGTGCTTCACATCATGGAATCCCGGACTGGTTTGGGTTGAAGGGATCTTAAAGCTCCTCCAGCTCCAACCCCTGCCACGGGCAGGGACCCCTTCCCCTAGAGCAGCTTGCTCCAAGCCCCTGTGTCCAACCTGGCCTTGAACACTGCCAGGGATGGGGCAGCCACAGCTTCTCTGGGCACCCTGTGCCAGCGCCTCAGCACCCTCCCAGGGAAGAGCTTCTGCCTAAGAGCTCAGCTCAGTCTCCCCTCGGGCAGGTTAAAGCCATTCCCCTTGGCCTGGCCCTACAGGCCCTTGTCCCAAGCCCCTCTCCAGCTTTCCTGCAGCCCCTTCAGGCACTGGAGCTGCTCTCAGGTCTCCCCTTCAGGAGCCTTCTCTTCTCCAGGCTGCCCCAGCCCAGCTCTCTCAGCCTGGCTCCAGAGCAGAGCTGCTCCAGCCCTCGCAGCATTTGATCATCAGTTGTTTCAAACCCACAAAATGGGGCTAAATCTTCCTGAAAAAGGGTAGGGTTCTTACTTGTAGTTTCCCAGGTAGAGCCCTGTCTGAACACAGTTCAGTCGCAGCAGTGGCTGTAGACAAGCATCACCTATCTGCAGCTGCACCCCTGCCTAAGGCCATGCCTCCTTCTCCTCCTCCTCCTCTGCTTCCAGTGGAGGTCAGCCAGGTTAGCAGCAGCAGCAGCCACACTCTTGGCCTTTGATCCCACCCTGGGGGTACAGCTTCCCATATTGCATCTTGCATATTTAAAACTTACCCCTTGATCATCTGGGGGGTGTTTATGCAGGTGGTGGATGCACCGTGCCCTGTCCGGCAGCGATTCCCAAATGCTGTGCAGCATATGGTGCCTTCCTCCCTGCTCCCACTGGGATGCAGCATGGAACAATGTCACTCCAGGCCCCATTTTCCTCATTGATGCTGATTAAAATTGACCCTGCTCTCTGGAGAAACCAGCTCCAACCTTCCCAAGGATAAAAGCTCTTAAATCCCAGCTGCTATATATATATATATATATATATGTATTTAATTATTTGTTACTTACATCCTTGTATTTGAATACTGAATGGAATATTATCAGCTTGGATTCTGTATGAGTATTTCAAAGAACTCAAAACTATCTCCTTTCATCCAGCTGGATTTAGAAGGGCAAGCTGCAGAACCAAAGGGCTGAACATGGACCTTGTCAGGGTGGTTTAAATAGCCATTAGCTTGAAAAGGAAGAACGGAGAAGCTCTCTTGATTCCCATCTTTCCCTTTTAAAAGGGAATAGCACTAAGCTAATCAATAATACACAAATTTGTATGTCTAAACTATAATTTGCATACATTTCCAATTCTAATCCACAACACAAAGCTCCACAAAATGGAGAGAACAAAGAGGACTATGCATGATGCAGGAGGAGCAAGAGCAGCTCTCCAAATGGAAAGTCAAACCTTCTGCCTGCATCTCCAGTGGGTTAAACAGGAGTAAATCAAAAGCCAATTTAACAGATGACTGAGTGAGTGGCCTTACTTGTCCTGCTCTCAATGCCTAAAGCTACTCTGAATGAGGACAGTTAAGACACACGGGCTCCCAACCTGACTAGAGGACCAGACTGATGGCTTCTAATCGCAAATCCAGTTAACTCACACTTAAGAGCACAAATGAAACAAGGCACAACACCTAAACAGACCTACTGCAGGCACTCAGGTAGGAGTACACACACAGACTTTGGAGCATACCTTGGAATATATTAAAGCAGAAGGCACCACATCCAAAGGTATTAACTATTCAGCACATGCTAAAGGTGAATATTCAACAAGAGACAAGAGCTCTAATATCCAAAAGTGGATATGCAGCAAGCAGGAGTTTGCAGTATTCTCTGCAGGTCATGCTTTGCCCTAAAAGGCTGGACCAGATGATCCTTGAGGTAGGTGCCTTTCAACCTGAGATTCTAGGGTTCTACAGAAAGAGCTCCTCAATTTAGAACAGTCATAGAGCACTGTTTTTAGTCTCAGGAGCTAGAGAGAAATAGGTAAGTAAAGCAGACTGTGTGCTCAGACCACTGCCATCAACACAGGAGGCAGAGGGTCCCCAACTCACAGCAGAGCAAGGAAGACTGAACCAAGAAGCCTTTGCACTTCAAGATTAGAATCAGGTATTATTATATTAGACTAGGTAGACTGAGCTGAGCTCTTAGGCAGAAGCTCTTCCCTGGGAGGGTGCTGAGGCGCTGGCACAGGGTGCCCAGAGAAGCTGTGGCTGCCCCATCCCTGGCAGTGTTCAAGGCCAGGTTGGACACAGGGGCTTGGAGCAACCTGCTCCAGTGGAAGGGGTCCCTGCCTGTGGCAGGGCTTGGAGCTGGATGAGCTTTAAGATCCCTTCAACCCAAACCAGCCTCATTTCTGCCCACTCCTGTTAGTGAAGAGCCAACGAGCTGAGAGATTCCAGCCCAGCAAGAAGCGGTGCTTTCAGTGGCCAAAGGAGCTGATTTCAATCTTCCCTCTTCAGAGCTAAACACCACAGCTTGTCAGGAGGCTGAGTGATGAGTAAATGGAAAGACTGGATAATAGCTTACAAACATTTAAAGAAATAAATACCAAAGAGTGTGGGCATATATACTTTTTTTTTTCATGGCCAAACAAGGAGCTGCACACAGGAATGTGATGAAATTAAGGCTAATCATGAAGAACAGCTTCCCGAGAGATTTATCATCCTGTGGGATAGCCCGAGCAGTGATGGATGCCTGATGACAGAGATCACTTGAAATTCTGCTGGGCAGCAAAGAACCCATGAAAATAGGCCTAAGGTGGCATGGAGGCTGCTATGACATCCAACAGTATTCACCTCTCTAATTTGTATTGCAGATTCTCTTCATTCCAGGGTTGTTTCTCATCTGGTAGCCACACTGAATAAGCAAACAGCTTCAGCTGGAGCCACCTCCTCACTAACACAACCTATTTCATGTTGCACCTATTTTTGACTGGAAGCTGTACACCAAACTGGTGGTTTCAATTATTTGCCTGTAATGATCCCCAAATTCTTTTCCTGATCAGTTTGCTGGATGACTGCTCCATTTCACACATACTCGCCAGCTCAATCCCAACTTCTTTTCCAGTTATCTGTATTGAACGGCATTTGTCACCTCAATTATCCAAATTCTTTGGAATCCAGCCCTGCTGTTCCTCATTATAAACCCAAATCTTGCGACGTTCTGGGCACCCTTCTCCTCTCAAAGCCAAGAGCCACCGAGGAGACGCGGAGTCGCATCGGATATGGCTCAACTGCTTTGCCTCCAGTTTCTCTATTATCTTGCTTTTTTGGATGCCTCACTTCCAATGCTCTCTTCCAACCCATTTCTATAAACAGACAGAATAAAGATACTAAAAATGACCCTGGGAAGGGGGGAGGTCACTTTGTGAGTGTTTATTCACCAGATAAACTGGTTATGACCAGTCCTACAGCTCTGGAAGGCGCGCTCTCTTTCACAAGAGATTTGAGAATCTCCTTCCCACACGTCAGCGTGACTGGCAGCACACTTGGTGAGGAGACAGCCAGATCTGAGCTAAGCTAAAACAAAGACTGAATGACTGCAGCATCTCAACTCTATGCCCAAGTGCTTGCAGGGCAAGATAAACAGACAGCTCAAGCTACAGCCATTTGCACGGTCTTTAGTCCTTGAAATGGCAATCCTCTAAGGCCTAAAGACTTATAAACCCTTCAGTCCTCTAAACTACAAGTCCTCAATCACTAACCAACACTTTAGATAGTAATACTGTCAAAGATTACTATTACTATTTAGATAGAAATACTGTCAAAATCAGCCCCCTGACCTCCATGCCTGGTTGTTTCTGTATCTTTTTTACCTTCCTCATCACTGCTGTCAGACTGAAGCTGTTTGATTCGCTTCCTTTTCTTCTTTACATTTTCAGGTTCTCTTTCTTCCTCATTATCCGACTTGTCCACCCTCTTCATTTTACTGCTATAACAAGAAAGGAAAAAGAGGAATGAATGTGTTATCCCTTGCGTGTGCATCAAAGCATCACGTGTGTTTAGATGAGCACGTGTCTGACAGAAGTACTGCTAGCAAGGACATCAAATACCTCTCTACCTCTTAAAACCGTCACACACACTGAAGAATACTCACCTATACAATCAAGCAGAGGTGCAGGAGCATTTTTAAGCCTCTCACCCATACCCATACCCAGTTCTCCAAAACAAGAAGGATTTCTTTAGCCCCATGTTTTGCCCAGTACCTCACCTAGCTTGGCCACAGCACCCTGGCAAAAGAGCCTTTCTGATCTTGTCTCTTATAGCTCAGGCTCCCAAACACTAATGTCCCCAACAGCATCTCTCAGAAGCTCTTTTGACAGCCTGCTTGCCACTGACTGACTATGAGGTAGTGTCTCAGAATCCTGGAGCCATTTTTAAAGACTACTGGAGAAATAAAAGAGCTTCTTTCTTTTGAATGTTGGCGAGACGTGTCAGACTAACAAGCCTGGAGGCTAAAGGCCCACGTAGCCTCCTAGAGCTGGGACAGCCCAAGTGGCCTTCCCAACATCCCACTGCCAACACGCAGCTTTCCAGGCCCTTGGCTTCTTGACTAAGACTAGCAATAAGAAGTCCAGTGAGCACTAGCTGTGATGGTGGGCTGGGTGGTGGTGTGCTTACCTATTTAGTTAGAAACAGATCAAGACCACCAATTAATTACTCATAGGCCACCAGAGAGCCATCAGCCTGTAATGATTTTTTGTCTCTCTCAGTTTGGGTTGGATGAAACACAAAGGGCTCAACTTCAAATTGACTTGGAGTCTCAGCCCAAAGTAAACCAGCGACATTGAAAGCAGCACTACATGAGCTATGGAAATCAACAAGCAGAACTTTGTGTGCTGGAAGCTGTGTACATATAAGTTTGGGAATATACTACCTTCCCTGCAGTACAGGTGCTCCTGCCAGCCCCCCCAGATTGCCTGCAAGGTCTATGTTAACTCTCCTCACAGCGTGAGGTTGCCTCATGGAAAGCCACCACTGAATACTACCTGGACCGTGCCCCTTCCATGTGCAACGGCACAAATGGCCCCAAGGCATCTACAGCACTAAATGGAAAAGAAATATTAGGAGAGGATTCTAAGGGAGACAATCTTAGCCTGGTTTAATGCAATTTAGAAGCTGGAAACAGGAGGTGAGCCAGCACTGTGTGACCAGCCAGCTCCATGCAGCCATCAACAAGTGGGTTAACAGACTTTAGGGATCCTGAGAGGTGTCACCCACCTTTTTTTGTCCTTCTGTTGATTTCTAGCAGGTTCTGTTTTCTTCCCAGGCTTCTCTACAACAGTATTAAGGGATGACTCTGGTGCTGCTTCAGGAACCGAAGGCGTGATGACTTCCTTCTCTTCCTTTGGCTGCTCAGGCACAGAGCTGACTTTGAGTTTATCTGTGGACAAGCCATTACAAGAAGAACACTGGGCATTCAGTTTGACTGACAACAAAGGATGGGATAAAGAAAACCATTTACCAGCTTGGTTCTGCTGTTCCTGACAGCACAACCTAAGAAAACCAAGTGTGCCATAGCAGTTAAACTCTGTACAAGAGGGCTAAGAGGCAGAAGCCCTGACAATCACCAGGACCTGAGGCACTGCAGAAGGCTTGGGAGCCCCTCTTCTAGACATCCTCTTTAGCATAACGCCACATCCAGGATTTAGAAGGGAGCAACTGATCCATAAGCAGTTGCTCTCTTCTAAATTAGAGCTTCAGTCAAGCACAAAAGTGGCTGGAAACTGGAGAATCTGGACTGATGAATAGCAAGGAGAGGTGTGTGCAGTCCCCATCCTGTATAACATCAGAGTCTTGTCAGTAACATAACATAGTATTGTCAGTAAGAGCCATGGCTTCTTGTTCTACACTAACCCCAATGTGATTAAGAAACGTCCTCTTCTGCCTATAAGGACAATTCAGCTTCAAAAGGCTTAATCTAATACCACAAAAGAGATAGCAGGGGGGAGCAGACAGCAAAATACTATATTTATCCACCTCATAGGTGGTGCTGTCAGCACACCAGCACCTGATGGCAGTCTGTGAGCTTCACTCAGCAGCTCTACCCCACCAGAAACAAAGAACAGGCACGTCAGAAACCTGCAGCACCCAAAGCACAAGATGTCCAGCAAAGAAAAAGTATTTAATAAGGAGATCAACCACGTTCTTAGTAAGAACAGAGGCTGCTGAGAGGGCTGAGACTTCATGCCAATGCCTTTCTGATACTGCTTGGAAACCAGGCCGCCTGCTTCATTGAGCAAGGGAAAATATCTTATGGAGCAGAGCTTGACTGACAGCTCTCTTATTTATGATCAACAGCAGAAAGCTGAAGGACCCAGTTATTGTTATCTCAGGACTTTCTGGCAAGGGTGAAATCTCTGATGCCAGGACAGACATACTACACGCAGGGAATAAATCTTACTCCTGGAATCACCCTCTCTCTTCTAAACACATCAGAATTTCCAGTTCTACTCTGTTTGCTCCTTCCCTGCAGCCACCTCAAGTTTCCTTGAAGCACTCCCTGACAGGGCTCCATAAAGTGAACCCCATTGGAAATCATGGGAATGCATTCACAAAGCTTTCTCCATCACCACTGGGTCTTCTTTACCATGCAGTCTGCTGGGGTTCCAGCATCTGAACTCTGGTTCAGGGCTCTTCTTAGACCTTAAGAATTTACTTGAGTTCATTGTAGTAACTGTGTCCTCAGCTCCCTCAGCCACATAAAACAGGAACTCAATGATGCCCAACAGTACTGCGTCTTGTGTGTTCAGGGCTGGAACTGTACCCTGCAACCTCTGACAGAGGGCTGTTAGAAAGTGAACTTGGCTGTTTACTCCCTCCCAGTAACTCTTCTTTGAATCCTTTTGTACTTGTTATAAGGGCATCTTTCTTCAAAGTCCTACAGTCCTTTTCCAATGTCTATTTAAAAGGTATTTGCTTCAGACTTGGATCATTTAAGTCAGAAAGTAGCTCCAGAGGCCACCTAGTCTGAACCCCTGCTCAAAGGGAAGGCCACTCTTCAATTTTACCCTCAGTTTTGAGGCAAGAAGTTAACCCTCCATCTAACTCTAGACTCCTCAGTGGTCTGTGATGAAAAGCAAGCGTCATTAACGCGCCCTGTATAACAGGTCTTGGCAAACACTGGGCCAAGAGCTAATCTTCCAGCCAGAAGTACTCACTTTAAATCAGATTTCTTCTGCACACACACACAGAAAAAGCCTTCCTGGGTTAGGCTGCACAAATATGTCATTTCCATTGATCTGCATCCAGCAAGCTTTTTGTCTGAAAAATTCCACTTAAAACTCTTTAATTTTTGCCTTAAGAGCTGCAGGCAAAAGTATTAACCCCTCTGAGGCCAAAAGAGCAGAAGAATAGTATGGAAAGCTGTAAGGAAAGAAGGGATATAAAGAAAATCCAACAAGTTTGACTGGGCAAGGGCGGGAAGGAAGAGTTGCGCTCCTTTCTCTTTATGCCTCCCATCATAGCTGTGTAACAACACACCTGAAATCATAGAATCATGGAATGGTTTAGGTTGGAAAGAACTTTGAGATTATCCAGTTCCAACCACCTGCCACGGGCAGGGACACCTCACACTAAACCATGGCACCCAAGGCTCTGTCCAACATGGCCTTGAACACTGCCAGAGATGGAGCATTCACAACTTCTCTGGGCACCCTGGGGCCAGTGCCTCAGCACCCTCCTAATAAAGAACTTCTTCCTTATATCTAACCTGAATTTCCCCTGTTTCAGTTTGAACCCGTCACCCCTTGTCCTATCACTGTAGTCCCTAATGAAGAGTCCCTCCCCAGCATCCTTGTAGCCCCCTTCACACACTGGAAGCTGCTCTGAGGTCTCCACACAGCTTCTCTTCTCCAGGCTCAACAGCCCCAACGTTCTCAGCCTGGCTCCATACAGGAGCTGCTCCAGCCCCTGAGCATCCTCGTGGCCTCCTCTGGATTTGCTCCAACAGCTCCATGTCCTTCTGATGTTGAGGACAACAGAACTGCACACGGTGCTGCAAGTAGGGGCTCAGCAGAGCAGAGCAGAGAGACAGGATCACCTCCTTCAACCTGCTGCTCACACACTGGTTATCTTTAATTGCTACTCAGCTTTAAAAAGAAAGCTGTAATTCCACTATCCCTCAGGATTTTTAGCTTTCAAACTCCAGTTTCTGCAAACAGATACACGTTCTAAAGCACTTACTCATGGCAGCTTTTCCAAAGAAGTTGTTCATTATGTTGCCCTTTGCTGGTGGTTTGCTGCTCGTCGCAGACACCTAGAAGCAAACAGAGGAGTAACCACAGGAATTATTCACACAGCAAAGCCCTCAAAATGCAAAGCCCTGCTTCTGGACAAGCAAAATAAACCTATATAGTTTGTTGACTGGTCAGCGTGTTGGATTTCAGCGTCTGTTTAGGAGAATGTGAAGATCCTAGATGAGTAAGTTACTCACTACTTAGCAAGGCCTGCAAATGCAGCTTAGGGCACATTCCCATCTGATGGTTGACAGTGTTACTGAAATAAGTGGTTGGGACTTGGGTCAGATCCCAGGCAAGAACTGTTCTTTTTGCAAACTATCAGTGCCTCAATTCACAGTAACTGACAGAGGAAAGAACAAAGATTGGCCAAACCATGAAGACTTTATCCAGCTCCTCTGGCACGTCCCCTGCTCTGCTGAAATAAATATCACTGCTCAATTCCACTAAGAGAGCCACCACCACAGTGAAAAATCACATACACAAAACACCCACCTAAGGAAGCCTGGCTTCCTCATCCCATTTAGTTTCATGCAAAAAAAGGCAACCAGACACTAAAGTTCCCCAAATATTCAGACACGTATTTCACCAGAGCTAAATTCACTATAAAAACTCAGAAAAATGAACTAAAATGCACTCAGCAGTTATTAAAAAAAGGCAGAACATATGCAGGGAATGTTACCATTTAAATCCCCATTTACTGGCTATATTGCTTTAAAAACAATTATACTGATTAAAATGGAATCCTATCCTGGAAAAAAGCAGCAGTGGAGAAGATAAACAGTTTAGTCTTGCACTGGTCAAGCTCCGAAACTTCCCTCACAGCACATGTTTAAACACCTTGATGCTTTTAAGACCTGGACTTCTCACATTGCACTTCTTGCTCAAAACAAAGCCTTTTAAGCACAATGGAGAGGAGCAAGATCCTCAACTGGTGCATATCTTGGCCTAACTGAGGACAACAGAACAACTGTTTCAGTAATGGAGCTGTGCTGGTTTATACTCATTCAAGGAGGAATGTCAAAGTGTCTATGATATTACAAAATCACACAGCAGTTTGGTCTGGAAGAGACTTTAAAGCTCAACCATTCACCCTCCCAGGGAAGAGCTTCTGCCTAAGAGCTCAGCTCAGTCTCCCCTCGGGCAGGTTCAAGCCATTCCCCTTGGCCTGGCCCTACAGGCCCTTGTCCCAAGCCCCTCTCCAGCTTTCCTGCAGCCCCTTTAGGCACTGGAGCTGCTCTCAGGTCTCGCCTTCAGGAGCCTTCTCTTCTCCAGGCTCACCCAGCCCAACTCTCTCATCCTGGCTCCAGAGCAGAGCTGCTCCAGCCCTCGTAGCATCTTCATGTCCTCCTCTGGATGAGGAATTATGGCAAATCTACTCTTGTGGATAGATCAAGAGCTTGGCACAACATGTTTCTGCCCAAGATGACTGACAGAAGGCACATTTGTACTACACAGTTGCAAAACTGACTGAGCACTCCCAGGGGACAGCAAGTTTAGCTCTAGAAGGAGGGGCTGAGGCTGTGCTACGGTGGTTAAGGTTATTTAGGTCGAGTAAGAGCAAAGCTCAAAGCATGGTTCATTAAAGCTATTAGCCCAGAGGGCTGCCAAAGAGTCTGAGGTAACTTACACTTGGGGCTTCCTTAGACTCCACTTTAGTTTCTTTATTTGTGTCCTGGGATTTGGAAGCTGCTTTTGCTGCAAACATTCCCATGATCCCTTTGGGCTGCTGTGTGGTTGGTTTAGCACTCGATGGTCCACGGCCATTGACTGCAGGGACACTGGCAGCACTCCTGTCACTTTTGGTCTGGGAACCATCCTGCACAGACGTCTGCGCTGGAGCGACTTCAACCACCGGCCTGGGGACTGCAGCATCACATCGAATGGCACTAAACCTGTGGGATGGAGGGACAAGTTTAATTAGCTTCTTACTTTTCACCTTGTTTTCCTGCCGGGTAGCATCTTCTCTGGTCCTGGCTTCTCTTGTTATGGTTAAAAGAGTAGGTTAGTTTGTGCATGGGAGAAGAAAGAAAGGCTGGCATACATTGAGAGGATGGAGACCTCTACTGAGATCAGCTGAAGCTGTCACAAAGAGACAGAGCTTTAAAACTCAGCTTCCAGTGTCTGAAGTGGGCTAAAAGGATGCTGGAGAGGGACTCTTCATTAGGGACTGCAGTGATAGGACAAGGGGTGATGGGTTCAAACTGAAACAGTGGAAGCTCAGGTTGGATATAAGGAAGAAACTCCTTATCGTGAGGGTGCTGAGGCACTGGCACAGGGTGCCCAGAGAAGCTGTGGCTGCCCCATCAGTGGCAGTGTTCAAGGCCAGGTTGGACACAGGGGCTTGGAGCAAGTTGCTCTAGTGGAAGGGGTCCCTGCCCGTGGCAGGGGATTGGAACTGGATGAGCTTTAAGGTCCCTTCCAACCAAATGATTCCATAATTCTATGATTCAAATGCTAAACAAGCTGTTCAGGATGGAGCAGACTACATTCTGTTCCTGAAGTGGTTCTGCTCTCTAAAGTTCACAACATAAACTGTATGTCTGGCTGATGATCCAAAACCTTTACTTCCAGATGCATTGACAGGCTACTACTGAGGCAACAAGCAGCTACAATCACATCAGCCAGGTAAATAAATCACAACTGAAAACAGAACTACTTGAATAGTAGCAGATCTACTAGTAATAGATCTACGCGACATTCAGAGTTAGATACATAAAGTCATCACCATGTAATCACTGGGAGACAGAGAAACATCTCAGCTTGTACCAGTCTGAAGTGTGACTGTTTGGGGCTCCAGAGCTCCAGGAACTAAACAACGTGCTCACAGTTACAACTTGCTGACAGTCAGGAATAGCAGGACCCAAAAATAACTAACTTTGACTCCCCACTGTGCAAATCACAGGCAAAGTTTTCCAGATTTCCTACACAAATGCCACAAAAAGGGCAGAGGCTGAGCCCTCCCAGCCCCCTGAATTGCATAGTGTGGCTTTATTTGCATAAGAACTAAATCAGGCTTCTGCCAATTAATTTCTGTGCCTCAGCGTTAGCAGCTCACATGGACAATCCACTTCTCCTAGGAGCAGGAACTGTGATGTGTTAACAAAACAACACCATCTCTACAGCATTTTTAGGCTGCAGCAGCACTCTCTTGACATTCAAACCTTTAAAGGAAGGAAAGAAGACATTGAAGAAAGATACACCCTACCCTCCTTTCTACTTTCAGTGTTTTCAACATGGTCAATGCTGAAGAAGCTTCACTTCTACTCCAAAGACCCCCATAAGCAACATCACAAACCCTCCACATTACAGACAGAATCCCAGACTGGTTTGTGTTGGAAGGGAGTTTAAAGCTCATTCAGTTCCAGCCACTGTTACAGGCAGGGACCCCTTCCATAGAGCAGCTTGCTCCAAGCCCCTGTGTCCAGCCTGGCCTTGAACACTGCCAGGGATGGGGCAGCCACAGCTTCCCTGGGCACCCTGTGCCAGCGCCTCAACACCCTCACAGGGAAGAGCTTCTGCCTAAGAGCTCAGCTCAGTCTCCCCGGGGCAGGTTCAAGCCATTCCCCTTGGCCTGGCCCTACAAGCCCTTGTCCAAAGCCACTCTCCAGCTTTCTTGTAGCTCCTTTAGGTATTAGAACACTGTTATAATGGCTCCCTTGAGCCTTCTCTTAGGAAAGATGTGTTTTATATGTAAATAATAACATTTTATCATCCAAAATTATATTGACCATGGAACAAGCACATTTTACCCTCACACATTCCCAATTAGCTTGCTTTAGTGCTGCTGTGTGACTACAGCTTATGGGCTTGATCCAAAATACACTGAATAATCACTGAAAAACCAAGCAACACTTGGACTATGCTCTGCAAGCAAGGAGCTGCTTCTGCTTGGAAAGCTGACATTAGCAACATGGATTAAATCCAGTTATTTATACTAGCACATCTGAATACCTCCATCATCTCCCCATCTTCACAGGTCCCATATAAACACAGAAAAGGATATAGATCCTGCTCTAGAGTGAGAGATCTATGGGCTGACAAGGGAACACAGGAAGCCAGCAGGTTGTTTGCTATGAACATAAAGCTCTGACTTTTGCAGGTCCTGCAGGAATCTTGTCCCAGAAGACAATTCATCTAGTGGACATGGCAGAGGGAATGTGCTCACTTTCAATTTTGTTGAGCCAGGTCACAAATGAGCTTCCCTCAGTTTGCTTGGAAAACCCTGCTCCAAAGCCAGGAAGGGATTTACACATCAGAAAGCTACTGCAGAACCTGAATTGTCTGAACCTCCTGGATGCACAAATCCCAAAGGGACACTCCTCCAAGACACAAAATATCACCATGGGGAGTGCCCGAGAACAAACAGGCTGGAACAAGGCAACTGCAGCCAAACCTACAGCACACATTGTCACTGAGACAGTGTTTTCTAACCCTGACATTCACATTTGAAACACAGGGTGGTATTTTCTCAGCCACTCTCTCGTCCACACTTTGATTCTACTTTCAAATTCTATACTCTTTCTATGACACAACATTCAGGCATCTCCCTTTCTAAACCAGATTGGTCATGGCACTGTACGTCCTGATTACATCAAGCTGAAGCTATTGTGGTGGAAACAACATATAAAATGAAAAGCCACAGCTGCCAGGCAGCTTCTGGAGGGGAGACAATGACCCCTGGAGACTGAAGCACCTCTGAACTCTAGGACTACTGTTACAGAACCAGAATGGTTTGAGTTGGAAGGCACCTTAAAGCTCATCCAGTTCCAACCCCCTGTCACAGGCAGAGACACCTTCCACTAGAGTAGCTTGCTCCAAGCCCTGTCCAACCTGGCCTTGAACACTGCCAGGGATGGGGCATTTCTCTGATTCAACCATGAAGGACACTTGTGCTGCTTGGTCTCTTTTGGACACTTCCTCTATGCCTCGGGCTCTTACATATGGAGAAGAAGATCCTGTAAGACATCTTCAGAGAGGTGGATAAGCCCAGTCTCACAAACCAGAAGGCAAACTCTTGCTAGTGCTTTACTGAGCACATCACTCATGTTTTGCTCAGTCTGCTTCTATTTATTGTGTGACTGAACACTGGATAAAAATGGTCATGATCAAGCATGACCTGGAAATGAGAATGAAGTTTCCAGCCACCAGAAAAGAAAGGTGCTGGAACAGTCTGTCTATTAGAGTAACAGAGCAAATGAACCAAGTGCAAGATGGAAATAGCTCAGTTTATGAAACAATCATATAATGATCTGTCTGGCACAACTTAGAAGCTCTCTTCTTCAAGCTTTCTAAAAATCCAGGCGTATCAAGGAACCACTGATTCCTGCTGAAGTGCTCTATGTAGCAACACCTTATCAGCCTCAAATCATAGAATCAGCTCGGCTGGAAAAGACCTTTAAGATCATCAGGTCCAACCACTGAATCTCCAACACTTGCCCTGTCAACTCCATCTTTTAAGCAAGCAGCCTTTTGGTGTAGGAAATCCCTTACAGGTAATGGATCAGACCTGCAACACAAACACCAGCTGGGCTCTCCTGACTTCCTTCCCTAGTCGAGCTGATCCCTCCAATTCCCTGCCCTTATTTTTACATTTATAAGATTTGCCACTTTCCCCTCATCTAAATCATTTGCTTCAGCTTGTGCTAGCTCTTTTTACTCCTTTCCCCTCATGCCTTCTTTCCTGTCTCCCACCATGACCCCTGTATACTACTTACATGAGGCCCCAAGAGCCTATAGGGCTCATGGCAGGCTGGTGCTGGCCTTCTACCAACTGCTGAAGAAGAAAAACCAAGAAGCAACTCACTTGCTGCAGTTGTGCAGGTTTGTTTTGACAATATCATAGTCTGTGTTGTAGAGGGGTCCACTGTCCTTGAGCAGAGCTTTCTGAATGCTGTAGACATGCACGCTTGCAATTGTGGATAGTTTAGACTTCATTGCTGAGGAAAAGGAGGAGAGAAGTCCTCTGTTAGCACAGAACCATGTGGCAACTATTAGGCTGTACCAAGGATGGAGAAAGACTGACAGATCGCTTGACAGCAAGGACCTGAACATAAAAACATGTAATTGCACCTTTGGTCAGTCCTCACTAAGTGAGAGCTCATGTTAACAGACCCCACATGTCAAACATGTTTCCCACTATACATATTTGGTTCTTACACAACATTCCTGGTTCTTACGCAACTGAATTAAGAGCAATTTCTGTGTTGACTTTCAAAATATCTGGTGTTTGGGATCCAGAATATAGAATCACAGGCTGGTTTGGGTTAGAAGTGACCTTAAAGCTCATCTAGCTCCAAGCCCTTGCCATGAGGGCATATCTATATGACTATCTAAAGTTAAGGCAGAAAATAGATAGTCATAACTCTACCCTGCTGGAACTGCTCTCTGCCATTAAGGTAGCATCCACCTTATCAACTAGCATCAGTGCTGTCTCTAGTAGTCTGCTGGGATTCATGTTTTGTCTTTTCCACACCATTTAGACTGTGACTCCCTTGAGACAAGGGCTGGTTTTTAGGAATTCTTTGTTCATTGCTTATATTGTTCTTTCCACACAGTCCTGGTCTGAGACAGAGCTTCTAGGCACTGTAAAAATACACACAGTAATCATTCCTTGGGGCCAGTCCTAGACTATACAGCCCTAACTCCATCAAAAAAAATCTCAGCCTCTTCCAAATGTAAGTCATACCTTTGGCCTGTCTTCTAATACAAAAACCATGCCCAACCCTTTCCTCCAGAGCAAAACAGAGTATTACGTAGCACACATAATTCAAGCAACATGACAGATAGTAGTTGCGCTGCTCAACAATCTACTCCACTGATGAGGAAGGCTTTAGCAAGAAATCCACTTCAGATTTCAAAAAGGAAAATAAATGAGAGTCTTTCAAACCAAGTGAGGTCATAAGCCTATTTAAAGTCACCAACGCCACATTATGTTCTCAAGAGCCAAAGATGTTATTTGACAGTAAGGAAGAGCCTGCAGTTGTGTTTCAGTCGATACAGATCAGGCCTCATCAGCTGGACCAGACCTGGAAAGATGGTAACACAACTGACAGTGTATGGAGAGTAGCTGCAGGAAGCAGTGTCACAGTGGTGGGGTTTTTAAACCTCTGTGACAGGAAATCTCTCAGACAAGAGACAGAACGTTCTCATGGGACGTTTAAACTAAACCCCACATGATTCAGGGCAAATTAAGACTGCAATTGCACATAACCAACAACCAGAATTACCTGCTTCACCTTCCTTGGGAGCCTAAAGGCTTAGAACTGTTCTAACACCCTGAGACACTGCTGGACACTCCTAAGATACACTGATGACCTTAAGGAGCTGTTGCCTGGCAGTGGCAGGGAGGCGAAAAAGAATCATTGGTTGAAGGGTGCAACAGAAAAAAAACAAAAAATCAGACCCAAATCACCAGCCTGAAGTTACAGCCCTTGGCTGAGAGACTGAAAATTCTGAGAAAAAGCTGGTACAGGGAGTACACACCTGAACCCAGCAGCCTGAGCAGGCATTTACGTGCAGATGGCAAGCTCAGAGCTTTCCTCACTTTACTGTTTTTTCAAAGAAAAAGTCAAAACCACATAATCTTCACAAGTTGCTCACCTTCGAGTTGGTCCTCTCTCACTACTGCAACCTTGTGGCACTGTAAAAAAACAGACAGATGGCAAACAACATATAGTAAGTATTTTTACATTTAAAGACTGATATTTTGGTTAACTGACCTTGTAACAGTCTCATAAGACCTAAAGGGGCTGCAGGAAAGCTGGAGAGGGGCTTGGGACAAGGGCCTGTAGGGCCAGGCCAAGGGGAATGGCTTGAACCTGCCCGAGGGGAGACTGAGCTGAGCTCTTAGGCAGAAGCTCTTCCCTGGGAGGGTGCTGAGGCGCTGGCACAGGGTGCCCAGAGAAGCTGTGGCTGCCCCATCCCTGGCAGTGTTCAAGGCCAGGTTGGACACAGGGGCTTGGAGCAAGCTGCTCCAGTGGAAGGTGTCCCTGCCCGTGGCAGGGGTTTGGGAGTGGATGAGTTTAAGATCCCTTCCAACCCAAACCATTCTATGATTCTATGATCTATTGAATAACAGAGTCTATTGATTATAGGTGCGGCTTTACAGCAGCAGAGAACACTGCCAATGCCTTTAAACAGCCATCAGCCACTAGTTCTTAAAGCTCTGCCTTCCTACTTTTCTAACAGACTGTTCCAGAGATCATTGCAACCCTGAAGAAATCCTCTGTGTTCCATTCCTGACACTGGGAGATGAGACACAGATAAAACAAGAAGTAAACAACTATGCAGCACAGTGGAGAACAGCAAACTAACACAGCTGATGCCTGTGGTAAGAAATCTGCCATACTAACCCACATCACCCATGTATAGTTAGATTGCCAGTAAACTTTAACACAGCAACCTGACACAGCACCAAAGAAGCAAAGCAGTGTGAGAAATTAAGCATTAAATTAAAAGCCAGAAATTAGTGTTTCTGGAAACATGCTCTGTGGCCAGTCTCCAAGGACTGTACCTGCTCCATGGCATTTAACAGGCTGCAATTCATACAGAGAGTATCCAAAGAGACAGGCTAGACAAAATCCAACCATTAATTTTAACTGATCCCACAGATTAGCCAGCAAAAGAGGGGAGAAAACAAAGGCAACTTGAAACACTAAATAAAGATTGAGAGTCTCAGTCCCTCGCCAAGGATGATAAAAAGCAGCAAGAAAAGAGTGTGCGGTGCTGAAGGCACGATGAGAATGATTTGTGACTGATTTCTATCCCTATCTCCTCTTGGACGAGTCTTGCAGTGGAATCCACAGTCTTTTGGCTACACCTACTGCCAGCAGACAGTAGTGCAGGGATACCACAAGCACAGGGCTGTGTTTGAAGAGCTCACACCCCTTTCCCAGCCAAAACTGACTTGTGCCAGGTCCTACCCACCAGCTACTCCAATACCTACACATCACTTGGAAGCATCATCCAGATCTGACCCTCTTATCCTATCTGCTCCAGTTATCCCTCCAACACGCAGCCCGAGGAGCTTTAAACTCCTCCAGTGTGGCATTCCTAACCCTGGCATTGCTTCATGCCTGCTCCTGATGACTTACTGCACCTGTAGGTCACCTCTCTAAGCAGACGCTGCTCCTGCAGTGTTCAAAACCAAGATGTTTAAAAGCAAACCAAGAAGTGACTTTTCTATGTTTACCTGGGTACAGATCTTGTCTTAAAAATACCCAATAAATAATGTGATCCTATGTCAGAATTCATATGTTTCAAATATATTATAATATATTCAAATATATTATAATTATATATATAATTTAATAATAATAGAATGCGCTGACAATTCTCTAGTGAGCCAAGAGATGCCACTTTGCTGTTTCCAGAAGAGATCAGGGGAAAACCTGTTGAACTCAGGCTATAAATGTGCCACAGCTGTACATTTATAATATATATCTATATTTATATTTAGTATATATTTATAGCATATTCATATATATTTGTAGTATATTTAAATATATACTATATTTTTATATATATTTATTTAAATATATTTATGGTATGTTTATTTAAATACATTTCAGTATATTTATATAACATTTGCAGTATGATTATTTATAGTTTGCTTCTCTATATTTAAATGTCTATATAGTTAACGAAATTCATATTATATTTAATATATATTTATTTGTATAAATAGATATTTAACTAGATATAAATATGAAAATTATAAATGATCACATGATAAGTGTTTATATAAATACACTAAAATGTATGTAAATGTATGTATTTTATGTAAATACATATTTAGATCTTTAAATAAATAATTACTTTCAATTTCAGGCAGCGTTGGAGAATTAAAGAGAACATTCCATGCATCTGAACCAGTTTATTATTAAGGAAAACAAACAACAGAAGGTTTGTTGGGGCTTTTTCCCAATCCACACATAAAAGCCAGAACACCCTGAGGCGAACCAACTCCAAATGAAGACTGTGGATTGTGTTGTAAAGAGATTTTGGGGTATCTAAAGATACAAATAGATACCTGGTGGAATGACAAAGGTATTCAGTGTTTGGGTATTAAGTTGTTCTGTGAGCAGAAGGAAACAGATGTTCTATTTGCTCCTCTCTTTCAAACAGCTCTGGGGTACCCAGCTGAAATTTTAGGTGGTAAGCAATGAGGAAAAAACCCATATAAATTAAGTAGTGCTTAAAGCTTCATAAGCTAAAGCATTTTAAATACAAAATATTGTTAATCAATACATGTTTTCCTTGTGTACCAGGATAAAATGTTGCCTCAATTAACAATTTAAACTATTATTCTATTTATTACTATTCCATTCTAACTGAATTCCAAGCTCTCTCCAAACACTGCTCAGCACTTCCATGCCACAGCAGATCCCGAGGAACGGATTAGCTCATCTCACAAGGGTTCCTCCAGATCTCTGCAAAATCTTTGCCATCCAATAACAGTGCTAGGATTGAGAGATGACTGACAGCACTGCATTAAATCAAAGCCCTGGTGTGTTATTCAGCACTGTATTATCAAGTCATGATCTTTCCTCCCCATCATTTGTATGCTGGGACAAGGCTAGCACCGCATTTTGTATGTGCACAGAAAACTTTTTTCCACTGGAAAAAAAGAGAGCAAATTCAGTTTTGACCCAAAAATCATAAACCAAGAGGGAATCCACAAGAACAAAGAGCTCACAGACACCCTTGAGGAACCACTCACCACGTGTCCATTCTGGATGAGGTTTCCAGCTACTAAGTAGGTGACATGAAGCTGAGCTCCTGAATTCTCCTTTCGTTTCCTCTCCACATAATCATAGAGCATCCTGCACAAAAGAAACCAGTGTTAATCACCTAGGAAGGAAAGAGCCCACCATCACCCCTTCCATAAAGCTTACGTAAAGGAAGAGTAAAGCCAGCCTGGCATGGAATCTTTTCAAATAAGCAGTGCTATTTCAACCAGGATTCAATTTATCTCAGTAAGCCACGTTCTTCCTCTGCCACTTTGGAGAATCTCAGTCCAACCACGGTATAAACCAAAGGTGAAATGAATACAAGCTCTCAAAGCTTGCACAGTTGGTTGCAGGTGGTCTCACATCCTCTGGACAGCTTGTTCCAAAGTGTCACCCCAGGAAAGGCTGTTTTCCTCATTATATCCCAGGGTTCTGAAACACCTGATGAGGAACTGGTGATCTCTGGTACCTAATCACACTACCAGGTGTATATATACAACCCCAGCCAGAGCCACTGGCACAGGGATTAGAAACAGGAGGGAAGAGCATTATTAATACAATTCTGTGATTACTGATGACAAGATAGAGTGGAGACTGAAGCTTTCAGCTTGATTTATGTTGAGTGTCCCACATAACAGGGCAGAGACACTGCTGAACACTATGAGGACAATATCTGGCAAAAATACATGAAGATCATCACTGCTGCAATTACCACACTGTCCCAGCCAGCACAATCACTAAAACAATCCATTTGTGCTATCAGCCACTTTCCAGCTTCTAGGAGAGAGTTTTAAGCACAAAGATGCCACCAGAGCTCTCCATCTCCAGGTTGCTTTCAAGGGTATGAGAAGGTGCCTCTGCTTCACCTACTTTACTGTATGACCAGAATGGCTCCCAGCAGAGCTCTCCAGTCACCTCCACACTATCACTGAAGCACAGTCAGGTTTACACATCATCTAAGTTGTTCACACACAGGCAGAGGAAAGAGACCAGACAATCTCTTCATTACATTAGAGTTTATGCTCTAGTGGTTTGGGCAGGACACGTGAAGCTGAGCTCAGTACATTGCAGCTGAGCACACAGCAAACATCCCTTCAGGTCCAAGCTACAGCCAGAAATAAGGAGAGAAAACACTGTATTATAGAGCTTGACACTTTCATGGAGCCTTTAAATCATATGCTTGATTTTACCTTCCTGTGCAGCAACAGCCCTGGAATCCTTGAGAGCTCATTCTTTGTTTTATAGGAGATTTAAAAGGTTACGATTTTTATTCTTCAAAATACACCAAGACAAGGTTATATATTTATACTAAATTCAGAGAAGCAAAACCATGCTGACAGCTTCCCCAGCCTTGAAGCATCTACCCATGCCCATCAAGCCTGGTAAGGAGATCTTTATAATGGGCTGTGCAGCAGGGTGATCAGAATGAATAAGCATTTGCATACACATGAGCTGCAGTTGCAATCAGTGTTGGTTTGTGTTTTCCTGATCCTGCTCCCAGCAATATCCATGGATAACGTACAATATCCTAAGCTGGGACACGCAGCAGCAGGCTTTCACAGAGGCACAGCTCTGCAGAACCACAGCCCCGTTCTGAAAACACATCCAGGATGGAATATAACACTAAACCAGCTATTCCAACCAAAGAATTTATGGTCTAAAGCAGCATAAGGTGTCCAGCTGAGCGCTGCTCTCTAAAGCACAACTCCCAAAGGCAAGACCTGCCCCCAGGAAGACACTGAATAACAGGCTGTGCCCAAGAAGGATTTTAGAGTATTTCCAGAGGGATAATTTTAATGTATTAACCACGATCGTGAAATGAGTCATTAGCAAGGTTTTGCCCCAGAACAAAACGTTTGTGGGATGCACTAATACCTACTGTTTAGCCTGGTTGACATGAACTCCCAGGGTATAGCTCAGCCACTTGTACGTTACCTGTAACAAGAACAAAGCAAATCTCACTTCAGTAAGAAAACTGCAACCCTGTGACTTGTTAAACCTCCATCTACTCGTTTAATGGGTAAGTCAAACTCGTCCCTGCCTCCAAGAAACACACAGCAAACCCTGTTAGAAGGGAGAGCACTTGGACATGCACCCAGGCAAGCTTTCATGAGTAGACTGAATTCCTGAGACCGGAGCAAAATACATGCCCTGAAAGGTGTGGTTTTGGGAACACCTTCTTGAAATGCCATTATATAAACAGCAGGCATGCAAAACACGCTCACTGCTTAGCTTCACAATGCAGGAAACCAGCTAAACAGCGCAAGTTTTAGCTGTGAGAAGCTCTTACTGCTCTCCCAAATGACTACTGATTGGAGTCCTGCTACAACTTGGATTTCTGCTGCCTGGCCACTGCCTTAGAACCATGGAATGGTTTGGGTTGGAAGGGAGCTTAAAGCTCCTCCAGCTCCAACCCCTGCCACGGGCAGGGACCCCTTCCACTGGAGCAGCTTGCTCCAAGCCCCTGTGTCCAACCTGGCCTTGAACACTGCCAGGGATGGGGCAGCCACAGCTTCTCTGGGCACCCTGTGCCAGCGCCTCTGCACCCTCCCAGGGAAGAGCTTCTGCCTAAGAGCTCAGCTCAGTCTCCCCTCGGGCAGGTTCAAGCCATTCCCCTTGGCCTGGCCCTACAGGCCCTTGTAAAAAAAAACACTTGCTCTGTTATTTAGACAAGGCATGGCTTTTATACCTGTTTCTCCTCCCGCTCTGCCTCTTTAAACTAACCCTAAGGCTATGAAGAACAGTCTGCCCCATCCCTGGCAGTGCTCAAGGCCAGGTTGGACACAGGGGCTTGGAGCAAGCTGCTCCAGTGGAAGGGGTCCCTGCCCGTGGCAGGGGTTGGGACGGGAGGAGCTTTAAGGTCCCCTCCAACCCAAACCACTCTGGGATTCTATGAGATGTTAAATTAACCTCAGGGGGGTGAATACTGTAGTGAGAATAGTGACAGGACAAGGGGTAACGGGTTAAAACTTAAACAGGGGAAGTTTAGATTGGATCTAAGGAGGAAATTCTTTCCTGTTAGGGTGCTGAGGCACTGGAATGGGTTGCCCAGGGAGGTTGTGAATGCTCCATCCCTGGCAGTGTTCAAGGCCAGGCTGGAGGAGGCCTTGGGTGCCATGGTTTAGTGTGAGGTGTCCCTGCCCACGGCAGGGGGTTGGAACTGGATCATCTTAAGGCCCTTTCCAACCCAAACCGTTCTCTGATTGTAATATCCTGACCAGAAACCCATCTCCCGCCCAGCCTGACAGGAACCCCGCGGTAACCGCTCAAAAGCGAACTGCAAACAGTGCCAGGCACCACAGCGGCCCTCCCGACGGGGAGGAAACCTCCGGCGAGCAGCGCTGAGGAGCCAAGCAGCTTCAGCCGCTGCAGCCTCCTTCCGCCAGCGGCCCCGGGCACCCACGGGTGTCCCACAGGCGGGGGGCACCTGCGGGCTTGGGGTGCACCGGAGCGGTGAGGGGGGGGAGGCCTCGCACCGGTGTCAAGGCCCAGCCTCCTGAGGGGACCCCGAACGTAAACAGGGACCCCCCCACAACCACAGCCATGAGAGGAGGGGAAGGGGCCGGCTCTGCTGCCGCCCCCCGGCGCGGGACTCACGATGCGGTTCTGGTCGGTGACGAACTCGTCGATGTTCTCGAGGTAGAGCTCGTCCTCCATGGCGGGCGGCAGGCCAAGGCTGGGCCGCGGGCGGCTTCCCGCGCAGCTCAGGCCCGCGGCCGCCACCCCGCTGCCATGGCAACGAGGCCGACGGCGGCTGCGCGGGGACAAAAAGCCGCGGCGCTGAGTGCGGCGGCGCCGCCGGGTCCTTGCGCCCGCCGCCTCCGGGTCCCTGTGCCCGCCGCCGCCCGGTCCCTGTGCCCGCCGCCTCCGGGTCCTTGTGGCCGCCGCCGCCTCCGGGTCCCTGTGCCCGCCGCCGCCTCCGGGTCCCTGTGCCCGCCGCCTCCGGGTCCTTGTGCCCGCCGCCGCCCGGTCCCTGTGCCCGCCGCCTCCGGGTCCCTGTGCCCGCCGCCTCCGGGTCCTTGTGCCCGCCGCCGCCGCCGGGTCCCTGTGCCCGCCGCCTCCGGGTCCCTGTGCCCGCCGCCTCCGGGTCCTTGTGCCCGCCGCCGCCGCGGTCCCACACCAGACCCGTGGTCCCACATCATCCCCGTGTCCCAGATGCGGGCTCTTTCGCCTCACAGAGTGGAGATGCTGTTTAATTCATCTCTGTGCAAAGCTGGGGGTATGGGACAGCCCCCAGGCTGCCGGCAGCCCGCTTTTGCACATCTCGAGCAGTGAAATCAGTGTTTGCCGTGTATTTAAATCCTTACCTACAGGCATTTGCTCTTGTCCCCCGACTCCACGTAAAGACACATTGATTCCACTACACGTGTTCCATGAGTAAGGGTAGCTGAGGGCAAGGCTCTCCTGCCTCCGGGGCTGGTTGTCAGCTTTACCATGAACCAAGCTCCTTCAGGGCTGCCGTTGTCTCCTGTTCTGCTGAGCTTCACAGAATGGATGCTGTTGGGTTTCTTCCTTTTGACCCCAGGTTCCTTCCGCATCTGTCTGAAGGGAGCTTTTACTCTCCTGATCCCAGTGGTTCATGGACCAGCCCTGTGGCTCTCCCCAGGTCCTGTAAGCTCAGAGGGAAAAGTTTCTGTTCCAAACCCAAGAGTTTCACTTTTGTACACATAAACCTCTACCAAATCTTCACTTCTTCATTGCTAGAGAGCACCCTCACAGCCCCACACAGCCCCACGCTGTCTCCTCATGGCCCCACAGCCCCACACAGCCCCACGCTGTCTCCTCATAGCCCCACACAGCCCCACGCTGTCTCCTCATGGCCCCACAGCCCCACTCAACCCCTTGCCGCTCCACATCCTTACCACCATCCCACCACTCCTCACCTCCATCGCCCTGGCCTCAGGCTGACCCAGCGCCTTCTCCCTGACAGCCAGGGCAGGACGAGCCATTGTATGGAGCACATGGAATCATAGAATGGGTTGGGATGAAGGGAGCTTAAAGCTCCTCCAGCTCCCACCCCTGCCACGGGCAGGGACCCCTTCCATAGAGCAGCTTGCTCCAAGCCCCTGTGTCCAACCTGCCCTTGAACACTGCCAGGGATGGGGCAGCCACAGCTTCTCTGGGCACCCTGTGCCAGCGCCTCAGCACCCTCCCAGGGAAGAGCTTCTGCCTAAGAGCTCAGCTCAGTCTCCCCTCTGGCAGGTTCAAGCCATTCCCCTTGGCCTGGCCCTACAGGCCCTTGTCCCAAGCCCCTCTCCAGCTTTCCTGCAGCCCCTTCAGGCACTGGAGCTGCTCTCAGGTCTCCCCTTCAGGAGCCTTCTCTTCTCCAGGCTGCCCCAGCCCAGCTCTCTCAGCCTGGCTCCCTAGGAGATCCCATGGCCCCCTCCCTTCATTGGGATAACAGAACTGCTCCGGCAGCTCTGTCCCTGCAGGTGATGTTCTTCACTTTACCAACAGTTCGGTACAAGCAGCACAAAAGGAGTGAATCGGTGATGTCTAACAGAGCCACGGCATTCGTTTCTGTGGGACAGAACTGAAGCGTGTTTCCTCTCCTGCCTGTGATTTCAGCTGAGCTGAAAATCGTGCTTTTAGGGTAAGAAATGGGTTCTTCCAATGAAGAGAGCACTGAAACGTTGCCTTCGTGAGCACCGGGTGTTTGCCTGACTTTAAACTTCCTGGGTTTAACCTAAAAGAGGGGAGATTCGGAGTAGGGAGAAGGAAGAAATCCTTCCCTGTGAAGGAGGTCACAGGGAGCTGCAGGATCTCATGGTCTGTACTGAATGCTGCTTACTCCTGCACATTAAAGTGGTCGTCACAGCTACAGACTGCTCATTGCCGTGAATGAGGAGCTGAAGGCTGGAACCCACGCTGTCTCCTTCCCCTGCATAGTAACACGTGTAAATGCTGTTTCACTTGTAAAGGATGTATTGGGCAGAGAAGAGATTCAGAGCAGCCCAAGGAGAGGGACTTGGGGCTGTTGGTTGGTGAGGAAATGAACATGAGCCGGCTTCAGTGTGCGCTCGCAGCCCAGAAAGCAACCGTATCCTGGGCTGCATCCAAAGGAGCGTGACCAGCAGGGCGAAGGAGGTGATCCTGCCCCTCTGCTCTGCTCTCGTGAGACCTCACCTGGAGCATTGTGTGCAGTTCTGGTGTCCTCAACATAAAAAGGACATGGAGCTGTTGGAACAAGTCCAGAGGAGGCCACGAGGATGAGCAGGGGCTGGAGCAGCTCCTGTATGGAGCCAGGCTGAGAACATTGGGGCTGTTGAGCCTGGAGAAGAGAAGCTGTGTGGAGACCTCAGAGCAGCTTCCAGTGTGTGAAGGGGGCTACAAGGATGCTGGGGAGGGACTCTTCATCAGGGACTGGAGTGATAGGGCAGGGGGTGATGGGTTCAGACTGAAACAGGGGAAGTTTAGATTGGATCTAAGGAGGAAATTCTTTCCTGTGAGGGTGCTGAGGCACTGGAATGGGTTGCCCAGGGAGGTTGTGAATGCTCCATCCCTGGCAGTGTTCAAGGCCAGGTTGGACAGAGCCTTGGGTGCCATGGTTTAGTGTGAGGTGTCCCTGCTCATGGCACGGGGTTGGAACTGGCTGATCTTCAGGTCCTTTCCAACCCAAACCATTCTATGATTCTATGATTATATATTTCACAACTACAATAAGAAGGAAAAACGGGAACAAGAGGCATTATCCCATTGTAATGCATCCAACTGAGAGATGCTGAGGTGGATGGGATTTCTCTGGCACAACAGAAGGTACAGTGTATGAGTCCTAATGCAGGATCCAGAAAGACTTTGGGATTATTCCTTTCGAAGGTCCGATCATGCTCTTCTGCATAGGATTTGCAGCACTCTCATCTCAGGCCCTGAAAGGAGTACATTACACACGCACTGAAGAAGCGTTATCCCCATTTCACAGAGGACAGCACCGACACACAGAGAGGTGATGTGATTTGTCCAAGACGCTTTCAGTGCTCCCAGGTGCAAAGCCCACGTATCCCCACTCCCTGCTTTTTTCCCCCAAAGCACTATAAAGGATTCCTTCAAAGATGCTTCCCAGTGACAAAACGCCTTCTCCTTACGGCTGCCCCCAGCCAAAACCACCGGCGGCAGCAGGAACGGGGCCCGAGGCCTCCTCACGATGGTCATTGCACAACTGCTTTCCAAAACCATGGAAAAGAATGGGCAGGGGCTCTGGAAATTCATTCTACAGGGTTGCTGGCGAGCATCTGCCTCGGAGGAGCTGGAGTGAAAGGAGGTTGAAGTAATGCCTTATGAATGGGACTTCTTTGAGCAATGCTGAAGGGAGAGATGTGGAGATGCCAGGGTCAAAGCACAGGTAACAGAATCTGTCTGAACCTCATCTAGGACCTGGCACCCATTTCCCTTTATGGAGCTCTGCTCCAAGCGATGGCCCTGCCCATGGCAGGGGTTGGCACTGGATAAGCTTTAAGGTCCTTTCCAACCCAACCCATTCCAGGATGATTCTATCAGAGGCTCCTGAAGAGCCACGTTTGGGAACAAAATGCATCCCATCTGTGCAGAAAGGCAGGAAAGGAAAGTCCTGGGACAGATACATGGGGAGATGCAGTGTCTGACCCCCCTCCCTGCTTCCAACCAGGTGAAGTATGAATAACCACAGAGAATTAGTGGGCTCACCTGTGTGATGGGCGAGTCATAGCTAAGGCAAGCAGAGAGGCAATGACTCTTTCCTTGACCACACCAATGCAAAGGCATGGAAGACTTAGGGCCAAACAACATAAGAAAAGCAGTGGGAATGAGAAGCATAGAGGGATTTAGGTGGGAAAAGACCTTTAGGACCATCGAGTCCAGCTGTAAACTTAACACTGTTTGCTTCTAGGATTGCAAGGGTCAGGATGAGGCACAGGCAAGTCCTAGAACCACCGAATCCCAGACTGCTTTGGGTTGAAGGGACCTTAAAGCCCCTCCAGCTCCAACCCCTGCCACGGGCAGGGACCCCTTCCACTGGAGCAGCTTGCTCCAAGCCCCATCATAAGGTCCATGAACTAGAACAGAACTTGGTGTCATAGGAAACAGCCGCACTGGAGACAGCTGTGGGTGTTTGCATGGCCTAATTGTGTTTTCTATGGTCTTTTCGATGTGCGTTCACAACAAGGGTCTTGAGATGCTCAACGAGGGAGGCACCAAGAATGCTGACAAGGGAGAGGCATCCAAGAAACTGCTGAGGTTGTCCCAGTGTGCTGGGCGCTGCTCAGGGCACCCCTGGAACATGGGCTCAGGTTGGGTCCTGCTGCACAGCAAAGCTGTGGCCGGGCTGGAGAGGGGCCAGAGAAGGGCCTCAAAGATGCTCCAAGGGCTGGGCAGCAGTGAGGAAAGGCTGAGAGAGCTGGGACTGCTCAGCTGGAGAAGGTGCAGGGAGACCTGATCCATGTGCCAGGAGGTAAAGGGGGGCTGCAGGGAAGATGGAGGCTCCCTTTGGACAAGGAGTCCCATGGGAAAGCCCAGGGGTGATGGGCACAAGTTACTGCTGGGAGATTCCCACTGGGAACAAGCAGCCACTGGAATAATGTCCCCAGGGCAGTGGTGACTCCCCAGGGCTGGACACTGTTAAGATGGGGCTGCACAGGGTGCTGGGCATCCAGTGTGGGTCAGGCTGTGCCTGGAGAGGTTGGAGCAATGATCCCTGAGGTCCCTTCCATTGGGATTCTGGGATTCTCCAAGTTCCAATTGAAGAATGCATGCGAAGGATTGTGTCACCCCTGTGACTGCAGTCTCTTATTACCCAAAGCACTCCCGGCACTGCTGGCAGTGCTCTCTGCTGTCTCCACCGGCAGCAGGCAGAGTTTCAGGCACCCACCGTGTGTGCAGACCCCTGAATTGAAGTGTCTTCATCGGGAGCTGGTTCCCAGCCCACGCACGTGTGCTGTGCTGGGCTGTGCTGTGCTGCATCAGAGCCACGCGCCTGGAGGAGAGAAGGCTCCTGAAGGGGAGACCTGAGAGCAGCTCCAGTGCCTGAAGGGGCTGCAGGAAACCCGGAGAGGGGCTTGGGACAAGGGATGTAGGGACAGGCCAAGGGGAATGGCTTGAACCTGCCCGAGGGGAGACTGAGCTGAGCTCTTAGGCAGAAGCTCTTCCCTGGGAGGGTGCTGAGGCGCTGGCACAGGGTGCCCAGAGAAGCTGTGGCTGCCCCATCCCTGGCAGTGTTCGAGGCCAGGTTGGACACAGGGGCTTGGAGCAAGCTGCTCCAGTGGAAGGGGTCCCTGCCCGTGGCAGGGGTTGGAGCTGGAGGAGCTCTAACCTCCCTTCAACCCAAACCATTCCATGACTGTAGAACCTTCAGCCTGTTCCCAGGGCTCAGATCCTGCAGTGTGAGCGGTACCTTAAATTCCCTGATTCCCTTCTCCCACCAGGATGTAAGACAGGGACCAGGGAAGGAGCATCCCTGTTTTCTCACCCCAGGCACCTTATGTGACATGGCCAAGCTGACTCCTAAGAGTTTGCCTCCGATATCTCCTTGCCTGCTTGTCCCCGGGATGCTGTAGCTGTGCATCACCCTGTATCTGCCGAGATGCTTCGCTGCACACCCTCATCTCTGCTTTATCCATCGTCATTCCTCAAGGGATTTTCATTCCTCCCTAGCTGTTACCCTTAGTTATCTCCTTTACAGCCTGTCTGCTTGTGGAAACAGACGTGCAGAGCTGCTGGAAAACAAGCTGTTCTGCCAGCGCTCCTCCTGTGCCCATCCTCCTAGTGAATACATGTCAAATACTGCACACTGAGGCACGCTGATGGGCTTGAAATGAATGCCATCAGGAACACGAGTCCAGAGGGGAGCTGTTCCAGCCGTCTTCCCATGCAAACAGCCCCCAGAACACGCTCGGAATGGGATGTGTGCGTTAGTTAATAACCTGAAGTCAGAAATGCCAGCTACCGATGCGACTCACCAGGGGGAATCTCCCAGGAGCAACTTGTGCCCATAGTTGTTCATTTTGTGCCTGTCATAGAATCATAGAATCACAGAATGGTTTGGGTTGGACAGGACCTGAAGATCATCCAGTTCCAACCCCCTGCCATGGGCAGGGACACCTCACACTAAACCATGGCACCCAAGGCTCTGTCCAACCTGGCCTTGAACACTGCCAGGGATGGAGCATTCACAACCTCCCTGGGCAACCCATTCCAGTGCCTCAGCACCCTCACAGGAAAGAGCTTCTGCCTTATCTCCAACCTGAACTTCCCCTGTTTCAGTTTGAACCCATCACCCCTTGTCCTATCACTGCAGTCCCTAATGAAGAGTCCCTCCCCAGCATCCTTGTAGCCCCCTTCACACACTGGAAGCTGCTCTGAGGTCTCCACGCAGCTTCTCTTCTCCAGGCTCAACAGCCCCAATGTTCTCAGCCTGGCTCCATACAGGAGCTGCTCCAGCCCCTGCTCATCCTCGTGGCCTCCTCTGGACTTGTTCCAACAGTTCCATGTCTTTTTTATGTTGAGGACACCAGAACTGCACACACTGCTCCAGGTGAGGTCTCACAAGAGCAGAGCAGAGGGGCAGGATCACCTCCTTCGCCCTGCTGGTCACGCTCCTTTTGATGCAGCCCAGGATACGGTTGCTTTCTGGGCTGCGAGCGCACACTGAAGCCGGCTCATGTTCATTTTCTCATGGACCAACACCCCCAAGTCCCTCTCCTTGGGCTGCTCTGAATCTCTTCTCTGCCCAACCTGTAGCTGTGCCTGGGATTGCTCCAACCCAGGTGTAGGACCTTGGCACGGTTAAACTCCATAACATGGTTACCTCCCACCTGACCTTCCCCTGTTTCAGCGTGAACCCCTCGGCCCTTGTCCTGTCCCTACAGCCCCTGGTGACGGGGCCCCATCTCTTGCGCTGCAGTTCCCGGTCCGCGGCAGCAGGTGACGGTTGGACACCGCGCTCCGGGCCGCGCTGGAGCTGCGCTGCTGGGGCCGGGAGCAGCGAGGGACCCGCAGCGCTCTTCACCTCACGCACGCCAGGGCTCCTGCTGCCCACCCCTGCCTGCTTCCCACCACCCATCGCCTCCTCCTCGCTGCCAGCTCTGTTTAGGCTGGAGTCCCCCTCCCCGAGCACTGTGGCACTCAGTCACACGAAGATGCTGCTGAGGATGCGGGTATGGCTGCGCCCGGCACTGCTGCGGCACTTTGAAGTGCGCATGGATCAGTAACGTCAATCCTAGAATCACAGAATCATTTGTGGTGGGAAAGACCTTTGAGAGCATTGAGTCCAACTGTTAACCCAGCACCACCAAATCCACCTCTAAACCATGCCCCCAAGGGCCACATCTACGTTTTAAACACCCCCAGGGCCGGTGCCTGCAGCCCTGCCCTGGGCAGCCTGTTCCAATGCCTGAGCACCCTCTGGGGCAGGGATTGTTCCTCAGCTCCATCTAAACCTGCCCTGGTGCAGCTTGAGGCCGGTTCCTCTTGTCCCATCCCTTGTTCCTTGGGAGCAGAGCCCAGCCCCTCCTGGCTCCATCCTCCACATCCCTGTGGTGGTGTTGCCCCCTGAGCTGGATGCAGGACTGCAGGGGGGGGGGGTGTCTCACCTGGAGATGTGTCCATTGTCCCTTATAGGCCTGCTGTCCCCATGCAACCCCACTGCATCCAAACCCACTCCTTAACTGAGCTCTTCCAGAAGATCCTTCTTAGAAATGGAACATGAAACATACCTTAGACATGAACATGAGCCGGCTTCAGTGTGCGCTCGCAGCCCAGAAAGCAACCGTATCCTGGGCTGCATCCAAAGGAGCGTGACCAGCAGGGCGAAGGAGGTGATCCTGCCCCTCTACTCTGCTCTTGTGAGACCTCACCTGGAGCATTGTGTGCAGTTCTGGTGTCCTCAACATAAAAAGGACATGGAACTGTTGGAACAAGTCCAGAGGAGGCCACGAGGATGAGCAGGGGCTGGAGCAGCTCCTGTATGGAGCCAGGCTGAGAACATTGGGGCTGTTGAGCCTGGAGAAGAGAAGCTGTGTGGAGACCTCAGAGCAGCTTCCAGTGTGTGAAGGGGGCTACAAGGATGCTGGGGAGGGACTCTTCATCAGGGACTGCAGTGATAGGACAAGGGGTGATGGGTTCAAACTGAAACAGGGGAAGTTCAGGTTGGAGATAAGGCAGAAGTTCTTTCCTGTGAGGGTGCTGAGGCACTGGAATGGGTTGCCCAGGGAGGTTGTGAGTGCTCCATCCCTGGCAGTGTTCAAGGCCAGGTTGGACAGAGCCTTGGGTGCCATGGTTTAGTGTGAGGTGTCCCTGCCCATGGCAGGGGCTTGGAACTGGGTGAGCTTAAGGTCCTTTCCAACCCAAAGCATTCCATGATTCTGTGATCCTAAACGATGCTGTGGTGAGTCTTTAACCTCACTGGCATCATTTTGGTGGGTCTATGAAGCCACGCTGGTTGGCAGAGGCCAGGGTGACCTCTGAGCAGCAGTTAGGGACAAACAGGAGACAAGAGCATCTTCACTTGGGGTCTCTGAAGACCAAACAGTGCATGTGAGTGAATGGAAACAGCAGTGGAAAACACGGGAAGCTCGGAGGAGCGGAGCTGTGGCCACTGGCTCCGAGATGGGTCAGAAGATGATGAGGACCAAGAGAAGCACAACAGAAACCCACAGCCGCCACCGGGATCCTGCCTGAACGAACTCAGCCTGAGTGACTCCATCCCAGCACACTTCGGGGAAGGTTCCCGATGGAATTAGATGTAGTGGGAATGTTCGGCCTTGCAGGTAACCGTAGCTGCGGTAGCTGCTGTGTGCAGGGCTCGATGCTGGTGTCCCGTGTAGGCAGCTTGGCTGATGCTTCCAAGGCATCACACAGGAACAGGTATCATGGAAAAAGAAATCCATGGCTTCAGGCTTCCCAGCACCAGGCCAGGAGACCTCTCCATCACTGCACATCATGGAGGCCCAGCCAGTGTCAGCAGGGAGGACCATTCCAGTTCAAACCCCACCAGGGCAAGGAAGGAGGTGACCTGTGAGCTCCATCCAGCCCTATGGGAGAAGGGAACGATTCCAAAACCACATCCAAGGATGCATCTTTGGGATGGGCTTTTTCACCTGGGCTTGTGCAGCTCCGAAGCTGAGGCCCATGTGTTGAAGCCCTTCCTGCTTCCAAGGATTCACATCCGTACATGCCGGCAGAGCAGCCGATAGTCCCGCTGTTCCGGGGGGGCTGTGGACACAACCTGCCTGGAAGGAGGATGGGATGAGGGCAGCCCGGGAGAGCTCCATCACCCCGCTGGGATACCCCAGCCTTGCCAAAGTCAACAGGAATTTGGTCCCGGACCTCACCAGAGCCAAGACCTTTGCATCCGCCTGCGTCTCTCCATGGGCTGGGTCGGTTCCCTTTGCCAGGCACCTGTTCCACAGCCACCACCTTTGTCCTCCCCTTCCCCTCCCGCTGTTAAGCCCCGATGTGCATCAAGCTCCAAAGCTCCCCGAGGGAGGCCCCTGTGCCAGGGAAACGGGCTCTGACACCGCAAGGTTTCAGGCACCCAAAGGCAGAGCTGCGCCGGAGGAGCCCATTGCCCCGTGAGGAAGGGAAAACCCACTTTAAAAGCACTCAGAGCCTGGCAGAAGGAGAAAGCAGGAGCCATCCACGGCCCCTTTCCAGCCCCATTTCCTTCCTGCTTCAAAAGCAGGATATGGACAGTAAATATCCCCCCCCCAGCCCCACTCATCCCTGTCGTGGTGCTTACGAGGATCCCAGAGCTATTACACACGAACCCCCCTCATCTTACGCAGGCAGAGCCGGGGCGAGCCAAAAAGGAAGAGCTCTGCCTTTGATCTGCAGGCAAGAAGTTGATGCTTAATCATAACGAAGAGGAAATGGCTCAACGCACACAATGATGGTGCAAGGTACGAGCGCGTCCTGCCAAGGCAGGGACATGGAGCAGCCCCTCAAGTGGTGCTTGAGGTGGGGAGGCTTGGGTGCTGCTCCAACAGGAGAAGAGAAGGCTCAGGGGGGACCTGATGGCTGCCTACAAGTGCCTGAGAGGAGGATGGAGCCAGGAGGGGCTGGGCTCTGCTCCCAAGGAACAAGGGATGGGACAAGAGGAACCGGCCTCAAGCTGCACCAGGGCAGGTTTAGATGGAGCTGAGGAACAATTCCTGCCCCAGAGGGTGCTCAGGCATTGGAACAGGCTGCCCAGGGCAGGGCTGCAGGCACCGGCCCTGCAAGGGTTCACACCCCATGGAGACGAGGCCTCAGTGCCATGGGGCAGTGGTGGCCTTGGCAGTGCTGGGAACGGTTGGACTGGATGAGCTTAAAGGGCTTTTCCAACCTGGTTGGTTCCATGGTTCCATGACCCCTGGCGCGGTTTATGGTGGGGTTTTCCCCATCTGTATTTCCCCCCAGGCTATATTAATCTCCTAAGTCATTCACTCTAGAACTCGTTTTTCAAGACCAAAGGGATGGGCCTTCCCTTCCTTGCAAATACCCCCACAGACGTTATTGCTGGTGTCAAACAACAGCTGAATTACCTGCGGTGACAAAGGGGAGATCATAAAACATGGGATGGGCTGGGTTGAAGGGACCTCAAAGCTCCTCCAGCTCCAACCCCTGCCCCGGGCAGGGACCCCTTCCATAGAGCAGCTTGCTCCAAGCCCCTGTGTCCAACCTGCCCTTGAACACTGCCAGGGATGGGGCAGCCACAGCTTCTCTGGGCACCCTGTGCCAGCGCCTCAGCACCCTCCCAGGGAAGAGCTTCTGCCTAAGAGCTCAGCTCAGTCTCCCCTCGGGCAGGTTCAAGCCATTCCCCTTGGCCTGGCCCTACAGGCCCTGCTGAAACGCCTCTCCCCATCTTTCCTGTAAGTCCCTTTTAGGAGCAGAGAGGCCACAATGAGCTCTCCAGGACTCGGAGGTGCAGTCTGCATAACCCCGAGAGCTCAGGAACGCAGTCAGGACGCTCTATAAACTCAAACCGCGCTGTCACAGGCTTTATCCAGCCGGGAGCTGGAAGGACCTTGGGCTGGGAATGGTTTGCTCAGGGTTTAATGGGTGACTCAGGAGCGCTCCGCCCAGACCTGTGTATTTTCTGCATGGGGAATGAGAAGTGGGAGTCGCAGGGTGAGAAACTGTGGCCCCCACCAGCAGCACAATGACTTCATCTACAGCCCATGCCCTTGAGGTGCCAGCACAGAACATCAGCGGCACCCCATCCTGAGCAGGTCCAGTTCACCCCATCCCCACCAGGACACGGTGTCCCCATGCCCTGTCCTCCCTCTTGGTGCTCTGTGTCCCACACCCTGCGGTGATGGGGCCCTATCTCTCCCCTACTGCAGCCCTGGGCCCTATCAGCCACCCCCAGGTCCCCAGTCTCATCCCTGTGCCTTATCCCCCTCCCCAGGCCCTGTTTCCTATCTCTGCCCTGTCCCCAAGTGTGATCCCCCTGTCCCCGTCCCGTCCTCTATACCGCACCCCCGTACCCTGTCTCAGGCCATGTCCCATGCCCCAGCCCCAAACTATCGTCCTCTATTCCCCTGTCCTCTGTCTCTGTCCCCATTCACTGTGCTTAGCACCTTTCCTTCCCCATTCCTGTCCTTGTCCCCCCATCACCTGTGCCTGTCCCATATCCTCCATCTCTGTACCCTTGTCCCCTCTGATCTCTATGCCCATCCCCATCCCTTGTGCTCGTCCTGTAACTCCACCTCCATCCCCTTCTCCCATCCCTGTCCCCTATTCCCTATCCCTTGTCTCCATCCCCCATCCTCCCCTGTCTTCATTCCCCATCCCCTCTCCCCAATCCCTGTCCCGTCCTCCATCCTCTGTCCCTTCTCCCCATCCGATCCTCCCTGCCTGCCCCCTACCCCTATCTCCTATCCTCCATCCCTACATCTCCCCAGTCCTCCATCCCTGTCCCCAGTCCTTCACAGAATCATGGAACGCTTTGGGTTGGAAAGGACCTCGAGATCACCCAGTTCCAACCCCCTGCCATGGGCAGGGACACCTCACACTAAACCATGGCACCCAAGGCTCTGTCCAACCTGGCCTTGAACACTGCCAGGGATAGAGCATTCACAACCTCCCTGGGCAACCCATTCCAGTGCCTCAGCACCCTCACAGTAAAGAACTTCTTCCTTATCTCCAACCTGAACTTCCCCTGTTTCAGTTTGAACCCATCACCCCTTGTCCTGTCACTGCAGTCCCTAATGAAGAGTCCCTCCCCAGCATCCTTGCAGCCCCCTTCACACACTGGAAGCTGCTCTGAGGTCTCCACGCAGCTTCTCTTCTCCAGGCTCAACAGCCCCAATGTTCTCAGCCTGGCTCCATACAGGAGCTGCTCCAGCCCCTGCTCATCCTCGCGGCCTCCTCTGGCCTCGCTCCAGCAGCTCCATGTCCTTACGCTGAGGCCCCCAGCCCCGCGCCCGCTGCTGCTCACATCCCTGTCCCCCCTGCCCTGCTCCCCCCATGCTCTGTGCAAGCTGCCCCGTTCCCCGTCCCTGCCCCTCTCCCCCTTCCCCTCCCTCCCCGCCCGACTCCTCCCGGCTGCCGCTGCCCCCCCCTCCCCGGCCCGGTCCCCGTGCTCCGCGCTGCGCTGCGGGCCCCGCGATGCCTCCGGGCGCGGTGCGGGTGCTGCTGCTGGGGCTGCGGCCCTACCCGCAGGCGCTGCGGGTGCAGGAGCGCTGCGTGGCGGCGGCGCGGGCGGCCGCGGCCGAGAGCCTGGTGCTGAGCGAGCCGGCGGGGCCCGTGTACGCCTGGGGGCTGCGGGGGGCGCCGGGGCCGGCGGCGGCCGCGGGGCTGCGGGCGCGGGGAGCGGCGCTGGTGGCGGCGCGGCGCGGGGGCCACGTCACGTTCCACGGGCCCGGGCAGCTCCTGGCCTTCCCCGTGCTCGACCTGCGCCGCCGCCGCCTCCCGCTGCGCCGCTACGTGGGGGCCCTGGAGGAGCTGGGCCTGAGGCTCTGCCGCCGCCTCGGCCTCGGCGCAGCCCGCGCCCTCCCGCCGCCCTTCACCGGCGTCTGGCTCGGGGAGAGCAAGGTCTGCGCCATCGGTGAGCGCCGCAGAGCGGGGAGCAACGGGAGCGGAGAGAGCGGGGGGGGAACGGGAGGGGAACGGGAGCGGAGGGACCGGGGGGGGGGGGAACGGGAGGGGAGGGAACGGGGGAGAAGGAACGGGAGGGGGGGCAACGAGAGCGGAGGGAGCGGGGGAGAGGGAACGGGGGGGAAGGAACGGGGGGGGCAACGGGAGCGGAGGGACCGGGGGGGGGAACGGGAGGGGGGAACGGAAGCGGAGGGACCGGGTGGGGGACGGGGGACGGGAGGGGAGGGGGGGAACGGGAGCGGAGGGAACGGGGGAGAAGGAACGGGAGGGGGGGACGGGAGCGGAGGGACCGGGGGATGGGTTTAAGATGGGGGGGGAACGGGGACCGGGGCTGCGCAACGGGAGAGGAGGGAACGGGAAGGGAGGGACCGGGGGATGGGTTTACGGTGGGGGGGGGAGGACCGGGGACCGGGGGGGGGCGCAACGGGAAGGGAAGGACCTGGGGATGGGTTTACAGGGGGAGGGGGAACGGGAGCGGAGGGTGAGCAACGGGAGCGTTGGGACCCGGAGATGGGTTTACGGGAGGGGGGGGGGAGGAACGGGGACCGGGGGGTGCGCAACGGGAAGGGGAGGCACCGAAGCGGGGCTGGACCGGGGGTGGGGTTTAGCGGGAGGGAAGCATGGATCGAGGGGAGAGCATCGGGGCGGGGTTCGGGGGGGATCGTGCACCGAGGGTCTGTGTGCTGGGAAGCGGCTGTACTGGGGGGGGGCACTGGGGAGGCTGTACCTGGGGGTGGGGGGGTGTGCACAGGGAGAGGGAGTACTGGGGAGAAGGGTATTGGGGGGGGGAGCAGCAGGGAGGGGTTTATGGGGGGATAAACTGGGGGGTGAACACTGGGGGGGTCTACAGGGAAAGGGGGGGTTAGAGCAGGGGTGATGCCCCGGGGAGGGGTGTATGGGGGTGAGTGTGGAGGGGAAAGGGGGTTATACCGGATGGGGGTGCACCGGGGGGTGCCCTCGAGGGGATGCATTGGGGATGGGGGGGTGTGTTTTGGGTGGGAGGTACACTGGGGGGTGTGCTATGGGGTGCGGTGGGGTGCAGCCCAAGCAGAGGCACCCCAAAGCAGGGCCCAGCACCCTGCACTCCAGAGCTGAGTGCCTACAGCCTGGTCCCCTGGACCCCCCCCCCCCCCATTCCCCTGTCCCTCTCCCCATGCCCCACAGCCCCCCTTCATGGTGTGCCCTTGCAGTGGGTGCTGACCGGGGTGGGGGGGTGCTTCTGTCCGGGCAGGGGTGCACTGCAGGAGCCACATCACATCGCATGGGCTGGCGCTGAACTGCTGCACCGACCTCAGCTGGTTCGAGCACATTGTGCCCTGCGGGCTGGAGGGGAAAGGGGTCACCTCACTGAGCCGAGAGCTGGGCCGGCACGTCCCGGTGGAGCACGTCCTCGAGCCCTTCCTCGACTCCTTCCGGGAGGTCTTTGACTGCACCTTGGTCTTCTCGGAGGAGCCCGGGGACTAAGAGAGCCGTGATGGGAGCCCTGGTGAACTCCAGTGTCCTGGTGTCCTGGTGTGAAGTGATGAATGGTGGGTGATGGAGCCACTCGGGGTGGTGGTGATGGAGCCCTTGGGGTGGTGGTGATGGAGCCACTCGGGGTGGTGGTGATGGAGCCCTTGGGGTGGTGGTGATGGAGCCACCTGGGGTGGTGGTGATGGAGCCCTTGGGGTGGTGGTGATGGAGCCACCTGGGGTGGTGGTGATGGAGCCACCTGGGGCTTTACTGCAAAGTGCCTTTGCCTGCGGTGGTACAGAGAGGGTCAGGCTGTTGCTTAAACACCCAAACCCCCATCAGGGCTGCTGTCCACAGCTCCATGGGTCGAGACCTCCATGGGTACCACATCCCCGCTGCGCACTTGGGAGATGCTCAAATAGGTGCTTTTGTGGGTTTATCTCTGCCTGTTTTCTCCTAAATATCCCAGATTTGGGTGAGCACTCACACCCCCAATGGATGACAAGAAGGGGGTCGAGCATCCTTCCCTCGCTGCTGCGTAAAGAGGCAGATTTTCTATAAAGAGAGTTGCTGGGAACTTCACTGCTGATCCTTTGCTCATTTTCCCCAGGACTTAGTGAATAACAGCCTTGCTCTGCACCCAGAGAAACCCTCACATGGCAAAGAAGGATTCTCGCTGTGGTGTTGGGTGGCTGGAAAATCATAGAACCACAGCCTGGTTTGGGTGGAAGGGACCTTAAAGCTCCTCTAGTTCCAACCCCTGCCACGGGCAGGGACCCCTTCCACTGGAGCAGCTTGCTCCAAGCCCCTGTGTCCAACCTGGCCTTGAACACTGCCAGGGATGGGGCAGCCACAGCTTCTCTGGGCACCCTGTGCCAGCGCCTCAGCACCCTCACAGGGAAGAGCTTCTGCCTGAGAGCTCAGCTCAGTCTCCCCTCGGGCAGGTTCAAGCCATTCCCCTTGGCCTGGCCCTACAGGCCCTTGTCCAAAGCCCCTCTCCGGGTCTCCTGTAGCCCCTTTAGGCACTGGAAGGCTGATGCAGCCCAGAGGAAGTGATGTGCTTGAGGAACAATCGCTAATGAGAGGCTGTGAGCGGTGATTAAAGACCACTGGATGGATGCCCATGTGGGAAAGCCGGAAGAGGAGGGGAAGGGGTTGGGATGCCCAGGGAGAGGAGCTGTGGCCATCACAGATCCCATGGGACCAACCACACAGCATGGGATTGGGCCTGGGTAATGAGGACCTGCTCCTGCTGGCTCCATGGTGTTGGCACCTCCGAAATGACTGCTCCATACACAGCATCAACGTGGGCTCACAGTGACGGGATGCAGCATCCCAGGGCTGCGATGGCACCAAGGTCCTGCCCATCAATGCAAACCTGTCGATAGAGACACACAAACTGATTTCATCAGTGGGTTTCTTAAGTGGTAAGAAGCCAACATGGGGTGGAGCTTCCAGAGCTGCCTGCTGCCCCTTGGGGATGCTTGCAGCTCTCCCAGTGGGCAGGAGGGGCTGGGCTCCCCAAAGCCTTCTCCCTGCTGGTAGATGGCACAACCATGACCCATCCCAAGTCTCTGCATGTGTCCGAGATGGGAGAGATGGAAAATGGCAAATAAAGCCCCTGCGCCCTGCTCAGAACCAGACCTGAGCCCCACATGCATCCCCTCTCACCCGCTGCTCCGGGTCCTCTTTGTGCCCCACAAGCTTTGGGGTTTCTGCACTGGGGATCCCCGCGAGCCACCCATGGGTGCCCCCGCCCCGCAGCCTCCAGAGGGTTCGGGTGGGCAGCTGGGAGGTAGCAGAGGGGCGATTCCCGTTGCGTGGAGCCGGCTCAGCTCCGGCAATGGAGCCTGGGGAAGGAGCGCGCCCTGAGCAGCCCCGGTGCCCGGTGCAGGGCTCGGTGACGGCGGCGCCGGCCGGAGGAGGGGCGGGAAGGAGCGGCCGTGGGGCGGGGGGAAGCGGCGGCTCCGGCTCTCCCGGCCCCGGGCAGGTGGCTCTGCCCCGGGAAGGGGAGGAGGCAGCGCGGAGCTCCCCGCCCGGGCCGCGGCCCCCGCGATGCCCCAGTGCCGGCTCCGCGGGGCAGCAGCGCAGGCGAAGGAGGCCCCGGTGAGTGCGGCCCCCCCGCTGCCCCCCGTGGTCCTTTATCCCCTTTAACTGCCCTACCCCCCCCCCCAATTCAGCTTCCTCCTGCTTCAAACGCGGCCCCGAGCCCTTCCCCGTGGACTCGTGGCTGCTCAGCCCCTTCCTCCTCCTCCTCCTCACTGCTGGGGTCTCATCCGCGGAGGTGCAGCACGGGTTTGGGGTCACCCTTTTATGGGGAGGTTGTGCATGGGGTAGAGCTGCTGGTGCTGCCTGCATGGGGTGCTCTGGACCAGGGGGTGGCCACCCCGGGGGGGGACAGCAGTGGTTTCTGTGTCCCAAAGGGTGGCACATGCAGGGGACCGTGTCCCTGTGTCCCATCTGTGCCTGCTCTAAAGCCCCAGCAAGGTGTGAAGGTGCTCAAGGGTGCATAGGGCATGTGGGGGTCTGGGGTGGGCTGGCAGAGGGGCTCTGTGTCCCCGTGGGGTTTGGGGGGTGCTGGGATCCATGGGGAGGGAAATCCTGGGGTGGGTTTAGGTCAGCGACCCCTTGGGATGAATCCAGAGGGGTGCATGGGGTGCTGGACCCCCTGCCAGCACCACTGCAGCTCCTTGCCCTAGGGAACTTAGCCTGGAGTAGTGTGGATGCATGGCAGGATCCATCCTGGAGCTGCTACTGAGAATGGGGGACCCCAGGCCGGCTTCCTGGGGTCCCTTGGGTGCTGGATCTGGGTGCAGGACATGGGTGGTGCTCACTGTCACTGCATGTCTCTAGGGAAAGCAGGCTGTGAACCCAACCATCCTGGCCCCTGGGACGTCTGTGTCCACTGCGTCCTCAGCCCCAGGGAGGAGATGGAGGCACCCCTGAAGCTGCGGGGGCTTCATCCCCTCCATGGAAGGAGTGGGATTGAGGGAGGGGGCTGCCATGAACACAAAGGGTTTGGGTGCCCCACTCCTACCCTTGCTGTGTGGCAGAGGAGGTGCTTTGAGGGTGCGGAGAGGGGTTCTTCATCAGGGGCCTGTAGGGCCAGGCCAAGGGGAATGGCTTGAACCTGCCCGAGGGGAGACTGAGCTGAGCTCTTAGGCAGAAGCTCTTCCCTGTGAGGGTGCTGAGGCGCTGGCACAGGGTGCCCAGAGAAGCTGTGGCTGCCCCATCCCTGGCAGTGTTCAAGGCCAGGTTGGACACAGGGGCTTGGAGCAAGCTGCTCTATGGAAGGGGTCCCTGCCACTGCTTGGAACTGGAGGAGCTTTAGGGTGCCTCCAAGCCAAAGCACTCTGGGATTTTGTGACTCAAGGACCATTTTGGGGTCCTGGTTGGGTCCCGTGGGACATCCCAGCATCACCCCAAGCTGCTCCTTCCCTCCCACAGCACAGAGGAGGCCATGGAGGAGCACAACCAGACGGAGACCTGGCACCGAAGCCTGCAGGCGGTGCTTGATGCCTTGAACCAGACCCTACACGGGATCCCGCTGTGCGCCTCCGACCGCGCTGCGGGCGCTGCTGTCACACGCAGCAGCAGCAGCAGCAGCAGTGCCCGGCCCGGCCGCGACGACAACGCCTTCCTGTACATCCTCTTCGTCATGACCCTCTTTGCCGCCACCGTGGGCAGCCTCATCCTGGGCTACACCCGCTCCCGCAAGGTGGAGAAGCGCAGCGACCCGTACCACGTCTACATCAAGAACAGGGTCTCCATGATCTGAGCCCACCCGTGGCGCCTTCTCCCCCCCCGGAGCCGGGGGATTTGGGGTCACGTCGCTGCTGAGCATCCTGCTCCTTGTGGGAGCGGTTGGGAAACCCGCCCGGTGTCCCCGTGGGGGTGAGCAGCGTGGGGACATCCCGGCTGGGTTACAGCTCCTGCCTGGTGGGGTGAGACCCCCCCTGCGGACCCACCTTGGCTCAGCCCCAGGGGGATGGCAGGAGCAGAAGCAGCTCCTTGCCCACCGTGGGCTCCCAAGGGTGGCAGGGGTCTCCAAGGAGACAAACTCACCATCTCCCTGCGCACATCAGCTGGTGGTGGGCTCCCAGCAGCTTCCTGACTCGGGCCAGTGGGTTTTCCTGGTGCTAAAACCCTGTAATAGTTGAACCCTGCGTTTCTGGTGGGGAATTAAAGGAGGTGGCTGTCTCCTGTGGGTCCACGATTGCTTCTTCTCTGAGCACTGTCAGTGTTGGGGGCAATCCGTGGTGCACCCACCCATGCCAGTGCCGAGGTGGCTTTGAGGGCAGCCCCTTGGTGGCATCACAGCCCCGATGATGGGGCACATCCCCACCCAGCATCGCAGTCCCGACCCCAGGACATGAGATGCTTCCTCCCTGCTGCCATCCAGGGAGCATCACTCCCTCCATGGGCACATGCTGTGAGCATGGCCTGAGCCTGGCTGAAGGCATCCGGCTCCACGTGTCACCAAAGGTCTCTGCGGGCTCCGGACGGTGATGCCGGAGTTTTTCCTGCTTCCTTCCTGCTGTCGGCTGTAGCTTTGGCCTTTTGTACCGCAGGTCCCAAATGTGTTTTCCACGGGCTGAGGGCACAGAGGTGGACGGGAAGGGGATGTTCTTGGGTCCTGCTTTGGCTCCTTGCCTTTGGCTCTGCTATGAAGCTGCCCAGGTTTAGGATTGACCCATGGAGTGGGTCCAAGACGTGTCCCCGTCCTCCAGAAGAGCAGCGGTGACCCAGTCCCGCGCTTATCTTACCCTGTAATAATGGCATAATGAATGTCTTTAATTGCAGTCGATTATCTGGCCCACGGGGCCCTTTCCGCCTGCACTCAAAGGTGAAACCCGGCTGCCATGCCCCAGCCCAAACAGTGACGCCAGAGCCTGATCCCCAGCCCTGGGTGTGAGCGAGCGCCGTGGGGCAGGGCAGCGACCTCGGCACCGGAGGAGCTCAGGGACCAGTTCCTGGTTTCCCATGGCCTCACCTTGGGCACAACCCCCAGATCAGAGCGGTTCGGGGGTGCCCAGCATGGGGCTGAGCCCGTTGTGGTTTCTCAACAGGCACGAGGTGCCAAAGGAGGAGGCCCAGGGACAAACACCAGCGCTTCCGCAGGCACCCGGCCCAAGGGGGAGGTATCTCAGGAGGCTTCGTTGTGTTTGTCCTGCAGCTGCGGCGCTGGGAAAAGAAAATAAACCCTTTATCTGCAAATAAAGCAGGGGAATGGGGCCAGGCCGAGGTGGCTGCACCCATGAGGTGCAAGCACACACCACGCTCCAGTGTTCCCCACCACTGTGGTGCTGGGCCTCCTCTCATAGCAGCTCCTGCGGTGGGATGAGCTGCAGACGGGGGTCCCTGTGATGGGATGGGCGAGTGTGGTACCCAAACCCCCCTGGGTGATGTGCCTCTCCTTGATGGTTACCGACCCACATCAGGCAGATCTGGTGACACGAAGCTTCTGGTGCTGTGACCTGGGGGCAGCCCTGTAACTGGGTTGTATGTCATAAAGAAGAAAACGCTGCTTTTCCCTAATCCAGAAGAGCCTAAAGAGGAAAATCCCTCACAAGACACAGCTCCTGCAGTGACCAGTATCCACCCCATTTCTGACCCACCGCAGCTCCTCCTGTCCATGCCCACAGTTAAACTCACACCAGACCCTGCAGCAGGGCTGGGGGATGCTCTGGGTGCCCCCACCCTGGGGCCTCAGGCTGGATGTCACCAGGCTGGGGGACGAGATGCCAGTGCCACCTTGTGGCAGCTGCCTCAGGGTCCCTGTGCTTCTTCAATGGGGCACCCTGGCACCCCTGAGGCAAGAGCTGGCTGGTGTCCCCATGGGACCCATGGCTTCAGGCTGGTTGGGTGTCCTCATGGGACCCACAAGCTGGTTGGGTTGTCCCCATGAGACCATGTCTCTGGATCACCTTGGCAAGCTGATCCGCAGCAGGGACTTGCACTGAACTGCTGAGGATGCTCAAAGGGGTACAGAAACAGGGGGATATGGGGGGAAGAACAGATTTGGGAGCCTCCTGAGGTGCGTTTTGCTTCAGGTGCCAGCGGATGGAGTTCACAACTAAGTAAGTGCTCATCCCAGAGCTCGTTCCTGTAGTTACAGCAAGGAAGAAGAGGGAAGAGCTGCGGAAGTGCTGGCCTTGTCTGAATCACTAAACCCAGCTGTGCAAATCACAGCTGACTGCACTTGGGGTTTTGGCAGTGCAGGTAGAAAGAAAAGAAGAGGGCTCATGGGAGGCTGGCCTATTTAAGGTGGTTTTCCTTGGCACACAGCAAGGAATCACAGGTGAGATGATGTCTGGAGCAGTGAGACCGTACTTGGGAAAGGACATTGAAAGTTGTGTGTATGGGGAGTTCAGGCTGACTTTGGTTTAGTGAATCAAAGATAGGACTGTTGGAGCAACGGGAATCACAGAGGACTGGTCCTGGGGTTGCTTTGATGCTGGGCATTATGATAAGGAATAGACAAGGTGAAATAGGCCTGATAGTGATGGTATCACTGAGTGATGCTGGGGGTATCAGGGGCTGTTGAGTCACCGGCACAAGGTGCCTCTGGCAGCTGGTGATGTACTGTCTGTGTGGGGAGACCCCCCCTGCAGTCCTGGTCCAGCTCTGGGGCAGCAGCACAAGAGGGACGTGGAGCTGTTGGAGTGAGGCCAGAGGAGGCCATGGAGCTGCTGCGAGGGCTGGAGCAGCTCTGCTCTGGAGCCAGGCTGAGAGAGCTGGGCTGGGGCAGCCTGGAGAAGAGAAGGCTCCTGAAGGGGAGACCTGAGAGCAGCTCCAGTGCCTGAAGGGGCTGCAGGAAAGCTGGAGAGGGGCTTGGGACAAGGGATGTAGGGCCAGGCCAAGGGGAATGGCTTGAACCTGCCCGAGGGGAGACTGAGCTGAGCTCTTAGGCAGAAGCTCTTCCCTGGGAGGGTGCTGAGGCGCTGGCCCAGGGTGCCCAGAGAAGCTGTGGCTGCCCCATCCCTGGCAGTGTTCAAGGCCAGGTTGGACACAGGGGCTTGGAGCAAGCTGCTCCAGTGGAAGGGGTCCCTGCCTGTGGCAGGGCTTGGAGCTGGAGGAACATTAAGGTCTCTTTCAACCCAAGCCACTTTGGGATCCTGTGGTTCCCTGAAGTCAGTGCTCAGTGGGAATCCTGCACTGCTGATGGGGTGGGCATGCAGGGAAGGAGCAGGCTGCTGGCCTGGGAAGGGCACACTGCTTTCCCATCGTGTGTGGCAGGCCAGGCTCACACACACCAATGCCTATCTGCAGGCTGTGGCACACGGGGGTCGTGATGGGGAAAGTTAATCTTGGGGAACATTAGGAACAAGAGAAAAAGGAGGGGAAAGGAAAGCACCTCCTGTTCACAGTAGGGAAAGGGAAAGCATTCCCAGTTCATGGCATGGCAGAGAGGAGCTGGATGCAGCAGATGGATGCTGCACAAGCATCCTCTATGTGTTAGTGGGGAGTCCCATCTACTTCCCCAGCCCCTCTCGCCCTCCCTGTCTGCTGTTCTTGCTGGTTCTGCTCCTCGTGCCGGCTGCAGCACGCTGTGATCTGCAGCAGATGCTGCAGCACGATGTGCCTGATGGGTATGGTGCACAGCTACCACTGGGTGCTGTTTTGGTGCTAACTAAATGACCGTTAGCTGCTAAGGAGCCCTCATGAGCTCTATTTGTCCCATGCCTACAGCTACAGCTAAGCGCTACACAGCCAGGGGTGGTAAAGGTGGGGAGGGGACTAAGGGCAGCCCATGGACCACTGGCAATTGCTACCCACAGTAACTCAGATGTGAAGCTCTGCAGGAATTGCCGGTTGCTTTAAGCTCTCCACGGCCTTTGTCCTGTGTTTTCTGTCATCCCCCTGCAATGGAAGGCTGTCCGTCCGAGTTCCCTCTCTCACAGCGGATGCTTTAGGTAAAGATGAGGGAAACCAACGTGAGCGCAGGCATGAAAAGCGTTTATTCTGCCCCTCTCAGTTCTCTCTCTGTGCGGGGCAGACCCCTCCAGCCGCTCGGTCGGGTCGCCTTTGCGAGCTGCCTGCACAGCGGGATGCATCCCTGCGGCAGCAGAGGGAGCACTGGTCCCTCCCGGCTCTTCTCCGCGGGGTGCTCCCACAAAAGCTGCCTTTGCCATCTGCCTCTTCCCTAAAGCTGCTCCCATAACTGCTGCTGCAGGTTTTGCCTAACCCACAGAAGTCATTTTGCAAGCTTGGTTTTAAGCACACCATGGAAATGCAGCCTTCAGGAGACTTTGGCTTTCAGAGCCCCTCTTCAAAGCATCATCTCCCTTCCCTGGTGTCTGCTGCTCCCAGATGGGCACTGAAAGCTGCCAAATTATCAGCTGAGGAGCCCCGAGCAGGAAGAGCCTGGATTCGGGGCTACACTGGACCCTTTTTGCATCACATTTTACACTCCTGAGCAAGCACGGCCCAGGCCTCCTCTGCACTGCAGTTTTCATCAGTACAAGTCTGTGTCTTCCCTTTTCCTGCTCTTTGTTGCCCTTTTCTTCCCCTGTTCTCACCCAGATGAGCAGAAAAGACACTTGGGGTCAGGCCGGCTGAAGGATGAGACACACAGGCTGATGATAAGCTATAGCAGTGTTATCATAAGTCTAGTGATAAAAGTGACTGTTGGGACTGTGAAACTATGGGGCAGCTCAGATCAGCTTGACTGTCCTGTGGGTACCTACAACACCTGCCGCAAGGGGAAGGAAAAGCAGCATTTCTTAATACAGACCAAAAGAGCATTTCTTTTACTGACCGTCAGGAGATCCCAGAGACCAGGATCTCGTGTATTCTCCTTGCAGGAAGTTTTCAGTACAGAACTTCTCAGTTCCACACAGCTTACTCTGTATCTTGGGATTATTCATGGAGTGGTTTGGGATGAAGGGACCTTAAAGCTCCTCCAGCTCCAAGCCCTGCCACGGGCAGGGACCCCTTCCATAGAGCAGCTTGCTCCAAGCCCCTGTGTCCAACCTGGCCTTGAGCACTGCCAGGGATGGGGCAGCCACAGCTTCTCTGGGCACCCTGTGCCAGCACCTCAACACCCTCACAGGGAAGAGCTTCTGCCTTATCTCCAACCTGAACTTCCTCTGTTTCAGTTTGAACCCATCACCCCTTGTCCTATCGCTACATCCCTGCAGCTGGATGCAACTAGTGTACAAGTGCTCAGCACACACATGAGCTAATAATACCTAGAGGGGAGGGTTAAAAATAACCAGCTCTGGGCTTGCTTTCTGGTCTGTAAAGGACAAGCATTGATATACGAGGAGGCTGCTGACTGAAGCCAGATTCCCTGGGGTGCTGAGGCCAAGAGTGAACAGGAGGCACTGAAACTTCCCTGGTGAAGGAACAGCTCTGGATGGAACCTGTGCCCTGAGAGAAGGGAGGACACTGAGAGCTGGATCAGTGCTTACTCCAGAGGGAGAATGTGGAGAGATGGATCAGTGCTTACTCCAGAGGGAGAATGTGGAGACCTGGACCAGTGCCTACTCCAGAGATGGAACATGGAGAGCTGGATCAGTGCTTACTCCAGAGGGAAAATGTGGAGAGATGGATCAGTGCTTACTTCAGAGGGAAAATGTGGAGAGATGGATCAGTGCCTACTCCAGAGATGGAACATGGAGAGCTGGATCAGTGCTTACTCCAGAGGGAGAATGTGGAGAGCTGGATCAGTGCTTACTCCAGAGGGAGAATGTGGAGAGATGGATCAGTGCCTACTCCAGAGATGGAACATGGAGAGCTGGATCAGTGCTTACTCCAGAGGGAGAATGTGGAGAGCTGGATCAGTGCCTACTCCAGAGATGGAACATGGAGAGCTGGATCAGTGCTTACTCCAGAGGGAGAATGTGGAGAGCTGGATCAGTGCTTACTCCAGAGGGAAAATGTGGAGAGATGGATCAGTGCCTACTCCAGAGATGGAACATGGAGAGCTGGATCAGTGCTTACTCCAGAGGGAGAATGTGGAGAGCTGGATCAGTGCTTACTCCAGAGGGAAAATGTGGAGAGATGGATCAGTGCCTACTCCAGAGATGGAACATGGAGAGCTGGATCAGTGCTTACTCCAGAGGGAGAATGTGGAGAGCTGGACCAATGCCTGCTCTGGAAGTGTGCTGGGGATTGAGATGCTCACCCCAGCTTCCCTGCACCTACACCCGCTGTGTTACTCAGCCCCTACAAGCAGTACTTGATTGAGAACTAGATTAAATACTTAGTCACTGGAGCCTATAATATGGCTTTATCAGCTAGGACAAAAGATGAGGGTGGGAAGAGGTGATAAGGCTCAGTTCCTCTCTGCTTCCTGGCTCTGAGCTGCTGCCTCAGGCACGTGCCTGTGACAGAATTGGACTCCTGGTGCAGGTTTGGCTCCAAGCTGGGTGCTGGGGAGGATCTCACCATCTGTGTTTGTTGTGGTGGGGTCTGGGAACCAGAGAGCTGAGAGTGCGTGAATGGGGAGGAGAGCTGCTCCCTGCCCAGCTTTTGAGCTGTGGGAGGAGGGTTTCCCAGGTCTCTGAGCTGTGTGGGTATTTAAAGTCATAGAATTCCAGAGTGGTTTGGGTTGGAAGGGAGCTTAAAGCCCATCCAGCTCCAACCCCTGCCACGGGCATGGACCCCTTCCACTAGAGCAGCTTGCTCCAAGCCCCTGTGTCCAACCTGGCCTTGGACACTGCCAGGAATGGGGCAGCCACAGCTTCTCTGGGCACCCTGTGCCAGCGCCTCAGCACCCTCACAGGGAAGAGCTTCTGCCTTATCTCCAACCTGAACTTCCCCTGTTTCAGTTTGAACCCATCACCCCTTGTCCTATCACTGCAGTCCCTGATGAAGAGTCCCTCCCCAGCATCCTTGCAGCCCCCTTCACACACTGGAAGCTGCTCTGAGGTCTCAACACAGCCTTCTTTTCTCCAGGCTCAACAGCCCCAGTGTTCTCAGCCTAGCTCCATCCTGAGCATCCTTGTGATCTCCTCTGAACCCATGTCCTTATGTTGAGGACCCCAGAACTGCACACAGTGCTGCAAGTGGGGTCTCACCAGAGCAGAGTGGCAGAGTGTGGCTATTTAGGGTGTTATGCTCCAGAGGAAGCCAAGGAGCATGTAATCAGTGCTGGACAAAGTACTTTTGGCTGCTTGGGCCCCAGATTGGATTTAAAACAGCATTCAGGCTCCCAAACGCACCCACCCCTCCCTGTGCTGTCAAGTGGCAGGGATGTCACTGCTGCCTACAGCGTAGTCTGGCAATACATTGCTCTGAGAGAGGGGAATGGAAGGCATGGAAGGAATACCTGTGTTATTTCCAGGTGACCCGAGAGGAGAGCAGGGGTGCTCAGGGTACATAACTAATAACACAGAAGCTGTGCTGCAGAGCAAGGACAAGCGCAGTGCCTGCAGAGAGCTGGAAGGATGAGCTGGGTTCATCCCTCCTGGCCACAGCTCACTGCACAAAGCAGGGGCAGAGAAACAACCTGGAATACCATGGGAGCCCTGGGCTGTTTGCAGGGATCTGGATAAACTGTGAGGCAAAATTGCCATGGAAACACTGTACTGGGTGGGTTGAGGCCTGAGGCTCCCGGTGCAGGGCTGGGTAGAATGGTGTGATAGACAGAGCTAATCCAGTTTGTGGTGGGTGAGGATTTGGTATGCAGAAGCAGATCACTGAGGAGCTAATGTGACTGTAGAGACATTTAATGCCACTGTATGGTGACAGCAAGGCATGTTTAGTCTTCCTTCTGTGGAAAAACAACATGAAACACGTTGGTGAGAACAAATATATGCATCACTATTCAGGGGTGTGATACTGTGATGCTGCAAACCCAACCTTGATAGGAGGAAGGATACATTTAATCCTGCAAAGGAGGATGGACATGCTCTTTACCCCCACACTGTAGGACTGCAAATCCCAAACAGGAGTGATGTGTCACTAATGAATATCTAATTACAGAATCCCAGACTGGTTTGGGATGAAGGAAGCTTAAAGCTCCTCCAGCTCCAACCCCTGCCACGGGCAGGGACCCCTTCCACTGGAGCAGCTTGCTCCAAGCCCCTGTGTCCAACCTGGCCTTGAACACTGCCAGGGATGGGGCAGCCACAGCTTCTCTGGGCACCCTGGGCCAGCACCTCAGCACCCTCCCAGGGAAGAGCTTCTGCCTAAGAGCTCAGCTCAGTCTCCCCTCCGGCAGGTTCAAGCCATTCCCCTTGGCCTGGCCCTACAGGCCCTTGTCCCAAACCCCTCTCCAGCTTCCCTGCATCCCCTTCAGGCACTGGAGCTGCTCTCAGGTCTCCCCTTCAGGAGCCTTCTCTTCTCCAGGCTGCCCCAGCCCAGCTCTCTCAGCCTGGCTCCAGAGCAGAGCTGCTCCAGCCCTCGCAGCATCAGGCTCAGTCAGTCATTTGCCATTTCATAGCTGCATTTTGCTACATGTGGCCCACAGCAGCCCAGAGGGTTGGTCCCTCCCTTGACAGCAGGAGCAGTGTGTGTGTATGTGGCTGCACACGCTCGTTTGAGCTAGGAAGAAGCCATTCCGTGCAGCTGAGCCCTGCCATGGTCCCCACTGGCTCTGGCAGCTCCCGGCACACGAGCCGGTGGTTGCCAGCAGCCTGTCAGCCCTTCTCCTCCCAGCCCGGCTCCTGTTCATCACGGGCAATGTGTCCTCTCCTGCAGTTTTTGCCCTGAGACTGTTTGCTGCTGCTCTGTTTGCTCTGAGCGTGCCCTGCCTGCATTAGACCCTATGATACATGAGGGTGAGGGCTTGGAAATGTTGCCTTTCCTTCACCTGCACATGCAGTCCCTATGTCCTGCCTTTCCTCCACAGCAAATTTTGCCCTCAGTAATAGATGAAAATAGAGATTTCTGCTGGCAACAGGCATGGTCAGCATGGGAGGCTCTGCAATGAAGCCAGAGTGCCCAGCAGAGCCATGATGTGCCGTGCCACAGCACAGTCCAGTCCCACCAGCTTCTTCCCTATTGCTCTCTGCGCCAGCACAAAAGCACATGGGACTCAGTTTAACCTTCCTGCAGCAACAGAATCAGCTTTAAAAGCTCTTCAGGTGGCTCACTAACCCTCAGATACATCAGACTTGATTGTCTTCTCCTCATCTCCTCTGGGATTGGTGTTTTCTCCAGGTAAACACAGCAAATCTCCACAAGCACCATCTAAGTCCTATCAGCTATAATCTTTAGATGCTTGCCTTGCTCTGGAGCTGCTCGAGCTGTCTGGCATCTGCTGTATGCACTGTGGTGCCTCGGAGCTTACTAACCAAAGTCCTCCCATGGGGAAGGATCTGGAAGCCAGCTCATCCTGACTTTGGATGCACTGGGGGGATTCTGAGACGTTTTAAACCCTCCACGCTCTGGTTATTCCCAGTAAAGAAATTACAGGCTTAGACTTTTATCCTCTATAAGGCTGGTTTATCTGCTCCTCAGGGATATAATCATAGAAGAAGCATTGACATCTGAAAGAATGATCATTCTACTGTTATCAGAAGGGGAAATCATAGCTTTTAATCATAGCTGATAACACAGGGTGTGGGCACGGCGTGAAAGCACCTCATGAGGGTCAAGGTTTCATGTACAGAAAGAGCCTTTCTACTCTGATGGCAAAAAATATCACCATTCAGGATGAGTTAAAGCTTTCATTAGGCACATAGAAGGGAAAAAAAGAGGCAAGAATTGAAGCGTTTCAAGTGTGAAGTTTCATTTCAACAGCATCTCTTACTGCCTTTCCAAATAGCTACAGAGCTTTTGTAAGAAATGCCCTTTGGAGAAGCATTTAACATGCCCATTGTCCCTTTTTGGAGGGGATAACGAAGGTTTTAGGGGCTGGAGCTCCTGTTATACTGGGCTTTACCTTCTTTCCTTGAAGACACACCACAAAGGAGGAGAAAAGAGCAGCAAAGGGATGAAAAGCAGGTGCTGCGCCTCCCGCTGACTCTCAGGTGCAAATCCACTGCAGAAGAAACCCTTGTCAGCTATCCTGAGATCTGGAATAATGTGTTTAAGTCATCTATTCCGCCTCATTTCCTCACTCTATCAGCATCCAGACTCTTCTTCTGTACCAGAAACAACCTTAAGAGTCCTTTAGAGATAACAGAAGACTTACCTTGGCTTCTTTCCTTCTTATCTTTACCTTCTCTTGACTTTTATCAGTAACTTACCGCAAGGGACCAATTTAAGGATTCATTTCCCCACACCTGAGTCAGAGCTCTGGACCAGAGGATTTGTTTGTGTCTGCAGACAAGAAAGAAGTCCCTTCAGGACATGGACCAGAGAGCTTTGAAGGGGGGAGATGTTACATTGAGATTTCTAAGCTTCCTGATGATGGGTCATTCTCTTCTATATATGTAGAGTTTTTAACTGTGTGCTATGCTGGTTGGGTACCCCAAGCCACCTCCCCCCATGTTTGTTATCTATCCATTACATCTCATTCTCCCTTGAGTTTCTCTTTCCACCTCGCCAAAGAGCCTGTGGTGCTCACAACCCAGGCATTTCATCCCTCCCTTCACATCCAGCATCCCCTGGGCAGCAGTCCCACTGCTTTCTGCCCATCTTCCCAAATCCTTGCATCCCTCTGCAGTGCTTGCTGTCACTATGGCAACCTACAAGAGGATCTGCAACGGGATGAGGATGCTCTGTGGGATAAGGATGCGCTGCGGGATGAGGATGCTCTGTGGGATGAGGATCCGCTGCAGGATGAGGATGTGCTGCAGGATAAAGGTGCTCTGTGGGATAAGGATAGAATCATAGAATAGTTTGGGTTGGAAAGGACCTTAAGATCATCCAGTTCCAGCCCCCTGCCTTAGGCAGGGACACCTCACACTGAACCATGACACCCAAGGCTCTGTCCAACCTGGCCTTGAACGCTGCCAGAGATGGAGCATTCACAACCTCCTTGGGCAACCCATTCCAGTGCCTCAGCACCCTCACAGGAAAGAACTTCTTCCTTGTATCCTATCTAAAATAAGGATGCTCTGCGGGATGAGGGTGCTTTGTGGGATGAGGATGTGCTGCAGGGTGAGGATGCACTGCAGGATAATGGTGCTCTGCGGGATGAGGATGGGCTTTGGGATGAGGATGCTGTGCGGGATGAGGATGCTCTGCGGGATGTGGTCACCACCATGGTCTTCCGCTCAGCGCAGTTCAAGTAGAACTGCTGCAGCCTGGGCAGGGAGATGGGGGATTGTGATTTTTCTCCTAATGGAAACTGAATCGCTTCCGAAGCCCAGCTGGAGACGCTTCTGAACAAGAAGCTCTTCCCCTGGGGCTGTGCTGCTTCCATTACCCTTTCAGAGTGAAGAGACGCGCTCGGGAGCATGAAAGCTGCCTCGGAGGCTGAAGCAGAACCAGGGAGGTTTTCAGCTCTTCCTCACGTAGATCACCAGGAGGCACGGAGCGCCTGTTAGAGCGGGTGTTAAGAGGTACAACGTGCACTTTCGGTCTGCACCAAGCAAAAGGAGGGAGCCTCCATCCAGCCCTCTGCCTCCACCCTGACCCTGCTCAGGCCCCCTGAGGGCCAAGCGCTCTGTGACACTCGACGGCTGCCGGCCCCTGGGTCCAGTGCCACCACCGCGGGGGAGCCGGGACCTCTGCGGGGAGAGACGGGGCTCCCGGCGAGGGAACGCGGCCGGAGAAGCAGGACCCCCCGCAGCAGACATCACTGAGGGAAGCGAACCCGCTCCCCTCAGCGCAGCCCGCTTCCCTCAGCCCGAGGCGAAAGCGGCGCGCCGCAAGGGATGCCGGGAGTTGTAGTTCTCTCCCGCCACCCCTCGGCGGTTAGCGGCGTCACTCGGACTACATTTCCCATCACGCATTGCAGCGCCGCTCGTTTCCCCCCCCCCCCACCCCGGTGGGGTGGGCGAGGCGTGATTGGCGGGGCGGCGGCGCGGGAGGGGCGGGGCCGCGGTTGTTGTCGAGCGGCGGGAGGGCGGGGAGCGGGGCCGCGCTCGGAGCGTTGCCGGTGCGAGGCGGCGGGCGCCGTTACCCTGAGGTAAATAGCGGGTGCTCCCCGCTTCCCCCCGGCACCGCGGCACCGGCATCGCTCTTCCCTCCCCTCAGGGGATGCGCGGTGCCGCGGCGGAGTGAAAGAAGCGAAGCCGCCGTTGTTGTCCCCCCTCTTTCCTTCCACCCCTGCGGACGGCGACATGGGCGAGTGCGGAGCCCCCGGGGATGTGAACTCCAACGTGCTCATCGCCCCCAGCACCGGCGACGCGCAGCTGGACAAGGCGGTGTGGCAGTGGCTGAGCTGGGACAAGGTGGGTGTGTGGCGGGGTTTTGGGGCGGGGGGGGTGCAGCGGGATCGCCTCCGTTACACCCGGTCCTTTTGGTTTCCAGCGCGTTCCATCGCCGGTGCTGAGCGCGGTGTTTGGCCCCTTCTTCCTCGCCCTTTCCCCTGGGGTTGGGGTTGAGGGGTGGCTTTGGGAAATAACCACCCCGATGCCGCCGTGCTGCCGGGGCTGGGAATTCCGTACCCTGGGAGAGGGGAAGGGTGAGGCAAGCGGCCCCCCCCCCCCCCCCCAGGGCTGTACCTGATGGGGTGATGTCATCTCGCTGCCACATGGAGCACGGCACCTGCTTCGTGTTGCTCCTGCTCCTCCGTGAAGACATCGGCGTGGTCTCGTGTAACCTCGTTTCAGGGTGGTTTGATGCTGTTGGAGGCAAATGGCGTGGCTGTGTTTTCTGTCCTGCTTGAACGCCATCCCTTACAAAGAAGCAGGCTTTAGAGGCGGGTATTCTGCCATACGCCTTCCCTTGCCATCCTCATCAGGGTGTCAGGAGGGCTGCAGGCTCTGTTAGCTCCCATTAACCCATCCAAAGCAAACCTGAGGCCATAATAATAACGAGAACATTAATACGGTGTTGGAAGGGTTACTTTATTTCCCAGCTCGTTTGCCCAAACATCATGGCTTGTACTTTAAAAATACCTTGGGAGATGGAGGAGGGTCAACAAACAGTGGCTTTATGTGGCTGCTTTCCTGCTTTTTTCCCTTTTACTTTACGGAGAGTGGTTATCAGTGTGTTTATCCTGTTTCCCCCTTGTTCAGCCTTGTCGGGCTCGAAGCAGGAGGGCTACAAGTGAGCTCTCTGTTGGCCCTTAGATGGGCTTTATGCTGCTTGGGAATCTGCTCTCTCCCTTCGTTTGTGCAGGAATCAGCACTTGCCATCTGCGTGTTCTGTGCTCAGAGCTGCTGTCGTGGAAATAGCTGGGAATAGGGGCACGGGGGAGGGAAGGAGTGGAAGAAGGAAATAGCATTCCTGATAATACACTTGGTAATGTGGACTGAGCTCCGGTAAATGTGGGGGGGGTTTGGTGGATTGAAAGGTTGGTGGGTCTTTTTTAAAGCAGCTTAATGTATGTTTGTCCTCAAAATGTATGGAGTAGAAGAATCCCAGAATTCCAGGTTGGAAGAGACCTCAAGGATCATCTGGTCCAGACTTTCCAGGCAAAGCATGACCCAGACTGGATGCCCAGCACCCTGTGCAGCCCCATCTTAACGGTGCCCAATGCTGGGGAGTCACCACTTCCCTGGGGAGGTTACTCCAATGGCTGCATTGTTCTCACTGGGGGAGAAAACCCTCTTGTGTCCAGTGGGAATCTCCCCAGGAGGAGCTTGTGCCCATCACCTCCAGTCTATTCGTGGGACTCCTTGACAAAAGGGAGTCTCTGTGTTCTCTGTAGCCCCCCTTTAACTCCTTACACATGGATAAGGTCTCCTCTGAGAACTTACACATTTTTAATAGGAAGGTTACTGGGGAAAATACTTGGATTAAAACCAGATTAGTGAAATTTAACTGTTTCTGTAGCTCCTTCTAAGGCTAAAATGAACCAAGAAAATACAAACTGAAGAGTAGGGTTGATGGCACCTGCTTACCCTTGCTCCCCTAGGTGACAATCATGACCTGCACTATTGAACTTACTACTTGGAGAGATGTTAAAGAGTTTCTGTGGATTTTGAGTATTCAAAATCACCTGAAGAAGGAGGACTGGATGCTCCAGCAGGGGCACACACTGGGGGTTCTACAGTGAGGGCTACACTGCCTGGTTCTGAAGCACTTGCAGTCACTCTGTAGAGGATGGAAACAAGAGGTGAAGGTGTTGTGGGGCAGGGGAGCAAGGCCAACCAACAAAGTATGGCATGAGGAGGGATTATTTTCCCCTCCCACCAGCTTCCTGAGCCTCTGAGCAAGGCAAAAATCCATGCACTACATTCACAGCAGTATTTTGCTGTGGGGAGCTTTTGTCCTCTAACTTAATTGAAAATTACTTGCTGTAATTAATGAATAGAGTTGTGTTTCCATCCTTTTGGATGGGGTTCTGTGTGCTAACCTCTTGTTAAACCATAACTGCTTCCAGTCTGGGCCGTGGGTGGAAGAAACCTGACCAGATGATGGTCCTTCTGCTTTCTTCCTCTCCCACCTCTGTCGTGCATCATCATTAGTGCCTCTTGGCAACTGGTTTAAAGGAAGCTCAGTAATTAAATCTCCCTCTTTTCCCATTCTCTCATTAATTGCTGTGTGTTCACTCTTGTCTTTGAGACAGGCCTGGAGGCACAAGGCACCCTCCTTGTGGTTGATCCTCATTGGTAAACTATGTCAACAATTAGTCATTGTTCTGTTTATTTTCCCTTTAATTCCTCTTAATCCACTCCCTAACTTTCCTATTGTCCTTCCACCTCTGCCTTGATGCTTCTAAAGGAGTTTGGCTCCTGTGGAAAGCTGTGTTGGAGCAGTTATCCCCAATAAAACCTCTCTTCAGAGCAAATGTTAGAGTTTTGGACCTTGGTTGTAGTAATGACTTTATGTGCTTGTCTTATTTTATAGAGTGGCAAGGTTTAACTACAGAGTGGCATGGAAATGAGGTGTGCTCCGTGGAGCAGCTGAGCATTTGTTGTATGCTGAAGCAGAGGAGGTTTTGGTGCAAGTTAGGGGTCAGGTACTGGCTCAGCACCTGGTGGGAGTGACCAGGATGATTAAGGTAGAATCCCAGAGTGGTTTGGGTTGGAAGGGACCTTAAAGCTCCTCCAGCTCCAACCCCTGCCACGGGCAGGGACCCCTTCCATAGAGCAGCTTGCTCCAAGCCCCTGTGTCCAACCTGGCCTTGAACACTGCCAGAGATGGGGCAGCCACAGCTTCTCTGGGCACCCTGTGCCAGCGCCTCAGCACCCTCACAGGGAAGAGCTTCTGCCTTATCTCCAACCTGAACTTCCCCTGTTTCAGTTTGAACCCATCACCCCTTGTCCTATCACTGCAGTCCCTGATGAAGAGTCCCTCCCCAGCATCCTTGTAGCCCCCTTCAGACACTGGAAGCTGCTCTGAGGTCTCAACACAGCTTCTCTTCTCCAGGCTGAAAAGCCCCCAAGATCCCCATCTACTTAATGAAAAACCTGATCCCAAAGAAAGATCCACAGCTTTGCCTTCAAGTCAGAGTAACTGATGGGTGCCCTCTGCTTTCCCCCAGTAAGTCCTCAGTGTGCAAGACTGGAGCCTCAGCCCAAGCTGTTGGCTGCTGGTTTATTCATTGCCCTTTTGAGATCACTGACGAGGCTCTGGTTCCCTTTGTGTGCTCAGGGCAGTGTAGCTTTACCCATCTCCAACAGGGATTTGGAGGAGTGTTTGTACACAGACTGTTCCTGGGCTGTTGTGGAGTGTATGGGGTGGGGGAAAAAGGGATGCTATGTGGTTGTCAAAGGCACAGAGCATCACATGGAGGGGAAAACTTGAATTGGTTCTCGAGGTGCTGTTTGTACAGGCCCCTTTCACTGTACTTTCACTTTACTAATTCATGGCCTCATTGTCAGAGCATGAATAGCTTCCTGCTTGCTGACAGTGTGGCTTGGCTGGTTTCAGGGCTTTGTTTTGAAGCGCTCCTCGGTGTTCTTGTCGTTCTTGTGACTTTTAAGACGGAAAAGTGGCTTTTAGGATGCTTTTAAGTGGCTTTTTAAGATGCGTGTGACTTTCAAGAGGAAATGGACTTGGTAGTTAGAGACCAGTAAGCTGCTCCTGTTATTCAACTTGTGGTATTTTTATCTGAAGACCTTTTAAGTGATTATTTAAGACTAAAAATGGGGAAATGAAGTCTAGGAATTGGCAAGCACTAATACTAAAACATTGAAGATAAAACTGAATACTTGAAGTAGTTGATTCTGGGTAAACAGGGACACAAACCTGATGCTGGTACAACCAAAATGGGTACAACCATTTTGTGGAGCTCTGAAATAACACAAGGACTGTCCTTCAGTGCTGTTCTAAGGTTTTAAGCTATAGAAAGTCCATCAGGATGGTTTTGAAACTGTACTTCACGGTAATACTGTCTACTGATGCTATATTGATAAATAAGCTGTATGCTGTCTATGGTGTTCTTATGGAAGTGGGAAAGGGTGTTGCTGTTCTGTGCATGCAGACTTTTAACCGTGAGAGTCAGAAATAAGACTTGAGAATTAAGGTTTGCTTTGGATAGTATGGGATTTCCCTGTATTGGGTACCTCTGTGTTTATAAATGTAAGTGATGAACAGCACAGTGATGTGACCTGCTTTTTGCCTGCCTCTTCCTATTCTCTACACTGAGCCACTGAATTAAATCAGCAGAGTTTGAGCTGTGCTTCTGCTTGCTGCTCCTCTTGCAATCAGTGTTTGGTCTTTCTCAGGATCTTCCTAATCAGAGCATTGCTAGTTCAGAGCTTTTTTTACTATTCTTCCTCAGAGATAAGGATTTCCAGGTTTTAGCATTCCTGAAAAGCTGGTGTGATGTCCCCCTCTCTGAGGGAAGCAGCACATCAGCAGTGTGGGGTGTGTGTGCTTTCTACAGTGGAGTGTGGCTGCAAGTCACACTGCTTGTGGCTTCACATCCTCCAGAGTGGATGCTCACTGTTAATGCTCCATGGTGCTTGGCTGAGGCCCATCTCTATGGTCCATGCAGCCTCCCTGCCACAGGAGCACATCACTGCTGTTAGTTCCAAGTGCTGGTGGAGTGATGGTTTTGTTAGTGTGAAGACTTAAGCCTGGTATATATGGGTTGTGCAATGTACAGGGCAGGTGCAGGGCCTTAGGAGACAGTATTTGAGGACTGGTTTTGGTGCACAAAGCAAAACTATTCCACGAGGCACTCCAAACAGGCAGAATGGATGTAGACTGTACCTAAAATGGTCTTTCAGCCTGGCTCCCTACCAGAAGCAGCCAACTGTTGTGGAGGTGGTGTGGCTCACTGTGGGACCAGGATTTGGGAATGAAACAGAAGATAAACTTGAATTGTACATGTATTCCCAGTGAGTTGGCAGAGACAAGGGATGTCATGCAGGGAGCCTTCTACCTTTTGGGTGTGAAGACAGGCTGAGGGAGCTGGGCTGGGTCAGCCTGGAGAAGAGAATGCTCCTTAAGGAGACACCTTAGAGCAGCCCTAGTGCCTGAAGGGGCTGCAGGGAAGCTGGAGAAGGGCTTGGGACAAGGGCCTGTAGGGCCAGGCCAAGGGGAATGGCTTGAACCTGCCGGAGGGGAGACTGAGCTGAGCTCTTAGGCAGAAGCTCTTCCCTGGGAGGGTGCTGAGGCGCTGGCACAGGGTGCCCAGAGAAGCTGTGGCTGCCCCATCCCTGGCAGTGTTCAAGGCCAGGTTGGACACAGGGGCTTGGAGCAAGCTGCTCCAGTGGAAGGGGTCCCTGCCCATGGCAGGGGTGGGAACTAGATGAGCTTTAAGGTCCCTTCAACCCAAACCATGGCATGATTCTATGCAATACAGCACCTACAGCCATGTGTAGAGGCTGTGGTTCACTCCATCACCTTTCCTTCTCCCACCACAGTAACTGGTCTCTGTAACTGCTTGCCTGCAGTTGCCCAACTGATTTTGACATTAAAATGTTGATGCAGTTGCTGAGTATAAACCAGTTGTTTCTTGCCTAACAAGAGGAAATGAGAACCTACAATTTCTAAGAGAAATTGGAAATGAGAACTTGATGCAAGTGCCACTGCTGGTGTTAAATTGGGTATGTAGGGATTAGCTAGGCCATGAACAGTGCTCTGTTCTTCATTGGGACTGCCTACAAATAGATGCTCTGATGTGTTTGGATCTTAGGAACTAACGCTGATCTCATTTAAAAAGAGGCTTAAATCAATTGCTGACTAAAACCCAAAAGCTGCTGTCAAATCTGCTGAATTCTAAGCAAATTTGAGACCCTTTCCTTCCCTTCCTGGCTGCATGCAAAGTGTTTGTAAAGCAGAAAATGATTGCAGTGAGAGTTGTGAACTGCTGCTTACTTTGACAGGATTAGCTTTGAAACCCAACTCCGGCAGTAAGTACATGTTATTAACATGATTGGGAATGAAAGGACCAGTAAGGGATACTCAGCTAATGTCCTTGTGCTTTAATTCTCCAGTTGTTTCTGATTATGTATCCTGATGAGCTACAAAAGGAGTCTAATTCTAGCTCAGCAGGTGACTGCAGAACATGGAAACTGAGGATGAAGCAGCATTACACTGAATTTAGCAGAATATATATATATGTATTTTGTTCAATGAAAGCTCAAAGACTGCTTTAAACACGTTGATGTTGGAGGATCTCAACTGGTGCAGGATGTGACCCCACAGTTCTGCCCTACATCTGATTGAGGCAGTAAATCTTTATTTGCTTAATGTCTATCTTGCATCTAGCTCATTCTCTTCCCTCTCCTTAAAAGCCATTATAACAACTTTAAAGTTTAATGCCATGAGACCACTTACACAAGTTATATGAAGCTCCTGCCTGAGAACTGAAGTCGGAGACAAAACAGGTAACTTGCCAACCCCCCCGTTTTATAAGGTTGTAGTACCAGCTCTCTAGAGATGGCATGCATCTGTAATAGTATAATAATTATATAGGAAAAATAATGCAGGACTTATTTTCTGGTGTTCTATAAAGTGCAGAACTACATCTGAGCTCTAACACATGCCCTAGCCTGTCTCTGTCCCAAGTGTTTCATGTTTCTTCTCCGTGACTGTGAAGCTGAAGTACTGAAGGAGAGGTTCTCCCATTCTCTTTCCTCCCAGCTCCTCAGTAATGTAAACCCTGCTCCGTGAGGATGAGAGGACTCCTTGGATGTACTTGAAACAGGATAGGAAGACATTGCCTGACCTCTGGTTGCTCTCTGCTTCCCACGTATCCAGTGGCAAGCCTCAAAACTGTTAAAACAAGAAGAATGCTTCCCAAATTTACATCGTAAAATGGCAGATTAATGTGTGAGGGCACCTGCATCATGTTTGTAGGTGCTGCCAGGTTGGGAAGTAAACAGTTGAGGGCAGAACTGCTCTTCCCAAGGGAAGCAGATGGGTCAGGGAGTGGACATGAAGTTCAGTTCAGTGAGGACAGGCTGGGAAAGAGGAACTGCCTGTGGCCTTGTGAGCTGGGGCTGGGCTCTGCTGCAAAGCCTTCCCTTCCCTGACAGCAGAGGAGGCTGGCAGCATCCTGGGCCAATGTGGGAAGGAATGTCTCCCTTTGCTCCACACTTGTTAGCCCACATCCAGATCTGTGTCTGGTTTTGGCCCCCCAGTACAAGATGGGTACTGATTAAAGTGGTTTGAGGGGCTCCAGGATGGTCAGGGGCTGGGGCACTTGCCCTCTGAGGTGAGGCTGAGGGAACTGGTGCTGCTTTTCTGACTGCGCTGGACCAAGGGGAGAGCTGCAGTCAGAAACCTGCCTGGAGCCCAGTCACCAGCCAAGGGCCCCTCTTGCCTTCCCTGCCCCTTTCCTGGCCCCAGGAGTGGCTGTTCAGGTAGCACAAGCTGCTCCTTCCAGGGACCTCCTGGCTGCTGCCACCTTATCTGCTGCCTCCTTGCACCCTGCCAGCAGTGGTCAGGACCCCTTTCCCCACCCAGAGCAGGAGGAATCGTGTCTGTCGCTTCTTGATTACTGCCTTGTCCAGCCTCCTGACCTGTGTGGGGCTCTGTGTTGTTGGATGTGTGTTAAAGCTGTTTGGCTGTCAGCAGAGGATGGATCCCTGTAGGATGGGAGCCTGTGTGTGGGTCTCGCCCTCTTCCCTGCTTTGCCTACCTTTGGGAGGCTGATCTCTGTGGGATGGAAGGACCTTGCTCTTTGTCAGATGCCTTGTCCACTAGTTAGTAATCCTTTGAAAACCAGTAGCAGCTGTGAATGGTCCTGCTCTCCCTTCTCTGAGGGGAGTCAGGGATGCTTCTGCCAGACATGGTGCCAGCTGCTGGGCTCAGGCAGACCCTGCCAGAGTCAAGGTATTGAAATGGATTCAGCTTCTTTTTTCCCCCCTTCTCTAACAATGTCCTAGTGCAGGATGGCAATTGAAGCCTGGTTACTGGGATATTGCTGCAGGGAGACCTCAGAGCAGCTCCAGTGCCTAAAGGGGCTGCAAGAAACCAAGGGCCTGTAGGGCCAGGCCAAGGGGAATGGCTTGAACCTGCCCGAGGGGAGACTGAGCTGAGCTCTTAGGCAGAAGCTCTTCCCTGTGAGGGTGCTGAGGTGCTGGCACAGGGTGCCCAGAGAAGCTGTGGCTGCCCCATCCCTGGCAGTGTTCAAGGCCAGGTTGGACACAGGGGCTTGGAGCAAGCTGCTCTGGTGGAAGGGGTCCCTGCCCGTGGCAGGGGTTGGAGCTGGAGGAGCCTTATGCTCCCTTCCAACCCAAACCATTCTATGGTTCCCTGCTCAGTTTCACAGGGCTATGAAGGATAAACCTATACATGTCAGTGAGCCCCTTGGGATAACCCTACCTGAGAGGAAGTTTATCCCTACCTTGGGTTATCCCTACCTGGGAGACCCTAGGGAAGACCACAAGTTGCACTGGTGTGGTATGACTGCAGGTGCTGAGCTCACCACAGCACCCTTGCCCTCCCCTCTGTGCCTCAGTATTGATGCTGCATTCGCTGGCACAGTGCTGGGCTCCTGAATCACATTCCCTGAGCTGCTCCTCTGTCTGTGGGGGCTGAAGCTGCTCTTCCACAGAGCCTTGTTGGCCACCAGTGCGGGGATGTGGCGTGTTTGGTGGGTGTTGGAATCAATCCTGGTTTCGTATCCTCGACATCCACACGCTGCTTGATTGTAGGCGAAGCTCGGAATTCTGTGGGCTCTTTAAATCACTGAATCCATGAGAAGAATTTGAATGGTTATGTCAGAGCCCTTGGGGCTGTCAGGATATCTTAGAGCACTGCTTTTATTAAGGAACTGCTATTTTGGTATGAAAGAGCCTAGTTTTTCTACTTAAGACAGGAAGCTTTAGGCAGCTCTCTGTTGTTTAAGGGTATTAAATATACTGTCCAGACACTGTAGCTGGTAATCTCTAAGGGGCTTCTCTTTTGCTTACTCTAGGTTGCTGTGTTGTGATTAACAGAGCTTCCTGATGTACTAATCCAGGCAATGGTGAAGAGCAGGCACTTGAGTTGTCTCAGTTTGTGTTTCTAAGCTGAGTGTGGTGCTGGCACTGGGCTGCTGCCTCATCTGGCTTAGAGTCATAGAATCCCAGCCTGGTTTGGGTTGGAAGGGACCTTAAAGCTCATCCTGCCATGGGCAGGAACCCCTTCCACTGGAGCAGCTTGCTCCAAGCCCCTGTGTCCAACCTGGCCTCCAGCACTGCCAGGGCTGGGGCATTTAGCACTGCTTTGGGCTTCAGAAGCTTGACAGATTCTTTGCTAAGCAGTGATCTGTTACAGTTATTTGCTGAATACACCAGTGAACTACTTAAAGCTGCTGGTAAGCCTCCTGCCTCAGTGTCATGGAATTGCATGGCATTGACAATATTTCTTTGGAATTTGGAAGTACAAGGGCATGCTGCCTAGTTTGACTCATCCGATACACCCTCCTAGTGCTTCCTGCATCACATAACGGGGAGGTTGGAGTTGGTGGAGAGTGGCTGTGTGGGGATACTAATGACTGCAGAGAAGATGCTTTGTGTAAAGGTGTACTGGACTTTCTGCTTTGTAACCCCAGTCTCTAATGTTATTGTGTTGCACATTTAGTGCATTGCATCTCATCGCTCTTCACAACTGCTTGAAAGGAGGTTGTAGGAAGATGGGAGTCGGTCTCTTCCGCCACCTAACAAGAGATAGGACAAGAGGAAACGGCCTCAAGCTGCACCAGGGCAGGTTTAGATGGAGCTGAGGAACAATTCCTGCCCCAGAGGGTGCTCAGGCATTGGAACAGGCTGCCCAGGGCAGGGCTGCAGGCACCGGCCCTGCAAGGGTTCACACCCCGTGGAGACGAGGCCTCAGTGCCGTGGGTCAGTGGTGGCCTTGGCAGTGCTGGGGAGTGGTTGGATTTGATGATCCTAAAGGTTCTTCCTCAGGGTTAAATGTCAACAGTGGGAGCTGTCGTTGTCGTTTAGCCCTCCCTGACTCTTAAAGTCTCTGTTTAGCGTGGTGAATGGTTTTCATGCCCAAGCAGTGTGCTGCAGGAAGCTGAAGGGGTCCATTGGCTTTGAAGCTTTGAAGCTCCAACTTGGAGAGAGAAAAAAGGAAAAGCAGTGAGTGCTGTGCCACAGTGTGGGAACAGTCTTGAGATCAGTTTTTGAATGCTGTTGAAAGCATAACCCAGAGCGTGAGACTGATCATCACCATGGATAAATTTACTCCAAGGCTTGAAAATTCCTTCTTTCTGTTGCCAGGGAGTTTCAGGTCATCTGTGGGAAGCTTGGAGACTTTCTTCCTTCACTTGGAACTTATGGTTTTTACTTTTTTTTTTTTAGTTGACCAAGTGCAACCTGAGCAAACAAAATCATGGAATCATGGAATGGTTTGGGTTGGAAGGGAGCTTAAAGCTCATCCAGCTCCCACCCCTGCCATGGGCAGGGACCCCTTCCACTGGAGCAGCTTGCTCCAAGCCCCTGTGTCCAACCTGGCCTTGAACACTGCCAGGGATGGGGCAGCCACAGCTTCTCTGGGCACCCTGTGCCAGCGCCTCAGCACCCTCACAGGGAAGAGCTTCTGCCTTATCTCCAACCTGAACTTCCCCTGTTTCAGTCTGAACCCATCACCCCTTGTCCTATCACTGCAGTCCCTGATGAAGAGTCCCTCTCCAGCATCCTTGTAGCCCCCTTCAGAGCTACTCAGAGGTCTCCATGCAGCAAATTCAGTGCTAGTTGGATGCTCTTGTGGCTGATTTTCTTCCCTTTGGAAATAAATAAGGTGTCTTTAATAAAAAATGCATGTTAACCTATTTGTAAAAGAAATGTTTCAGTAAACTCTTGGTTCAGACCTGCAGAACTCCAGGCCATAAACTCTAATGCACTCCACGTTACTCTGCGCTTGCAGACGAGCAACGCAGCGTATCCTAAAAACCCATTAATGATGTTGTGTCATTTAATAGCCCTTATTTTAAAGCAAAACAAAGTATTGAATTATGATAGTGTGAAATGAGGTTTTCATGTCCTTTTGCCTCTGCTGCTCCTCACATTACTCATTTGTGTTCTGGTTGGCTGTTCCTGAACACTGAAAGAGAAGCTTTTTACTTCTGGGATTGAATATTTGATGTGCCTTGTTGGGTTTGTTTCATTTGTAGTCCATTTTCCAGCTGGGTTGTGAGGGATGGCTTTGGGTTCGGAGCCATCTGAAGTGTGAACAGGCATGGTTTCATTTGCTTTTCAATGCCCATGTCTCTCACGTTGGTGCTCATGGCCTGTTGTCAGGCTGTGTAGGTTGTGCTTCTGAGTTGGCAGCAAGCTGTAATGAGTATTCTTTTCCTCCTCCAGGTGTGCAGCTCTCCTCGTTGTGTTTCCCCATTGCTCCTGCAGATCTTCCCTGTTTCCAGTGCTGCAGAGGCTGCCCTGGGGCAGGCAGTGCCCGAGCTGGAGCTGGCTGACCTCTATTTTAAATGTCAGGGTGCTCCACCTTTGCCATTCACATTCCCTTTGCCGTTTTAACCTTTCCTTGGGATCCTGCTTGAAGGAGCACTGGTTTAGAGAAGCACTTGTGCAGTTTGTGCTATTACATGACTGGAGTCACTGCTTTGTACAGCTGTGTGTTGCTTATCTGCTACATCCCCTGTGTTGTCAGCAAGTCTGGCTGGGTTGTGCTGTGTTTATAGGACCTGGGAGACGTCTCATCCAAACAGGATGGCAGCAGACAGTTTCTTGATAACCAAATGAATTCACAGAGCCTTTAGAATCCCTGTGCTATAAATTATTGAATAGTGGAATCATCCAGGTTGGAAAACCCTTCAAGCTCATCCAATCCAACCATTCCCATCAGTGCCAAGGCCACCACTGCCCCATGGCACTGAGGCCTCGCCTCCATGGGGTGTGAGCACTTGCAGGGATGGTGCCTGCAGCCCTGCCCTGGGCAGCCTGTTCCAATGCCTGAGCACCCTCTGGGGCAGGAATTGTTCCTCAGCTCCATCTAAACCTGCCCTGGTGCAGCTTGAGGCCGGTTCCTCTTGTCCCATCCCTTGTTCCTTGGGAGCAGAGCCCAGCCCCTCCTGGCTCCATCCTCCTCTCAGGCACTTGTAGGCAGCCATCAGGTCCCCCCTGAGCCTTCTCCAGACTGAACCTCCCAGATCCCTCAGCCCTTCCCCATCACACTTGGGCTCCAGGCCCTGCACCAGCTCCGCTGCCCTTCTAATATGGGTCCTTACTCATCCAAACAGCATCTTTCAAAACAGCCTCCTATGGGTGAATCACTCCCTGTTAGTACCTGTTGTCAAAGGACACACATCAATATTCTTCTGTTACTGTGTTTTTTTTTGTCAAACTGGGTTCACCTTCTTTTTCTGTCCCTTAGGTCCCCTCGGGCATGTCCAGGATGATGCTGTGGGTATAAGCATGACTGTCTAATTCTAATCATCATGGGTAATAGTAAGGTTTTCGCTATTATGTCCCATTGTTTCCTAGCATCAGTATCAGCTGAATAACTGTGAATCATAGAGTCACAGACAGGCTTGGTTTGGAAGGGAGCTTAAAGCTCCTCCAGTCCCAACCCCTGCCACGGGCAGGGACCCCTTCCATAGAGCAGCTTGCTCCAAGCCCCTGTGTCCAACCTGGCCTTGAGCACTGCCAGGGATGGGGCAGCCACAGCTTCTCTGGGCACCCTGTGCCAGCACCTCAGCACCCTCACAGGGAAGAGTTTGCTCAGGTCTGATTACCAGTCTGTGTATTTGCAGTGTGTACATTCGGAAGTTCATAGCTTTGACAGTGATGAGAGTTCAGGAAAACACTGATAATATAATCAGTGTCTGTATCCTGCTACAGAACACACCTTGCAGTGCATACGAGTGACTTTAAAACACAGGGTTGTAGTATTTCCTACCTTAAGGTAACTACTTGAATTAAGATTTTCAGACGTGTATAATCACCCCCTCAGCTGAATTGTGTATGAGAGAAAATGTGTTCTCTATGCATGGAAATGACAAACGTTGCATTTAGGGAAGAATCTAAGGGACTCTAAAATGGAGTAGGTTTTGGGTCACAGGAATTGCTTCCTACTCTTCTCTTTAGCCAGACTTTTTCCTTGTCTGCTGGCCATTCATTTTAGTCATGGGTTTTAGCTGATAAAGGTGAGGGATGACAGCAGTGTTCTGTCCTGACTTGTCGTGTTCATCTCCCTTTTGCTGTACAGAGAACCTTCCTGTGCAGGTGAGGATCTCCCTATGTAGGCAATCCTGAGATCACCCTTAAGTCTTTGTTGAGCTTCCTGCCATGGTTGTGCTGCCCTTATTCCTGTCTTTTGGCATCTGCTGACAGTTGTTATCAGGGTTCTGGACTAACCAGCCCTTGGTCTGAGCTGGTGCAGCCTCGTGCAGCAAGTCCCCACCACGGTACCCACTCTACAAACAGCACCATAGAGCTTTTGGCTGCAATGAGCTATGCAAGTGTAGGTGAAGAGGTGTAAGAGCCACTGACAATGGTACCAGAAAGGGAGAATGTCTCTGAGGCTTGCCTATGAACCATGACACTGTCAATATGTGACTTGACTTCCTCAGAAGGGTAAACCCAAGGACTGTTTTGGATGATTCTTTCTTTAGTCGCTGTATCATGGAAAATGGATTCTTTCTGAACTTAGAAGTAATTGGAAAGGTTTGGTTCAATTCTCTGCATTTTACTGACAAAATTCTTGGTCCTCGTAAATAAAGTTAAAAGTCTTAAGTCTGGAGGGTTGTGAAAGTGGTTGTTACAATGGGGCATGCGATACTTCCCTTCAGGAGCAGTAGTTACTGGTGTTTTCCCCCTTGCCTCCTGAGCAGGGCAAGTATCCAAAATGTCTGGGCCTTTCTCAGAGAAGCACCCATCTTTATTGCACAGCTGTGATCAATAGGAGCTTTCACTCTCTTGTACTCACCTCCCTAACAGCTGATGTAACTTGAAAAGGCAAGCTTGCTTTCTGCTTTTACAATGTCAGCTTGCTCTTACTGTGCCTGTTGACAGACTTCTCCTGCACTGGGAAGGAAGGAAATGGTGCTTTGAAGTCAGGATTCTTGTCTGTCTTCCAGCAGCACAGAACGAGCTGGTGGAACCTGCGTTGGGAAGAATCTCTTCTGAAGTCTGTGCTTCCCATTTCCAGGCTTCCTGTAGCTGGAAGGTGTATTAGCAACTGGGCAAACACATCAGCAGATAGGTGCAGCAAGAGCTCCTGAAGCCTTATTTATAAGGATGAGGCTGAGAGAGTTGGAGCTGTTGAGCCTGGAGAAGAGAAACTGCGTGGAGACCTCGGAGCAGCTTCCAGTGTCTGAAGGGGGCTACAAGGATGCTGGGGAGGGACTCTTCATTAGGGACTGCAGTGATAGGACAAGGGGTGATGGATTCAGACTGAAACAGGGGAAGTTCAGGTTGGAGATAAGGCAGAAGCTCTTCCCTGGGAGGGTGCTGAGGCGCTGGCACAGGGTGCCCAGAGAAGCTGTGGCTGCCCCATCCCTGGCAGTGCTCAAGGCCAGGTTGGACACAGGGGCTTGGAGCAAGCTGCTCCAGTGGAAGGGGTCCCTGCCCGTGGCAGGGGTTGGAGCTGGAAGAGCTTTAAGGTCCCTTCAACCCAAACCAATCTGGGATTCTGTGCTAGAAATGAGTGCTACAACAAAGGTGAGTTTGTGCAGATGGGCATTTTATAGCATAGGAAGTACCTGCTGCACTGCAGAACTAGGAATGATTTAACCCCACTGAGCATATAGTTCACATCCTGGTTTCAAGAGCTAAATGAAGATCTTCATCTTCTTTTTCAGAACCAGAAAACTAAAGAACAGATTGAGAGCTTGTTGCAGAATGGGAAGCACAAAGAGCTGCGGGATCGCCTCTGCTGCAGGCTGACCTTTGGGACCGCCGGCCTTCGCTCTGCCATGGGAGCTGGCTTCTGCTACATTAATGATCTTACAGTGATCCAGTCCACACAGGTAAGCTGAGTAGTTGTGTAGGTGAGGACTGAATGGTCTCACAGTGTTTGGGACATGTAGTGTACTGCTGAAACACAAGCTGGGGGTGAAACAGAGCAGGCATTCAATAGAAGAGTGATAGCACGGGGCGGTTAGTGTGGAAGGAAAATAGCTTGATCAGGTTTAACTGGGCACATGAGGAGGAGGATATAATCCTTTCCACTGGGATTTGGCCAGTGGAATGGCCAATCACATTTTTTTATGGCCTGTTATGCTGCTTTGTAGCTGGAGAAATGAGTGGCTGTTGTAAGAGCTTTGCATGTTAGTAAAAAACTAAGGAAAAGCCCATCAAGAAAACCTAAAAGCAAACCCAGCCCCAAGCAAACAAGCCTTTTCTTTCATCTTTAGCTAAAGCTGTTCATAACTATATGGAAAAAAAAAGGAGTTTTTACCAAGAAAATGAACAGGAAGCAAGATGAAAAAGCAAATGTGGAATGACTGAAGAGCATCTGTATTGTAAATTGTTTAACTTCCAGGGAATCCTTCCAGTTACATGGGTTGTAGAAAATACTGGGGTTTAGTGCAGTGCCATGACTGTAGTCTCCCTGTGGCTCTTGGCACTTCTTAAACTGGAGATGCAAGGAGGTAATTTGAGATATGAATTTAAACTCTCAAACAGCAAATCTTATGTTACATGTTGTATCAGAGAGGGCTGATTCATGGCTTATCTATGATTTAATAGCTGTGTATGTGGGTTAGAGACATCACCATAGAATTATTTGCTAAGGAAAACATTGTAAATGGATGTTGCTGTCTTTGAGGGCTAGTTCTTTGTATTCTGGAGTACAATATTATGGGGTGGACTGCCTGATTCAAATACACATAGGGAGATCTTGGAACTTAGATTTGGCTCCTGACTGCCATTTTGATAGTCATCTGTTAGTGCTGTTGGAAAGGGTCTGATGGGTTTGGTGTGAGTACAGTTTTGGCCAGGGGAACTTTAATCCCAGTTTTCTCTGCCAGAGATTAAGCTCTGCTTGCTGGTGGTGCTGGATGTACATCTAGAAGGACACAAAAGTTGATAACAGAGAGCTCAGGAGCTGGAGAGAAGCTGCTATGGGGTTGTGAGTGGCACCAGTGCTGTTGTAGGGGAGACTGGTGGCAGAGATTCCTCACTTCGGGCACATCTTTTCCTTAAACCATATCACAGATTCTTTTGACTGGTGGTTTAAGTTGATAACAAACAGAAGTACAGTCTTCTGGATGCATTTCTTCACTGGCTTCTGCTATCAGTGTTTTCCTCTCTTGATTTTGGTCTTGCATGCCAATGAGGGCTGGGAAGCGATCACACCCTTCTCCATTTCTCTCCCTGCTTCTCTTTCAAGCAATGTTAATGAGTTATATGTGTGATGGCCTGAATAAATCAACCTGTTGATTAATATAAGGCTTCATGGTCTCTGCCTTTCTTTGACACACTGTTTTGCTCAAGGGTGGATGATCTGTTCTTCCTCAAAGGTCCCCAGTTTTCTCATGTCTTCCCCACCTTTTCAATAAACACCTTTGGAAGGGACACTTGATGTTTTGATCACAAGTGGTCCATGCTCCTTTTCTATATTGCTATCTCATAGTGGATGTGTTCTTATATTTGCTGCTTATACAGTACCAGGCTGTTCTCAGTTGATGTATTCCTCTATCAGTTTTCCCTCAGAACAAGTACATTCAATACTTTAACCTGTATCAGAAATAAATTCACAGTACATTGGAAATTAATGTGATATTATCCAGACGCTGAGCACTTGAAAGAGTCTGAATATGAACATTGATTTATCTGGGGTTGTAGTTCTGTTAAACTATCATTCCTGACTGTGATAGGCATTCTTGCATGTACTTTATGATGGTAAATAAGAATCTGAATGCTTTTTGCTTAATAATCTGCAAAATGGGGCTTTGTCTCACTGCAGTGAAGGTGGTGGGAGGCAAACAGACAAGTGTTGAATCCTTCTGAGAATGAATAGCATGAGTCAGAAAATGGATGTTCTGTGGTTCCTTTTCTTATGAGGATACAAAATACAAACGGCTTTGTATTGTGTATATGAAATACAGTTAAATGTCTCTTCCCACCTTTAGTCTTCATAGAGTCACAGCCTGGTTTGTGTTGGAAGGGACCTTAAAGCTCCTCCAGCTCCAACCCCTGCCACAGGCAGGGACCCCTTCCATAGAGCAGCTTGCTCCAAGCCCCTGTGTCCAACCTGGCCTTGAACACTGCCAGGGATGGGGCAGCCACAGCTTCTCTGGGCACCCTGTGCCAGCGCCTCAGCACCCTCACAGGGAAGAGCTTCTGCCTAAGAGCTCAGCTCAGTCTCCCCTCGGGCAGGTTCAAGCCATTCCCCTTGGCCTGGCCCTACAGGCCCTTGTCCCAAGCCCCTCTCCAGCTTTCCTGCAGCCCCTTTAGGCACTGGAGCTGCTCTCAGGTCTCCCCTTCAGGAGCCTTCTCTTCTCCAGGCTGCCCCAGCCCAGCTCTCTCAGCCTGGCTCCAGAGCAGAGCTGCTCCAGCCCTCGCAGCAGCTCCGTGGCCTCCTCTGGCCTCTCTCCAACAGCTCCACGTCCCTCTTGTGCTGCTGCCCCAGAGCTGGACCAGGACTGCAGGGGGGTGTCCCCAGAGCACAGCAGAGGGGCAGGATCCCCTCCCTGAGCTCCTGCTCCTTTTGATGCAGCCGTACAGAAGAATATCTTGTTAACACAAAGGAAGTAAGTCAGTTCTTGGCTTGTGCAGACTGAAGCTGGAGTTGCTCGTGCCCTGATCTCCTGGACATTGCATGCTGCCTTTGTTTCCATTCTCGTGGAAGCGTGACTGAACTTGGGTTGCCCAAGTGAGACCCTTTCTTGGCAGAAAGGGCAAGGTTCCTTTTGGTCAGCAGGGAATGTGTTTGTGAGTTCAGCTTCATGGGCAATACTGGTTTCTGAAAGTACCAGTCTGGGCTGAAATCCTTTGCTCCCTCTCTAGAGCTTCTGTTTTTGGTTGTTCATCAGTCAAGACTGGGAAGCAGATGAGAACGTGTTTCTGAAGTCAGCTGCATTGGATTTAATCTCTTTGTTTGAGTACTCTTGCTTCAGAAGGTGATGACATTAACAGTTTGGCTGAACCTCATGTGAAAATGGACAGCCTTGGCTCTATGTGTCCTGTTCCAGGAAGGAATGTCTGTTCAAAACAAGGAGATTTCAGTGAAGTTAAAGCATTCCCTTCAGTTAAACCTTAGCTCAGATGCATGCTTAGGCACGTGCTGTGTCCTTGCGTGATTATATTGATGTCACTAAAAGATCCAGAAGGGTACAGGATATTCAGAAGTTGCTTTTGAATGACTTTTGCTTTTGATGGTTGTAGGGATGTAACCTACACATAAAGCCTTGAATCTCCTGCTCACATATTGCTTCTGCCCCACTGAACCAATTGCGTCTCGTACTGGGTGAGTAACCAGTCACTGACCCCACAGTGACAAAACCAGTCATCTTTGCATCATTGCTTCTGGCTGTATAAGCAAAGATGAAGATAAGAGTTGAAACATTTCAATACTGGGCTTCAAGAGAGACAGTAACAGCTTTCTGATTTCATCAACCCCAAATCTTTCTATCCCATTCGTGATAGCATCGCTTTCCCCTCACTTCTCTTTTGAAATGAATCCTGAGCGATTGGACATACAAAAGGATTATTCATGCCTGGAGAAGCAATCTAGATCTCCCTTTGTGAATCTCATATAGGGAAATCATAGAATTGTAGAATGAAATCCGAATCAATGAGGTTGGAAAAGCTTCAGGATCACCTAGTCCAAGTGTTCCCCAGCACTGCCAAGGCCACCACTGCCCCATGGCACTGAGGCCTCGTCTCCATGGGGTGTGAGCACTTGCAGGGATGGTGCCTGCAGCCCTGCCCTGGGCAGCCTGTTCCAATGCCTGAGCACCCTCTGGGGCAGGAATTGTTCCTCAGCTCCATCTAAACCTGCCCTGGTGCAGCTTGAGGCCGGTTCCTCTTGTCCCATCCCTTGTTCCTTGGGAGCAGAGCCCAGCCCCTCCTGGCTCCATCCTCCTGTCAGGCACTTGTAGGCAGCCATCAGGTCCCCCCTGAACCTTCTCTTCTCCACCCTGAATCCCCCAGGTCCCTCAGCCCTTCCCCATCATCATCTCTTGCTCCTCCTCCTCCTCATCATCTGCTCTTAATCTCTTTACATGTTATTCAGTGTGCTCAAGTCAAACTTGATCAAGTTTTCTCCATTCCTCTATCTCTTGTCTCTTTACAGTTGTGAATGAAGGTTCTTGGTAGGTTGTAGGGCAGGGTGAATGTGTGTTTGTATCAACACAGTTCAGTTCGGTGTGAAGGTGACTTCAGCTGCCGATTGTGCGCGGGTACTTTCCACTTCTGTCCCTATGCAGGGTTTGTATTGATTTTAAAGGTTTTTTGCTGTCTGAATCCCTCTATAGACATCTGCAGCTGACATAATTCTCCAGAGAGATGCCAGTATCCAGTTCTTCCTGTTTTGAAGCACGTTCTGTGGGGGAAAAGGGCAAGAAACACCAAATAAATTGAGCTCATTGAATTTCGTGAGGAGTCAGTCAGGCTTTCCAGCTCAGAGATTGCTCATTGGTGATCATAGAATCCCAGACTGCTTTGGGATGAAGGGACCTTGGCACCCTCACAGGGAAGAGCTTCTGCCGAAGAGCTCAGCTCAGTCTCCCCTCGGGCAGGTTCAAGCCATTCCCCTTGGCCTGGCCCTACAGGCCCTTGTCCCAAGCCCCTCTCCAGCTTTCCTGCAGCCCCTTCAGGCACTGGAGCTGCTCTCAGGTCTCCCCTTCAGGAGCCTTCTCTTCTCCAGGCTGCCCCAGCCCAGCTCTCTCAGCCTGGCTCCACATCAGATCAGATCCAGACTGGGTGCATTGCACTTAATGTTGGAGGGAAACCTGTTTAATTCTACTGCAGAACATACCTTCATTGTGTCAGGAGGAAACTGACCCTCACAAGAACTGGCTTTTTTAGGATGCCATTGGCTGCGATATGTTCAGAGCATTGTATTTGTGTTAGAGCTGTGTTCTGGTTGTAGTGAACTGTAGCCTCTGGCAGCTTCCATTAACAGCAGTGCCTTTTTGTCTAAAACTGCTGATCCATCCTAGGTTGTGTCTGTGGTGGATCTCCAGAGAGTTTCTAACCGGGAAACTAATGGACTTGGAGGCCACAGGAAAGGTGAAGCTGGAACATCATGTAATGAGCTATTGACAGGCTGAGCAAGTTGAGGCTGTTGAGTCTGGAGAAGAGAAGCTGCATGGAGATCTCGGAGCATCTTTCAGTTTGAAGGGTGCTGCAAGGATGCTGGAGAGGGACTCTTCATCAGGGACTGCAGTGATAGGACAAGGGGTGATGGGTTCAAACTGAAGCAGGGGAAGTTCAGGTTGGGGATAAGGCAGAAGCTCTTTGTGAGGGTGCTGAGGTGCTGGCACAGGGTGCCCAGAGAAGCTGTGGCTGCCCCATCCCTGGCAGTGTTCAAGGCCAGGTTGGACACAGGGGCTTGGAGCAAGTTGCTCCAGTGGAAGGGGTCCCTGCCCGTGGCAGGGGTTGGAGCTAGATAATCTCAAGGTGCTTTCCAACTGTATCTGACCTATGATTCTGTGATTCCAAAGAGCATCCATCTCCTCCCCTTTGGTAGAGGGATAGCTGACCAAGGAGCTCTTTGGTTTTCCCTGTGTATGTTTCAGCACATATTTCTCCTCACCCCCAATGTGTTTTACAAGTGTGCTCCCTTTTCTCCTCCGTGCATGGGGCTGATCTCTGATACCTTTCCACTGGAAATCTTCTGCCTTGATGAAGAGAAAGCAGTTTGTGTTTTTGCTGTTGTATCTGCATCATACATACATTGAGGGCTTCAATCTGTCCACCTGGAGCAGGTCACTAGTAATAAACCTTTGGTTGAGGAAGTGGGTGAGGATGAAGCATCCTTTTAATGCAGATTTAGAACTGACGGCTTGAAATGGTGATGAAAAGGTGCCTGACTTGTACTGTGAGCAAAAGGATAAAGATTAGCACTGGCCTAACATTGCCACAGTGGATAGGCTTTCAAAAAGTGGATTATTCTCCATTGAGTCTCCAAGGTGATTTGAATACATAAAAGCAGAGGAAGGACTGAAAACAAGTATTTACTGCTCAAGGGTTTTGCTGGTTCCAGCTTTCTGCTAATGCTGTCAGGTCATTTATTGTAGTGTGGGTTTTATTTCCCTGGTTTTCTCTGATTTCTTTCTTTCTGTGAACACTGGGGAAAAAAAGATGCTGCTTTTGTGAATAGCATGCTTGATGTTTTAGCTGAGTTGGGGTTTGCCTCCTGACATTCTCCATCCCTCATGGAAGATCGTTCGTGACGTTTGTGTGTGCTGCACTGGAGCTAATTCTTCCCAACCTCTTCTTTTCTCTATTTCCAGGGGATCTACAAGTATCTTGAGAGGTGTTTCTCAGACTTTAAGCAGAGAGGCTTTGTTGTTGGATATGACACACGAGGTCAGGTGACCAGCAACTGCAGCAGTAAGAAGTATGAGTATTGATTACATTTGCAAGTCTAGACATTAAATTGTGCTTTTAAATGCTTTCTGTTCCATCAGAGTATTTGTGTCACCAGCTACACACACTTTCCCCTCCCTTAGCCCATTTAAGTAGTAAGGAAGAGATGCACGGACTAAAGCCTTTATAATACCTTGTCAGCAAATGTGGCATATAAACTAGTCCCTTCACCAGAGAATTTACAATCTAAATGCCCAAGATCATTAGGCAGACATTAAGAAGTTGATGTGCCTGGAGAGAAATTTGAATGTGAAGGTAGATTCTGAGTACTAACATCTAACTTGAAATCACTAAATGTTAGTACACTATTGATAACGTTCAACACCTGATTTAAGCTTGCTTGGGGGAGAATAATTCTACCTGCAGCCAGCCATAACCTGGTGTTTTGGCACCCTTATTTTCATCTGTGATCCCAGGTCTACATTGGGAATGTTTTACCTGGAATGCTTAAAATGTAAACTTACAGTGATGCTGAAACGTGCCCTTTGCAAGGAAAGTGGACCTATAAAAGAGCTGCCTTCTGAATTCTCGAAGGAATCCTAATCCCGTTGTGATTACAACACATGTTTTGCTCCCTGAATGATGTTTCTCACCAAACCTCAACCCATTAGCTAACTGTTTAATTGTTGGAGTTAATGTAGTTATTGTGTCTAATTGTTGTAACTAATGTAGTTTGGGATATTTAATGCTTGTCAGCATTTAATATTGCAGGGATGGAGTGCAATAGAGCACAGAATCTAGTGTCTGTCTTAGAGCTTCTCCATCCCCCTGAGCTCTGCCTCTCCACCCTGGTCATCAGAACGTGTGGCATGTCAGCAACCAGGCTTTGGCAGAAGGTTTTTTTTTCTCTGTTACGCTGTGTTTGCAAGGTTATTACCCAAATCATCTGAGTTATGCACAGCCTAAAAAGGTGGAAGTGTAAGAAAATACATTCCTTTTCAGCCATGCAGAGCTTGGAATTCAGATCTGATAGCAGCGCAGTTGTATTCCATGGTTCAAGAATCGATCAGTTCTCAACTATGTGTTTCTTTTGTCCCCTTGGGATGACACAGAGTTCCAGTAGTGCTGAAATCAAAGTGAACCTCCCCACAAGGGGGTTTTCAGTTGGCTCAGTGTGCTTATCCAGCACTACGTGAGCAGCGGTGCTCCTTTCTTTGCATCAGCTCCAGTGCTGATGGAGATGTCAGACTGTCTGACTGTATCCTGTAATTAAGTTGATGTAAACTGTTGTGCTACAGGAGCAAAATGTCAGTGGCTTCAACCACAACCTGAGCTCTCAAACTCTTTGAAGTATATTCACATGATACCCGATAGGTGCCACAGTGAAATTCTGAGTCACTGAAACTTAGGCTACTCTATACTTGTGCATACAGACAAGTGTTAATACTTGCTTCCTTATCTCCCATGACAAGTGAGCAAAGCAAATTTACACTGTTTAATCCCTCACCTATTTTGATTCTGAGACTTCCTGTTAACTGCTGAGCTGTGTGTGTCTGATTTGAACCGAACAGTTTCATATGAGTTACCTGGAAGAGAATTAAGTTCCCTGCTTCTTAAGAGGAAAAGCTTATTATAAAGGCAGCTTAAACCAAGAGTTGCTGTTACTGTTTCTAACCTTTTCTGAGTAAAAGTGTACTGGTTTGCAGAAGTATGTTTGGGAAGAGATCTCTTCATGGATATTGTCTGAAGCTGCTGAACAAGGCTGGCAAACCAGCTTTGCTGGGTGGGATGCTGAATCCTTTCCCAAACCTGCTGTTGCAGACATCTGGCGCTTCAGACTTTCTGGTAGATTGGTTCTGTCCTTGAATGAAGGATGGGAATCACACCAAGAGGGTTTGATAGCACTGATTTATTTATGGTGTTGACTGAAGTGCCTTGTGCTGTTCAAGCAATTATTAAAAGCACTGACTTGGATTCTACAACCTGAAGACTGCATTACATGAAGTCTAGAAGCTATAGGGCACTGCTCTTAGTGTGAGCAAGAAAACACCAGGGGGATTTAACAAACAAGTGAAATGAACGTTACACGAATGGCTGCTGGAGCGTTGTGGGGAGTTGGGTTGACTGAATGCTTTCTTCTTCCTGTTGATAGACTTGCAAAGCTCACTGCTGCGGTCCTGCTGGCTAAAGATGTACCTGTGTACTTCTTCTCCACCTATGTCCCTACTCCGTTTGTGGTAAGTCATCTCCTTTGTTATATTGTTGAGCCCTGCAGGTAAGGGAGTCCTTGAAAGTTCACTAAAAATGCAAACTAGTGATTTTTTTTTTTTTTTATGAAATCCCATTATTTAAAGAGAAAATAGAGGCTGCTTGGTACAAAATCACCCAAGAGCTGAGGCTGGAGGTCATCTAGTCCAGCTTGCCTGCTCCAGCAGGGTCACCCAGAGCACATTGCTCAGGATTGCACCCAGGCAGCTCTCCATCCAGGGAAGGAGACTCCACAACCTCTCTGAGCAACCTATTCCAGTGCTCAGTCATCCTCACAGTGAACAAGTTCTTCCTCGTGTTCAGGGAGAGCTTTCTGTGGTTTAGTTTAAGCCTGTCACCTCTCATCCCATTGCTGGCACCACTGAGAAGAGTCTGGCCCCATCCTCTTGACACCCTCCCTTCAGGTACTTGTATGCATGGATCAGATCCCCCTGAGGCCTCTCTTCTCCAGGCTGAACAGGCCCAGCTCCTGCAGCCTTTCCTCACAGGAGGGATGCTCCAGACCCTTCATCATTCTCACAGCCTTTTGTGGGACTTGCTCCAGGAGCTCCAGGTCTCTCATACTGGAGAGCCCAGACCTGGACACAATGCTCCAGGGAAGGCTTCACCAGGGCTGTGCAGAGGGAGGATCAGGACCCTCAACCTGCCAGCAGTGCTCTTCCTGATGCAGTCTGGGACACTGTTGGCCACCTTGATCCCAATGTCCCATTGCTGGCTCATGGACAACCTAGTGTCCACCAGGTCCCAAGCCACTCTCTACAGAGCTGCTTCTCAGCAGGTCAGGCCCCAGCCTGTGCTGGTGCCAGGGTTTATTCATCCCCAAGGTCAGGACCATGCACTTCATTGAATTTCTTTGCCCATCTCTCCAGCCTGTCTAGCTCCTGCTGAGGGAGGCTGTAACAAGAATGGTTCTGACTTCTCCTGCATGCACATAGTCAATAGAATCACATTTTGCCCTGGTTTCTCTTCTGTAAACTGTTCTGGTGTGCTATGGATCTTGTTTTGAGGGGAGGCTGAAAGAACTGAGTGCTCTTTAGCAGAAAGTACCTGTCACTTGTTTTTCCACAAGCCCTTTGGTGGATTCCTTCTTTCTATTTCGACCCATTTTCTCTTCAATCCTAGTGTAATCTGAGTGTAGGCTTTTAGTTGGTCAGTTAACAATTGTGTTTGTGTAGTTAGTAAATGGAATAATCTTCCTATGCAACAACTCTCCCTATTAACTACAGGAAAGAGAATGATGAGCATTCATGTATACAGTTTCAAATCAACTGGTGAAATGTTAAGAGCCACTTCTCCTGTAGCATCCTATTGTGTAACTCTCCTAATAATACAATGATACTGTGCCATTCTAGCTGCAGAATTCTTGACTAAATCAGTGTTTCTGGGTTTCCTTTGTAGCCCTATGCTGTTCAGCAGCTCAATGCTGTGGCTGGTGTGATGATCACAGCATCCCACAACCGGAAGGAGGACAACGGGTACAAGGTAAGGCTTGAAGCCTGTAGCGTGTCACAGCCAGCTGCTCTTCCATGTTACCTGCTTCGGGCATTTGGCTCAGCACAGAATCGTGGACTGGTTTGAGTTGGACCTTAAAGCTCCTCCAGGAGGACAGGGACCCCTTCCACTAGAGCAGCTTGCTCCAAGCCCCTGTGTCCAACCTGGCCTTGAGCACTGCCAGGGATGGGGCAGCCACAGCTTCTCTGGGCACCCTGTGCCAGCGCCTCAGCACCCTCACAGGGAAGAGTCTTCCTTTGTGGCACATGTATGTGTAGGTTAGAAGGAGAAATGATTTCAGGTAATTCATCTGTCTTTAACTTGAGTTACACATGCTTTCCTTTGCACCTGGAACACACTGCTTGTGTTTCTTGAGCCCAGGTCTGTTGTGACATTCCATAGAGTCAAATCAGCAGCTGGAGGAATGCTTAATTATGTGTTCACTTCTTAGACTTAAAAATGAGTTTGAAACTAAGCTAGAACCTAGGTGGATTAACCCACACAGTAGGTGACTGTGCTGAAGATGATGACTGTTTAAGACTGTGCTGCTCCCTCTAAGGTTGTTATTCTGGGCATTGAGAGAAAGGTGGGTGCCTTCATTTTGAAAGCTTGGAGCAGTGTAACCATCCATAGTAGTAAAAGCTGCTTATGCAGTGTTGTAACAGTATTTTTGTTCCAAACTTTATATGAATCTGAACTAAACTCTAAACTTTATCTAAACTTGGCCTTCTAAAAGCATCAAGTCAGTGAGTAATGGCAAGGATAGAAAACCCAGCCTTCTTCTGCACACAGATAACTCTTGGGTGTGCCTGTACTGCATTTATCCTCTGTGGAACAAGTTGTAAAGTGCTTCAGCAGCCTTTGCTTAGCTATAGCAATGAAGAAGAAAATGGAATCGTAGAATAGTGATGAATGAGACACGTTTGTTTTCCAGGTGTTTCATTTATCAAGAAGCTCTTATGTTTGTGTCTCTGATACAAAGCACTTATGTCAGGATATTGGATTTTATCCTAGTCTTCCACAAGAATTGTTTTATCTGTCACTATTTCCTCTATGAATCCAGCAGCTTCTAAAGGCTTTTGGGCAACTTTAACCAAACATGACCAAGCCATAGTTTCAAAGGCACTGAGTAATGAGAGACAAATTGATCTGCTCTGTGAGCTCAACCATGCTATTGGCAACCAACTGTGGGAAAACTGGCATCTAAATCATTCTTTAACAAAGACTTTTCATAGCTCAGGGTTTCACAGGGTTTCCAGTTTTTCAGTTACAGAAAACCATGTACCTTGGCACACTGCTTATCTGCTTGGCTTCGATTTCCAACCCAAGTTGTGTCTCTTTATGAAAGGAATGCCAGACAGTGAGGAAGGTAATGGATTGTTTCTGTTCGGTTTGCACAACACTCTGCACTCTAAGTGCCCAGTTTTGGTTTCTCACGTCCTCATGATTTCAGTCATAATAGTTGAATACCAACTTTTGGGACACCAGGTTGTGGTGTCGCACAGCTGGAATGCTGAACTGTGATTCCACATGACTTTGGAGGATCAAGCCGGTCTGATGTTACCCTTTCCTGTCTGACTTCAAGGAGCAGGAAGTCAGCAGAATCCTGTATCTAAAAGAATTTATCAAGTTAATCTTTGTGAATAAACTGTTTTGTTTTAAACTTACACCAGGTTTACTGGGAAAATGGAGCGCAGATCACCTCTCCTCACGATAAGGAAATCATCAAGTGCATAGAAGAGTGTGTTGAACCATGGAATGGCTCTTGGAATGAGAATCTAGTAGATACCAGTCCCCTTAGGCAGGATCCTCTGAAGAAAATCTGTGACTGTTACATGGAAGACCTGAAAAAGATCTGTTATTACAGGTACTGGATAAAGCAAAATGTACTTAAATGATGGTTTTAAGGGAGCTTTGGGTTCCATGTGGAAAACTGACTTCAGTAATAAAGCATGCAGTGCTGCCATACAGAAACATTGTTCACTTGGGCATAGGGATTGGGCTGTCTTCCCAAATTGTAATAGTTTCAGCCCTGCTTATAGTGATTTTTATTGTCCCAGACCAGTGACTTGATGTGTCTTTATGGTTCACAGAAGCTGGGTGCTCCACTGCCCCAGACACCACTGTCTGCTTGAGGCCATTGCTCTGTGCAATGTGGGCAATAATTCCTGGTCCTCTCCCCATTCTGTCTTACCCCATCCCTCCTCTGATTAAATGGTCACCAGCATTAGGCCTAAATCATACTTGCTAATGAAAAACCCTGCTTTTGGGCACTGTGCTACAGTAATGCACCCTGATGATTTGATATAAATGAATGTGTTCAAAGATAAATACAGACTAAAAGTGAGGTTGTGACAGAGAATTCTGTGCCTCAGGCTTCCCACAGCACAATATCAGATGTGTGATACTTAGAAAACTCATTTAATAACTGGGATGCAGGGATAGGAGCAGCTTGAGGTGGGTGCCTCCAGGGAGGGACCCAGGACAAAAGTTTATCAGTCATTGGGTTCTTTCCTTGTCTCCAGATGGGCCATAAATGTCATCTTACCTCTGGTGCTCCTTGCTAATGGATGTAACTCCTTTACCTTCCAGTTTGCACTGAGCTTAAGGCCTTCCTTTGCATAAATAAACACAGGTTGTAAACTCAGTTCAGCTTTAGGTGGGAGTTACCTGCTTGTAGCCTAAGGCTCCAGCAACTTCAGCTTCCCATTACTACTCATGCTAAGGAAGACCACCCATCAAAAGACCTCAGTTAAAGGGGCTCAGCTAACTAAATGCAATGCACAACAGAGTGTACATGTGTGGAATAGAGGTGAGAAGATTAAGTGTAAAGGTTAGCTGGGGCAGAAGAGGAGAATAAAAGGAGGGTGAAGAATAATGTAGGTAGAGCAGAGCCAGAGTAAGATCCTCAGGGTGGTGGAAGAGCTGGAGGTTGATGCACAAACCAGCAGTTCGTTCTTGGGAGACTTTCAGCTGATTCAGCAGAAGGTGAATATCTCGTTTTCCAGAGGAAGAAGCTTTCAACCAGCAATTTCTAGTGAAACTCCAAATGAGCACGTTTCCTTTGCTCCTCCTTTGAAATCAATGCAGGAATCAGCAGAACAGTACAAAGTGTAACTGCATTTTCTTTTGCTTTTGCTTTCCCCCATGAAAGGAATCTTGTTAAATAACTAAAATCTTCCTGAAATTCTTCTTTCCTCCTCAGGGAGCTGAATATGCAAACAACTCTGAAGTTTGTTCATACCTCTTTTCATGGAGTTGGACATGACTACGTGCAGTCGGCTTTCAAAGCTTTTGGCTTCCAGCCTCCCATTCCAGTACCTGAACAAAAAGATCCAGATCCAGACTTCTCCACTGTCAAATGCCCAAATCCTGAAGAAGGGGAATGTGTGCTGGTATTTTTGTTTCTATTTCATCAGATTTCTGTGAGCATTCCTCTGTTTGGGTATGATAGTGTTGAAAAACCAAGGAAGAGAGCAGGGAGTACCTGGCTTTCAGTTAATACAATCTGAATGAGATTACATATGCATGTAATATCGAAGTAGGAAGACTGGGTTTATTTGCTCTTGTGATTTTTTTTGTTCTTCCCATCCCTCTTCTTCCACCAGGAGCTGTCACTGAGGCTTGCAGAGAAGGAAAGTGCTAAAGTAGTAGTGGCCACTGATCCAGATGCAGATAGACTAGCAGTGGCGGAACAGCAGGAGAAGTGAGTGATGGGATCGTTTCTTTTCTCTCTTTCTGCAGAAGTAGTAGTGAAAAGGCACAGAATGTCATAAAATCCCAGACTGGTTTGGGATGGGAGGGACCTCATCCAGTTCCAACCCCCTGCCGTGGGTAGGGATGCCTACTAAACCAGGCTGATCAAGGCCCATCAAACCTGGCTGTGAACAGTGCCAGGGGTGGAGCATTCACCAGATCTATTCATGTTACAGTAAAAGGCCAAATTAAACAGTTCAGTGGTTACTGAAGACAGCAAAATCTTGTTGTTGCTGTATTTTCACTTCTATTAGGCAAACATTCTGCCTTGGGACTGTAGCTATCGGAAGTTTTATGTTTCTTTGTTTTTCCCTGGCTGCTTCATATTGAATGGAAACTATTTTTCTTCCACTGACAGGCCAAAATTCTGGTCATTGTGTAAGTAGCTGTCTGTAGTACCCCTGACTGCAGCGTATAGAATCATGGAATGGGTTGGAAGGAAGCTTAAAGCTCCTCCAGTTCCAACCCCTGCCACGGGCAGGGACCCCTTCCACTGGAGCAGCTTGCTCCAAGCCCCTGTGTCCAACCTGGCCTCGAACACTGCCAGGGATGGGGCAGCCACAGCTTCTCTGGGCACCCTGTGCCAGCGCCTCAGCACCCTCACAGTAAAGAACTTCTTCCTTATGTCCAACCTAAACCTATCTCCCCTCCTTCAGTTTAAAGCCATTCCCCCTTGGCCTATCAAGTGTTGGCTGTATAGATTGCTATACTCCTGGTTGATAAGCTAAAAAGGTCTAAGCTATTCTGAAGCTGACAGTAAGGATACTTACAATGGTATCTTTACTTGCTAACAGAATGCACTGGGCTTGTAAATCATTGAGATGTGAGAAATGTGAAGTCCTGTTAATATGGTGGCTTTGTGTAGAGCAGCTTATCAGCAGTGCACTCAGATTCCTGTTCCAGTGCCTGCAGAAGCATCTCCCCCTGCGTGGATGCTCCTGGGATACCTTGAATGAGCACTAACCTTTCTATCCTGTCTGCAGTGGGTGCTGGAAGGTGTTCACTGGCAATGAGCTAGCAGCTTTGTTTGGGTGGTGGATGTTCTCATGCTGGAAGGAAAACTGCTCTGAAGATGCTGATGTGAAGAACATTTACATGTTGGCAACCACAGTGTCCTCAAAGATTTTGAGGGCAATTGCACTTAAAGAAGGATTTCACTTTGAAGTAAGTATGGGGTTTATGAGGTCCTCTGGCTCAGTAAAATCTCATTGCCACGTTCTCCATCTAGCTCCCCCCTCTTCTGACTTTATGAAATGGACAAATAGATGACTTCCAGTCTTTGGGCTTGGAGTTTTTATGCATTCCAGTGTGTGAAGAATGCTGTTTTACCTGAACAGGCCTATTTTCCATGTAGAATCATAGAATGGTTTGAGTTGGAAAGGACCTTAAAATAATCCAGTTCCAGACCCCCTGCCATGGGCAGGGATGCCTCTCACTCGACCACGTCACCTAAAGCTCTGTCCAGCCTGGCCTTGGGCACTGCCAGGGATGGAGCATTTACCCCATCTGCAGCATTTCTCAATGCATGTTACAGTGATTGCAGACTGTGAGATTTAAGGAAGTATTCCTGATTTTTTTTCTTGAAAGAATTTCCCTGAATTTAAATCGCATTAACTTTTCAACTCACCTGCAAGGAGGCTGTAAGAGGTGACACAAGTTAAACCCTAACTTACATAAAACAGGAATACTTTTGTCGTGGTTATTTCCCTAGAGGTAAATTCCTCTGTGCGAGAGAATGAAAGTTGTGCAACTCGGTGTTTCCTACACAAATGGAATGCTTTCTGGTGGCTTTGTACCAAGTGCTTAGAGGTTACACCGTGTTCCTCCAGGTGCCCAGGTTCCAAGTAGGTTTTACTTCAGATTGTGACAGAGAAAGGAGCTCTTTTGTTCAGATCTTTAATGTAGTTTTGTGAAGGACTTGCTAAAAGAGGTAGTGGGGCTGTCCCCAGTGACTGTATTTTACTTCCTGCATTCAAATTATGTACTTGCTCTGATGTCTGAGACTGTCATAAGAGACTTTAAGTGCTCTAGAGCTTAGCACAAACATGGAAAGATCCAGGGCTTGTTTTTAATACATATCTAAATTAAAGCCATGTGTAGTAGGAAAAAACATTTTGCCAAACAATGAGGAACTAAAAAGTAAAATGGAAAATAACTGTGAAATCCATTTTGAGTGACTGGCCAGATATGCTTCATCACAGAATCCCAGACTGGTTTGTGTTGGAACTGGATGAGCTTAAAGCTCCTTCAGCTCCAACCCCTGCCACAGGCAGGGACACCTTCCATAGAGCAGCTTGCTCCAAGCCCCTGTGTCCAACCTGGCCTTGAGCACTGCCAGGGATGGGGCAGCCACAGCTTCTCTGGGCACCCTGTGCCAGCGCCTCAGCACCCTCACAGGAGGACATTCAGTATTCAGGCAGGTTGGATATTGCTGCCTTGTACTGAATTGCTTTATCTCTCAAAATACCTTTCCTTTTGTGGAAAGGAGCACATTGGACTGGAAAAAAAGGATGAGGAATCTACAGAACCCCTTGGTCTCCTCTAAATCCTTCCCTTCTTGCCCCTTCCCTTCTTGCCCCTTCCTTCTCTCTAAGAAGGACTGCATCTAAGATGCTGCCTGCTTTTGCATGATTTGAAGAGCACAAGCAGTGCTGTTCCCTCCATCACCCTGAAATGCTGCTTGTATTTCTAGAACTTTTCCTTTTGAGTAACTTTGTGCTGCTGTCTCACCTGATAAACCACCATGGAAGATCATTTCTGATCTCAGACTGAACCATCATCTCTCAAGCACACTTACTCCTTGATTTGATACTCATGTCCTAGTTGACTGTTCCCTAGTAAAACGTTATCCAGTGACTCTTTGTTTTAGATTTATCATCTAAAGAGATGTTTTTTTAATAGTGGATATACTTCTTTGACTTGAAACGACATTGAAAATATATATTTAATGCACTCTTTATCTTTTCTGTTTCAGGAAACACTCCCTGGATTTAAGTGGATTGGAAGTAGAGTAAAAAATCTGCTAGATAATGGGAAAGAAGTTCTCTTTGCATTTGAAGAGTCTATTGGTAAATACGTTCATATCATTTTAAAATGGTGAGAAGTGTGGGTAAATGTCACTAAAAAGAAGTGGTCTTAGTTATGGAACAAATCAAAAGCACTTTATTTCCATTCATGTAGTTACTGGTATTGATATTTTGCTCTCATCAAATCAATTTGCCAACTATGATGATAAATGATACATGAATCTCTGATTCTGGTATTGTACTTTCCTGACACAAGCCTCATCTGGTACAGCTTGAGAGTCCTGAGATGCCAGAGCCCGACTACTGTTGTTGTGTGGTCATTTAGCTGAGGTGAAGCACAGGATCTGTTCTTAATCAGTTTAATATCTCCCAGGTCCTCTCAGTGAGGACTCGCTACTAATGGCTCTGTGGAACTGGGAGGAGGTTTGCTTTGGTCACACTTCCCATCATGTTGGTGCTGCAGCACCTTCAGGAGGTGTATACTGTCCCCTCATACAATATGAGAGGAATCCAGACATGCAGGAATAGCATTGCATACCTTATGGAAGTGTGTGACTATTCCTGCTGACCTTGACTGGAGCACTCTGTTTATCTTGGTAATCTTGCTGGCACCACTTACCCATGGAGAGCTGTGTAGTGAATGTTTTGGCTATGGGAATTCTCCACTTGGTATAAATGGCAGCTTTTGGGACATCATATTCCTGTATAATATGATGTTTGAAAATGAATCATAGTATCACAGCATGGTTTGGGTTGAAAGGGATCCTGAAGCTCATCCCATTCCAAGCCCTGCCACAGGCAGGGACCCCTTCCACTGGAGCAGCTTGCTCCAAGCCCCTGTGTCCAACCTGGCCTTGAACACTGCCAGGGATGGGGCAGCCACAGCTTCTCTGGGCACCCTGTGCCAGCGCCTCAGTGCCCTCACAGGGAAGAGCTTCTGCCTAAGAGCTCAGCTCAGTCTCTGGGCAGGTTCAAGCCATTCCCCTTGGCCTGGCCCTACAGGCCCTTGTCCCAAGCCCCTCTCCAGCTTTCCTGCAGCCCCTTTAGGCACTGGAAGGCTGAAGTACACACTGAAGAGGGTTTATGTCCATGCCAGTTTCTTTCATAAAATCAGAGCAGCTTTTAAACCAGGAGTTAAGATCTTGCTCGTGCATCCCTTCACAAAGAAAGCATCCCAGCATTTGTGAGAAGCACTGATTTGGGGGTTACCAAGGCTATATCTCTTGATTGATTCTCATTACTGACAAGACTCTTTGCAGTATTGATGTGCTTGCACAAAACAAGCTTATTTTTATGGTTAGCACTGTACTGTGAGAGAGGTCTTCAGAGAGCAGATGTTATTGATCTGGAATGAATTGATTAGAGCACATATCTTTCCAGCCCTACAATCCTAAGTTAATTTAGCTTTCTTAGACAAGGGGAATGCATATGCAGTGATAAAACCAGTTTATGTGTATTGGCCAATATCCTTTTACAGGAAGAAGGTTAAAAAGCCAATCAAGTAAATCGGTGTAGTAGTATCTCAGGTTACTTTTCTCATGAACAACTTGATTTCTAGGTTTCATGTGTGGCACATCAGTGTTGGATAAAGATGGTGTAAGTGCAGCTGTGGTCATAGCTGAGATGGCAACCTACCTGGAGGGCAAGAACCTCTCGCTAGCACAGAAACTCATCGAGATATATGAAACGTAAGTTGTATTTCCCATTAGTATGTTCCACTTCACTCTTCAGGAGCTGGGAATAATGAATCTTTCTAATGCATCCCTCAGCTGTTTTCTCATTGCAAGCTGTTTTTTTCTGATGCTATGATGAACTGCAGTCTCCAGTATTCCAGATACTACTTAAATGCTCCGTCTCCCAAAGGACTAAAGAGCCCTTTCCTACTGTGAAAGAATTTTGCATTATAGGTCCAGCAGATCAAATTCATTAAATTCTCACTATGTCACTTGTTATCTTGTGGTGTGTGGCTGTATCTTAGTTGTGCTCTGTGTGCCTCTCTTGAAACACCATTTAGACTTCAACACAGTCTGGGGATTGTCACGTGCTGCTATTGCAGAGGTTTGTATTAGAAGAGGGGTTAAAGGAATGGCCTGTGTTCAGTAGCTACAGACAATTCACTGCAGCAAAATGAGGAGCATGTTTATGTCAGAATTAAGTCATTTGCTGTGATAAACCCTGTTCATCAGCAGAAATTCCTGTGCTAATGGAACTGGAAGCGCAGTTACAGCAGATCATAGAATCCCAGACTGGTTTGGGTTGGAAGGGACCTTAAAGCTCATCCAGCCCCAACCCCTGCCCTGGGCAGGGACCCCTTCCACTAGAGCAGCTTGCTCCAAGCCCCTGTGTCCAATCTGGCCTTGAACACTGCCAGGGATGGGGCAGCCACAGCTTCTCTGGGCACCCTGTGCCAGTGCCTCAGCACCCTCACAGGGAAGAGCTTCTGCCTAATATCCTGCCAGCCCAGCACCTGGTGAGCACTTACATTAGGTCTGATTTGGGGTAGTAGTTTTAACTTGGATGGACTCATCAATCACCTTCCTCAGAGGCTATTGAAATAATCTGTTATGGCTATGGCAGACAAGTTTTGATGGTGAGGGAATGATACTGGGTATTAATTTCCTGAAGGCTTCCAAGCCAAATGACTGGATTTTAGTTCTTTGGAGCTCAGACCTATACTTGAGTTTATAAAATAGCTGAAGGTGATCTGAGTAATGCAGCTAAATCTGCTTCAGAGTCCAACCGTTTGCCTATAAATACCTGTTCCCACAGCTGTGACAACTGCATTCTTGTGTTGCTTTTCCACACAGGAGCTTTCTTTAGTTACTAAATGTAAAGAAAACAGTCTGGTAACTGAAAATGTTCATCTGCTTGTAGGTACGGGTACCACATATCAAAGACTTCCTATTTCTTGTGCTATGATCCTCCTACTATCAAAAGGATATTTGAGAGACTTCGGAACTTTGATGCTCCTCAGTCTTATCCCAAACTTTGTGGCATTTACAATATCTTACATGTGCGAGATGTCACCACTGGCTATGACAGCAGCCAGCCAAATAAGATATCGGTGAGTTATGAGGGACTTTTGCAAGAGAATCATGGAATGGTTTGGGTTGGAAAGGACCTTAAGATCATCCAGTTCCCCCCCCTGCCATGGGCAGGGACACCTTCCACTAGAGCAGCTTGCTCCAAGCCCCTGTGTCCAATCTGGCCTTGAACACTGCCAGGGATGGGGCAGCCACAGCTTCTCTGGGCACCCTGTGCCAGCGCCTCAGCACCCTCACAGGGAAGAGCTTCTCCCTTATCTCCAGCCTGAACTTCCCCTGTTTCAGTTTGAACCCATCACCCCTTGTCCTATCACTGCAGTCCCTGATGAAGAGTCCCTCCCCAGCATCCTTGTAGCCCCCTTCGCACACTGGAAGCTGCTCTGAGGTCTCCACGCAGCTTCTCTTCTCCAGGCTCAGCAACTCCAATGTTCTCAGCCTGGCTCCATGCTCCAGCCCCTGAGCATCCTCATGGCCTCCTCTGGACTTGCTCCAGCAGCTCCATCCCCTCCTTATGTTGAGGACACCAGTACTGCACAGAGTGTTGCAAGTGGCATCTTGCAAGAGCAGAGCAGACTTATACGTATTAATAAGTGAATACTTGTTTTCTTATAATACTTATTTTCATGTAACAGTGAATTGATTTTATTAGTTGAAGTGAGCTCGGTGTTCTTCAACTCTGAAGCTGTCTAGCAGGCTTCCAGATGTTGGAATTCCAATTGGAGCCAGAGGCCATTCTGTTATCCTTAAACACTGAGTCTCATCAGACTGAAACGACTTGTTCTTGCCTTGCACTGGCTGGTGGATGTATACAGGGGGGGATTCCAGCATGTCTATTTAGCTTTGCACGTACTGAATGTTGTAGTTAACACCAAGCAAACATAAAATCACCCCCTTTTGTGGAAGTTGGGGTCTTGTGTAATAAGATGATGTTGGTTTTATAGGTGCTGCCAGTGAGTAAAAGCAGTCAGATGATCACTTTCACCTTCCAAAATGGTTGCGTTGCCACCCTTCGGACAAGTGGGACAGAGCCAAAGATCAAGTACTACGCAGAGATGTGTGCACTGCCTGAGCAGAGGTAAGCAGAGAGCACACTACAACATGCATTTGGGATGAAAGTCAGTAGAAAGAAACCAATTCCTTGCCTGTGGGTGATTCCTCTGCTACCTCCTTGGAGACCTGAGCCTCACTGACTGTTCCAGCCTGTTAAACTCGCCAGTGATGCACATTCCTGCTCCTAAGGGAGCCCCTCTGTAGTGGATAAGACAACTGAATCCTCGGCATCTGCTGCATGAGGAGACTCATTTATTAACCCAGCTCCTCATTCACTTCAAATTAAAGAGTGATTAAGTGCTGCTGATGGCACGTTGCTTAAACCCTGGTGAATTCTTGCTGCATTTGGGAATCTGTGTTGCTCTGAGCTACAGGAATAGTAGTAAAGGCCTGTCCCGTTTTGACAGCCACCTCGATTAAGCTATTCCCAGTTAAAAGAGGTGGGTGCAAATACAGGGTGTGTTTGCACCAGTGAAATCAGGAGTGTGTATGAGCCTAGCTTCTTGGCCTGGCTAATGGAGAGAACCAGCTCTTGAACTGGATTCCTAACCTGAATTGCAGCAGTATTCCCCCTTTTAGACTCTTATTCCAACATTCCTGTGGAGCAGAGAATAGAAATAATATATAGGGGCCTCTGATTTGCTATTTCTTTCTACTTCTTGGCAGGAATTCAGGCTGAGCATGGTTTTATCACTGAATGTTTTGGTCAGATTTAGGCAGTCAGTGGATAGATTGTGAGTGGTAGATAGCCCTTGCTTGGAAAATGTCCATGTGAGGGGACACACAAATCCATGCCTAGGCAGTTTTCCACAGATTGCTGTGGAATCTGTGCTTTATTGCTGTATATAGAATCATAGAACCACAGCATGGTTTGGCTTGAAGGGACCTTAAAGCTCCTCCAGTTCCAACCCCTGCCACAGGCAGGACCCCTTCCACTGGAGCAGCTTGCTCCAAGCCCCTGTGTCCAACCTGGCCTTGAACACTGCCAGGGATGGGGCAGCCACAGCTTCTCTGGGCACCCTGTGCCAGCACCTCAGCACCCTCCCAGGGAGGAGCTACATGAAGGGCATCAACACAGGTATGGCCTATGTTCTGCATCATGCTTTAGTTGTTCTGTAGTGACCATGGAATAAGAGCAGGTCAGGGAAGTGGGGATTCTATATCCCAGTTTTCTGAGTGGCAGCTTTTGCTAGAACCTTGCTATTTATTCAGTCAGAGAGCTTTCTGCTCGTGTGGCATGTGAAAGCACTTATGTGGGTATGGAAATTCTCACTTCAGCTAGAACATGTTTCCATGAACCTGGGAGTGGGCAACATACCATTTGGTGAAAGAAAAGGCGAGGTATATTTAGGGTAAGAAGCTGCACCAAAAAGGAAGAAACAAATGCTAGAAATGCTGTCTTTTACCTAATCTTAACACAAGTAAAGGCCAGACAAGGGTAGTGGGGAGAGGAACAACAGACAGGAGGACGCTTTGCATCATTTAAGCTTCTGCTGCTGTTCGTTCTGGTAAGTCAGAAAAGTGCATTGACATTTAATTTGTTATTACCTGTGGTTAATGGCCATTCTTATCAGGAACACGAAATGGCCAACTGCATCCTGGCTTGTGGCAGCAGGGTCAGGGCAGGGATTGTGCCCCTGCACTGGGCACTGGTGAGGCCACCCCTTGAATCCTGTGTTCAGCTCTGGGCCCCTCACTGCAAGAGAGACATTGAGGGGCTGGAGTGGGGCCAGAGAAGGGAATGGAGCTGGTGCAGGGCCTGGAGCCCGAGTGTGATGGGGAAGGGCTGAGGGAGCTGGGGGGTTCAGTGGGGAGAAGAGAAGGCTCAGGGGGGACCTGATGGCTGCCTACAAGTGCCTGAGAGGAGGATGGAGCCAGGAGGGGCTGGGCTCTGCTCCCAAGGAACAAGGGATGGGACAAGAGGAAACGGCCTCAAGCTGCACCAGGGCAGGTTTAGATGGAGCTGAGGAACAATCCCTGCCCCAGAGGGTGCTCAGGCATTGGAACAGGCTGCCCAGGGCAGGGCTGCAGGCACCCTCCCTGGAGATATTTAACAGATGAATAGATGTGGCACTTAGGGACACGGGTTAGTGATGGCTTTGCAGTGCTGGGTTAATGGCTGGACTCAGTGGCCTTAGAGGTCTTTTCCAACCTAAATGATTCTATGATTCTAAATTGAAAAGCTCTCAAGCTTCCCTGGTTCAAGGCATAAAGTGGCCTGTAGGAACCTCCAAAGACATCCCTCTCTGTAACAGCATTCCAAGTACTCTGGGTTCCTGTTTATTGGTTATTCTTAAGAGCTGAACATCAGGAAAGGCAGTTTAACAACAGCATTTTGGGGTGGCCTCTTTAAGAGGCAGTGGTGTCCTGAAGTGCAATGATGGAGTCTCAGTTCCACAAATGAAGCAAGCAGATGTAAATAAGCCTGTTTTGCCTGTTCTCTGTTAAAACCAGGCTGAGTTCCTCTCCTTCCACTGAGACTTCTGGCACAGGGTTATGCATTTTTAAAGCAGTTTTGCAATGCATTAGTGCAGGCGGATCAAATGAATGTCTGGGCATTTAAATAGGGAAAGGATCAGCACATTACAGTGTCCTCTTCTGAGCCACGACACTTTGCCTTGATTACTCAATCCTCCTAAATGGCTCTTTAGCCAAAATACAATCAGAAAACTTAGATCATAGAATCACAGAATGGTTTGGGTTGGAAAGGACCTTAAGATCATCCAGTTCCATTACCCCCTGCTGTGGGCAGGGACAGCTCAGCCTAAGCCATGTCACCCAAGATGGGCATCTGGATGCTGTGTGGAGGAAAATATGGGTTTTCTACCTCCTCTTGGTAGCTCATTCTTCTTTTAAACCCATTTACACTCCGTGTCTGACCAGTCTTGCATTGGTTTTGCAGTTAGGAGTTGTCGTGTCCCCTCTGCCAGCCTGGAGCCCTCTAGTGGAGATTAATTTGTTCTTTAATTAAATGAATTTAAATTGATATTGCAATAGTCCCCATGGAAAAGTAGCTGGTTGAAGTGAGAAGGTTGGAGTCTCTACACTGTGATGCTGGTAGGAAACGTAACAGCTCCATCACCATCAGATCCTGCTTTTCAGGTTGTAAATGGATGCTTGGTGTGTATCAGACCTCTGACACCATCTTGTTCTCTTGTCCAGTGACAGAAACGTGCTGGAAGAAGAGCTTCAGAAGCTGATTGAAGCTTTGATTGAGAATTTCCTTGAACCTGATAAGAATGGACTGATCTGGCGCTCGGCTTAGATCTGCTGGCCCTGGTGTTCAGAGCAGTGACCCTCTGCCCTGTGTCACAAAGGAACCAAGAACACAACTCAGTTTAATATATATGTGTGTGTGTGTATGTGTGTTAAACAGCTATGGTTTTATTCTATAAAGGAGCATTCTTTTGTCAGGCTTTTCACCAAAAGAACATTGGAAAAGCAAATTGGGATAAGGAGAGGAGGTGAGAGAAAAGGATGGAATTTCTTTTCTTACTACAGTTCTCAATCCTTTTGACCAAAAGACATGGTTAACCTGCACCAATGCAAATGAACTGCCCTCGCAGGTTTAAGACAGATCTTAACCACTAGATCATGTCTTCAACTCATTTCAGGTATCAAATAGCTTTTGTGGGCTAAAGGCTTTATAATCAGATAGTCACTTAAAGGAAGTGATTGCTCCAGCCTGACAAAGAAGCCTGTTTCTTCCTAGCTGTTGTGTGTGAGTGTAGGTATCATGACAGCTCTTCATTTCCCAACAAGTGGAGGTAGAGTCCAGTGCTTTGCATTCCTTGTTTAGTCAAGTTGTTCAATATGACCTTTTTCAGCTCCTGAAGTAACCTTCTGTTGTCCAAGGTGCTCTTGGTGCGCTGTAACGTTCCTGTGTGTACCTTATTTACTCAACGGTGTAACAATAGTGGCACCACACAGAGCTCCACTTGCAGCCTGGGTTTGGATTACACAGTGCTTCCAGAGGGATAGAGACTTACTCATTCCCTGGTTAAATTGCCCATTTGAGCTACTTTGCACCTGCTTTCTTTTAGCCCATGGCCCTGAAGGGAGAAAGAGATCTTAAACCTTTTAGTAAAGGTGTCAGAAATAATCCAGTAACTTTGACTGTAAATTCCAGCTGGTGACTTTTTGGGGGGTTTATGGCTTGAATTCCTATTGCCTGTGTATTACAAAAGGAGTGGACATGGAGGTGAGACCCAGATACCATCATATTGTCTTTCCTAGTTACTAAGCCATTACTTTTTGTGGTGTCTTGTAAGCTGATTTCTGTTACAAGAGCAGTCACAATAGTATTTTTTTCTCTTTTAAGGCATGTTTCTAACAACTTCCCATCTGTTTCCTACGTTTGCTTGATTAAAATGGCACAGCTCATCCCTTTTTCCCCCCCAAGAAATAGGCCAGTACAGAAGTTCTCATGGACATAGGTAGGATTTCAGAAAGCAAACGCCACGTTTTGGCATAGAAAAGCCATGAAAGATGCTTTAACTGAAGCAGTGCTTCAAGGAAAACTGGGTATTGATTAACTGAGAGTAATACTTGTTAATGTGTCCTGAATGGCTATAGAAGGCTCCAGAATAAGGTCAGTATGTTCTGGATATCTCCCTGCTATCACTTCACAGTAAAAGAAATAGATAAACTCTTAAGGGCTATATTGAAGGTTAGGTGAGAAGAACCTAAGGTGCACTTAATTTAAAGCTCTTGTCTTGCCACTATTGTTAAATCCCTCCGTTTGTCCTCTCTCTTATTATACCCTTACAGCTGGATGCCACAGGGTTGGGCAGTGGGTTTGTATGTGTCCCATTCCCACAGCTCCAAAGAGCACCAGAGGTTCATGTTAGGTATTTCATGCTGACAGCAGCTTTGCACTATAACCATGGAGAAGTATTTTTGCTGTATATGAATGTACCTGTGCTGCAGGAGGTCTGTGTTGCACAAAGTCTTGTTGGCCACTGATACTTATTTATTACTTTCAGAGGAAATGCTTCCAGATTGTTCTGCAATGGGGTGAAATGTATCTAATGCCAAAAAACCTGGTTGGTTCTCTTTGACTGTATATTTGACTGATGGGGGGAATGGGGTGAAAGCATTTACACTTAGGGTATCCTCATGTTGTTGTACAGTGCTTGGCAGGTGTCAGGAGGTGTGAAGGTACTTCTGACTGCTGCTTTGGCTTCAGCTTTCACAAAGAGGTGCAGATCTGGATCCCAGCTGCATGAGGACTCATCATTCCTTCAGTGGCAGCAGAGTAAAGCCTTGGGCAGGTTGGATTCATTCTTCAATAGCCTTTTAGTAATAGAGAACAAATGGCTTGGAACCTAAGTTTGAACAAAGGTTTAAAAAGCATAGTGTGTGTGGTAAGGCCAGCTCTGTGTGTATCGTAGCAGTTAGCATTAGGAGTTATGTCTTGAGTTAACATTGATGCTCCTGCAAAGAGCAGGAGCCTGCATCTTCCCCCAGGGATCTGCTTTCTATCAGTAGACAAGTGTTATAAATGCAGTATGGAAGCAAATTGTTTTCCAGTCAGCATTCTTAGAAGTTGGTAACTGTTCATAGTTTAAATGTCTTTAATAATAAAGGCAAATAACAGGGAGTTTAATACCTGGAATTCTTCTCGTCCATAGATTTGAGCAGTGAGTTAGAGATGTATGACAGCAACAGGCACAACGTGTTGAATGTATTTAAGGGTATAATAGTTATTGCTGGTTTTAAGCTGCTGCTACCATTGTTTTCCTACTGTATTTGAACTGTTGGATATATTTATACTGTTCCGTTTGTGGAACTCCTCCTTTATCTCCTCCCTCTGATCTCGCTTCCCTTCTGTTATGTGAAGTTGTGGAGTTATCTTACTTCTGACTTTGTTCTGCATCGTGTTGGAGTTTGTTGGGCTTGTGCACAGCCTTCTTTCAGTTGTCAGCTCTTCTTTACTACTTTCCAGATAAGAACAAAGGCTTTCCCGACTTGAATAGGAAGCAGATAACAGATCAAAGTACACCGTGGATGGTGCTTATTAGGAGCTTCCAGTTAAAATAGGCCTCTTCAGAGTTGGTCTGCAGCCAGTCATTGGCTTTAACTGTGCTTGGACAGCAATGACTTGGGTTTAGCATTTGTTGAAGTTAGGAGGGCTCAGGTTTGCCCTTTCCCTTCTTGATGTGACAGGTTTGACCTCTGTCTCCCTCAGATACGTGATGAAGTTGGTTCCCTGGGTCTAGGACAGGCCATCTGTAAGCACAGGGCTGCCAGGCAGGGTTGGACATCTATAACACAGAGCTTTTAGCTGAGTGGTTTATTCTAGTTGTGATACAGTGGCCAGTGTGTGGCTTAAATACCTTCAAGTGCTGTTCAGGGGTCTCCTCCTGCCCCTCTAGAGGATGCTTCCTGCCACAGCACGACTGAATCTCGACTCCTGCATGGAAGAGGAGGAGGAGGGAGCGTGTTTAACACAGGGTGAGTGACTGGAAGCTTCAAGCACAGCTTGAGCTGTAGCCCAAAGTCATGTAGCCCCTGCTTTGTGTCCTGGTGCCCATCCAAATGGTGGGTCAGTCGTGCATCACTTGCCCTTCACTTCCCTTGCACCCAGCAGGATGCACCTCCAAGGAGCCAGGTTTCCTTTGGGCTGGGGTTTTGCCTGAGGAGGTCTCATTTCCTTAACAGCAAATACCCACCTCTTCCTTCTGAGGAGGGGAAATACTTGGCTTTGTCATCCACAGAGTAAACTGAGAGCTAGAATGCAATGTGTTTCAGGTATTGAGGCGAGTTACAGCACCCAGTATCACTGCCTGGCCTCCTTTACCTGCCTTGGGTGGTGCTTGGTGATGTATCTCCTGTTGGAGGATACCTGTGTGGTGAGATCCCTGGTGTTACCCATGCTGTAGCAGTACTCGGGAAGCACTTTGTGTCCCTGCTCTGTGTGGCTCCCAAAGCGTTGGGGGTTTCACCTCCTGCTTTATTAAAGGGAGTATTGAGGGGGAAGTGGAGTCATGGTTTCTATCATAGGGGGCATGGTGGAGCGTGCGGTCTGCTTTGGAAAGCACTTGGATGTTCTCTTTAATCTGCAAACCAATATTGGCATCACTTCATTTTGTCCTCCCCCCTTTTTGCCCTCTCCTCAAGTAAGAGTTGGGGCTCTTTGCATGGTGATGCCTTGTTGGTTAAAAGACCCAGGACATTCCCCATCCTCCCCTTTGCTCCTGAGTAGCTTTGTACAGAGGTGACAGGAGTATCTCAAGTTGCATCGTTCTCCTTGTCTCGAATCCTGGGCAGTTCTGGCTCTGTGCTCTTGTTTACCCAGTGCCTGTTCTGTAAAACCAGGAGTCCTCCAACTGCAGAGTGGGAATTTGCACTTTCCTGCACCGTTTCTGTGTGTTGCTCTGTGGATTCAGCTCAATGAAGTGTTACAAGTAATAAAACCTTCTCTTCGTAGTAGCAATCCTGCATCTTTCTTCTGTCTTCCTTAGTCCAATGCTGGTGGCCCAAAAGCTGAGCTGGTGGGGAACTGTTCCTACCTTGGGCTAGGAGGAGCACTGACAGCGATGCCCCAGGACCAGCAGCATTCCCTGAAGCCCTGATGATGCTGGGTGAGATCTCTTCTCTCGCATCAGGATGCTGTCCCCAACAGCATCCACCCCAAAGGCAGCGCCCACCCAAAGGAGAGGCTTCAGCTCCAGGGATTCCCACTAGAGCAGTCCCAGCATCCTCTTGCTGGTCCCTCTGCCCTGGAAGGTTTCCTTCTGCTGGAGCCTTCACGGCCTTCTCACACTCAATGTTAAAAGGAAACTGAGGCATGGAGCAAGGAACAGAAACACCGCCCCCAAGCCCAGTGGTATGGCCAAATCCAGCCCCTGTCTCCTGAGCAGCAGCTCCTGGGCTGCTTGTGGTCCCCAGCTCCTCTGTCCTCCCAAGGCTGAGCTGTCAGATGGCTGCACGGGGTGCATGGAAACCCCCTCTGAGGCTGCTGGTGTGGGCATCTCAAAGGGGAGGGCTGGAAGCTGCTCTGGAAGCCTGCCCCATCGGGGTGGAAAGCAGCAGCTCCATGGGTTTGGGGTCCCATGGGTCCATCCTGCCCATGCAGAGCAGCATCTCCATGCGTTTGGGGTCCCATGGGGTCCATCCTGCCCATGCAGAGCAGCATCTCCATGGGTTTGGGGTCCCATTGGTCCATCCTGCCCATGCAGAGCAGTGTCTCTATGGGTGTGGGGAACAGAGAGGTACCTCCTGCCCATGCAGAGCAGCATCTCCATGGGCTTGGGGTCTCATGGGTCTATCCTGCTTGTGCAGAGCAGCATCTCCGTGGGTTTAGGGAACACATGGGCCCATCCTGCCCATGCAGAGCAGCATCTTCATGGGTTTGGGGGCTCAGGGGTCCATCCTGCCCATACAGAGCAGCATCCTTATGGATTGAGGACACAGGGGACCATTCTCCACATGCAGAGCAGCATCTCCATAGGTTTGGGGGCTCAGGGGCTCTTTGGGCCCCTGCAGAGAAGCATCTCCAAGGTGCTGGGGTGCGGGTTCTTTACTTGCACATTATAGAGATTCTTTTAGGCTCCTCTTTGTGAAGAACATGGAAAACTCCCCCCAAAAAGCTACCACAGAAAAGTCCTTCTCAAGGGCATCCTTTGAAGCAGGAAGGTCTGGGTAAAGGGTGAGTGAATGAGCGAGCAGCTCTCATGTAGCACCATTGACCACAGGACCAGTCCCACCAGTATAAGACCACAGGAGGGGGAGGGACCTGCAGGGAAGGGACTGGTTTTGTCTCCCTCGAGCTGAGGCCGAGGAGCTTCACCAATTAGGAATGCAGCTGATGATCATCTAAAAATAGGGATCTGTAAATGTCAGGATGAGTGCTTGGGAACGTGCCGGGAGGATGGAGCAGCTCAGCGGGGGCCCATGCATCCTTATGCAGCTGAGGGATCATCCTGCTCATCCCAGCTCTCTAAGAGACCCCCCAAAGCTGGCTGATGGGGATCAGCATGGCCAGAAGCTGTTTTAGCCCGATGGGAGCTGCAGAAGATCCCAGCTCTGCTTTGGATGGGAGATGGGGTGAGGAGAGATGGGTTTGGGGACACCAGTCCCTCAATGTAAGTTATTTCCCAGTAGCATTTGATAGGGGAAAACTTGAGTGTCCAGAATAAGGACCACGAATGATCCCAACCCCATGAGTTGGGTGATGTGCGGCCAAAACCACCTCAGGGATGCTCTAGTGCCAAAAGGTGGACCTCAGTGGCACAGGGACAGCAACGTGTTCTCCCTGTGTTACCCATCACTTCCACCCCTACGAGCTTCTCCCTCATCCCACAATCCCGCCTATCCCAACGTGCCAAAACCATGTTTAAAACAGCTGGGAAAGCAGGTTTATTGTCAGAAATAATCCAGATTAGGGGGGAAGATCCCTCCCCATCTGCCCAGTGGTGCTGGGCCAGCTCCCAGGGGGGATGAGGGGGACCTGTGCGGCAGGGAGGTCATGAGGACAGGGGGGTCAGCCCCCTTTGGGGTGTGGGGAGCAGCCTCCCATCCAGCCCTGCTTGAGCATCCCAGCCTGGTGCTGCCTGGCCTGCCCCTGCCCGTCTCTGATCCATGGGGTGATCCTTGTGCTCTGGAGCCAGGCTGAGAGAGCTGGGCTGGGGCAGCCTGGAGAAGAGAAGGCTCCTGAAGGGGAGACCTGAGAGCAGCTCCAGTGCCTGAAGGGGCTGCAGGAAAGCTGGAGAGGGGCTTGGGACAAGGGATGTAGGGATAAGAATGAGCTTGGAGCAAGCTGCTCTATGGAAGGGGTCCCTGCCCGTGGCAGGGGTTGGGGCTGGAGGAGCTTTAAGGTCCCTTAATCCCAACCCAGCCTGGGATTCTGTGATCTCCTCCTGCCCAGGTCCCTGTCCTGCCCATCCTTGCACCCTGCTGCTGCACCTCCAGCATTATCCCAGCCTGGCCAATGGAAGCACTCCGGGTGCGTAGCAGGGATCCTGTTTAATCCCAATTTCCTTGGCAGGCTGCAGGGGCCACCTCTGAGCTGCAGGAAGGACAAACAGAGCAGGGGCTGTCACAGCCTTGGAGCCTCTACTTCTCAGTGAACCTCGTGTGGTTTGAACCCCATTTCTGTGTGGTTTGTGCCCAAAGCCTTCCGTGACAGCAGGAGCTGGTTCAGTTTGTGCCTCGGTTTCCCCAGTGCTTCAGGATAACGGTTCCCACCTCCTCATCCTAAAGGAATACATGGAAAGCACAGAGGGTTTCTCTCCTCTGCTTCATCGCTGTTCACAGAGGATGGGGATGAAGGAACGTGGTGTGAAGCTTCCTGGGATGAGCGTGCTTGGAGGGGATGAGCTGTTGTTAACACTGTGCGTGCTTGGAAGGGGGAGACTGACTTCCTTCCCTGCCCAAACTCCAGGGCACCGCAGCCCCATGTCAGCAGGGAGCAGGATGATGCTCAGCCCAGGTATCTCCACTTGATGAATCAAGCAGGAATCACCACACGGGGAGCTTTGGCCTCTTCTGCACTGAGACCACGCTCAGCATCCCGGCACCACAGAGCAGCTTCCACTGAACCTGAGCAAAAACACACCCGGGATGCGCTGGTCCAGCGACACGAGCACCTACATCCCACAGGGATGTGTGCAGGGGGAAGATGGATGGATGGATGGAGGGAGGGATGGATGGATGCACGATGCAGGTAGGGTTGCCCAGTCCAACTCCAGCCGCACCCACATCCACCCCCTTGTCTAAATCTCACTGCTTGGCTCCTGCATGGATTTTCTTTGGAAAACAAGGGAAGAAAACCAGATCTGAAAGACCAGGGGCTGCAAAAACACCGGTGGCTTTATAAGCATCTCACACGCAGGGCTTTTAAATAGAGAGTTTTGGGGGGTTCCCCTCTTTTTTGGAGACGAGCCACTGCAGAGGGCTCTGAGCATCCTGCACTTGATTCGTAGCCCAGATGCTGTTTCTATCCTGGGTTTCATTTGGCTCAAGGAGCCATCAGGATGATTTTCCTCTTGGGCACCAGCTCACTGGGAGGTTCATATCCCTCTTCCAGAGCCCTTTGTGGGAAGGGACCACCTGGAAACATGAGAGCAGCTGCCTCTGGGGACCCAAAAGCACCTTTTGAGTCTTGGTTTTGCTAGTCCAGAGGTTCCCTATTCCTGCTCTGTCATCCATGGGGTGTGTGCTGTATGGAATAGCATTCGCATCAGCAAGCCACAAGCATTAAGCTCCTGCAGCTGGTTGCCCACCCAACCACCACATCTGACCACCCTCATGTCACCTTCACAGGGTGACAGGGCTTTGCCTCCCCAGGGAGGGCTGGTGCATGAACCTCAGTGTACCCAGTGAGGATGGGGACCACGATGTTCCCAATATCCCACTGTGGAAAGGAGGAATATCCTCCTCCCTGGAAACCAAACCCCACCACAACCCTCCCTTCAAGCCCAGGGAAAGCCGGAGCAGCCAGCTGCCCACACCAGCCACCCTCATGCCCAAAGGGATTTGGGGTCTGGATGAGTTTGGCTGCTTTCCTATCTGCCCGGAGGCAATTTCCTTCCCATTATCTATCTCCAGGCACCGGATGCTCCGATTCCTGGTCCAACAAGCACCCATCTGCCTGCAAAAAGAACCCGTGGAAGTGTTCAAGGCCAGGTTGGATGGGGCTTGGAGCAAGCTGCTCTAGTGGAAGGTGTCCCTGCCCGTGGCAGGGGCTGGAACTGGATGAGCTTTAGGGTCCCTTCCAACCCAAACCATTCCAGGATTCCATGATTCTATGAAACCCTTCCAGCTGCTTCCCCTCCTCACTGCCAGATGTTAAATCTCAAGGATTTCCCATCATCATCCCCTTGAATTGATGCTGCTCCGGTTGAGTCGCAGCCCGGGACAGCCCTCAATGCCCAGCAGTGTGCACTCCTGGCATGGTGTGCTCTGCCAGATGTGGCTGCCAGATGTGCAAACCCACCCCATTGCCTTTTCCCTTGCTCTGCGGCTTCGTTCTGGCTGCGTGGGGATGGGAAAAGGAAAGAGGAGGTGGGAAAGTGGATGGCGGCGAGGGGCAGGCTGAGATTTCTTCCCCATAAACCTCAATAACTCATTGCATGGGGTGGTGAGGTGGGGATGGAGCCCACAGACCCATAGGATAGGGAGAAAACCTCAGGAGATGGGAGGAGCAGCTCGTCTCTGATGAGCTGAGCCATGAGGCTCTCTGGGGCTTCCCCATGAATCGGGACTGAGCTCCAGTGGGGAAGCAGCTCCCAGCTCAGCAGGACCAGCCCAGAGCATCCAGGACACTCATTTTGTCTCCTGGTGCCGTATCCCTGCCTGAGCACAGCCCAAACGCATGGCTCTGCATCAGCTCCCTTTTCCCAGTTTGCCCACCTCGATACTGGGAGAAAAAGCCAAAGGGGGAAAAGCAAAGGGATCAAATGGAAAGGATCCTGCGCCAGGTCGCATCCTTCCCAAAGCCTCTGGGATGGGGATCATTGTGCTTTCCCCCAGCAGAGCTTTCCACCCGGCAGCTGAACGCACACACACGGAGGCTCAGGGTCCATAAATCCCACAAACCCCTCACTTACAAACCCAACGCACCGGATTCCTGCTGCTCCTTGCATCAGGGATCCCAAAACACCGAGCAAACACGGGGGGCTGGTCCAGCACGGATGTAAGGATGCAGCCTCCAGCCTCACCCCTGCCCAGCTTCCCCTATCATCCTCCTGGCACGGAGGAAGGCAAACACGGATGCATCCCAATGCAACACTTCACTTTTAAGCCCCCAGATTCAGCATTTTAGGGTGCCACAGTGCAAAAGCTATGGGGAGCTTTCCCATTTTGGGAATGCTGCGGGTCGCAGCCGTGCTGCCTCTCGCAGCATCCCTCATCACTCCCTTCTCGCACGGATTAGGCACCAAACCACCCGGGAGACAAAACCTCCTTTAGGAAACCATCACCTGGATAATTTTCCTGAGCTCCAGCCCCTGCTACGAGGGAAGGATCGGGACTGGCAGAGCCCAAGCTCTGTGCACAAACCTCTCCGCATCCCTGCCCACCAAACCAAGCCAGGAAAAGAAGTTTCCAAGCAGCAGCAAAACTACGGAAGGAGCCCACAGGCACCTTCCTCCAGCATCAGCATCACCTGAGCCGAGGGGATATCGGGAATCATCGCAAGGAGCTCTACAGAAAATAGACCACGGCGTGGATGCAGCTTTAGATATATTTGCTCTAGGATATACAACAGCTTCTAAAGCAACCACGGGCGGGTGGAGGAGGTCGAGAGCTCTGCGCTCGCTTGGTTTAAGTTACAAAGTGCTGACACTGGTCTAGGATACATCTTAGAGAAGGGCTGTCCCCGTGTGCGCTGGGGAACATGCACGCTGCCGGAGGAGTTTCCGACCCAGCTGCATGGTTCTGTGCCTGGGAAGAGCTGGGAATGTCATTGATCAAAATGAAACGGATCAACGGGCTTGGAAGAGGATGTGGGTTCCCAGGGGGAGCGGCCGGATGGAGCGTTTTCCTCTGTCTGAAGCAAAATAAAAGGGGAAAGCATCAGGAAATTCAGTTTTGCTTCTCTCAAATAGAAATCTAATAGGAAAGAGAGCTGTACATGGTCAAAGTCAAGTCCAGGCTCCAGGAGCATCCAGGAGGACAGTCTCAGGTATGGCCCGCTGCTTCCCGGGATGCGCCAAGCAAACACTCACTGTGGATCCCGCAGTCCAACGGAGAAACCATGGGAAGCTGCTCCTAATCCTCCCGGGAGCATCGGGGCTGCGTGTGCTGGTATCCCATGGGGAGGATCAGGATGTGCTTCCCCCTGCCCACGGGCACTGGGATGGGGTGAATGGATCCAGTTCTGCTTCTGGAATCAGTGCGACAGGGTTGACTGGGGCATGGGTAGGGAGAGCTGGTCCAGAGCCCTCCAGGGAGGGTGCACCCCACTCTGATGCACCCCAGCACTCATCCCCGAGGCCGGCTCATCCTCAGACACTAGTTTTCACTGGTGCCATGGCAAGGCGATGGGAATGGGGATGGAGAAGAGGATGGGATGGGAATGGGTATGAGAATGGGGATGGGCATGGGGATGGGGTGGGAATGGGCATGAGAATGGGAATGGGCATGAGGATGGGGATGGGGATGGAGAAGGGGATGGGGTGGGGATGGGCATAAGGTTGGGGATGAGGATGGGGATGGGAACGGGGAAGGGGATGAGGATGGGGATGGGGATGAGGATGGGGATGGGAACGGGGAAGGGGATGAGGATGGGGATGGGGATGAGGATGGGGATGGGCATGGGGATGGGGTGGGAATGGGCATGAGAATGGGGATGGGCATGGGGATGGGGTGGGAATGGGCATGAGAATGGGGATGGGCATGAGGATGGGGATGGGGATGGAGAAGAGGATGGGGTGGGAATGGGCATAAGGTTGGGGATGAGGATGGGGATGGGAATGGGGAAGGGGATGAGGATGGGGATGGGGATGAGGATGGGGATGGGAACGGGGAAGGGAATGAGGATGGGGACGAGGCAAGAAGGATGCCAGGAGCAGAGGTGTCGAGGTACGGCATGGTGGTTGGATGCCGGAGCAGGGACGGTGGGATACTGAGGATGCCGTCAGAGGCCGGGGGTACCGATGGCGCTGGCACAGCGTGGATCAGCGTCCTGCTCGTAGCGGTAGTGGTACCCCTCCATCTGGTCACGACAAGCCTCGCGGAGGTTATGGAGCCAACGCTTGATGCCCCGGCGGTTCAGGTAGAGCACCATGAGGAACACGATGCCGATGAGGGCCAGGACGATGCCGAAGAAGACGTACGAGGCCGTTTCCAGCCTGCCGGGCTCACCGCCCTCAGCATCCGCACACACGAGCCCCTCGGGCCGCAGGCGCAGCAGGACGGCCCCGCGCAGCGCCGGCGGCGCGGCACAGCGCAGGCTGCGGGCATCGGGAACGCGGGCAACGGCGGCGGAGCGCAGCCAGGCCAGGAAGGGGCGCAGGGCACAGTCGCAGCTCAATGGGTTGGCTCCCAAGGTGAGCCTCAAGCCCCTCAAGCCCGGAGCATCCAGGCTCCGCAGCTCGGCGGCCACCAGCCGCTGCAGGGAGTTGTTGCGCAGGTCCAGCTCCTCCAAGCCGGGGGTTAAGAGGGAGGCCGGCAGCGCCCGCAGCGCGTTGCCCGCCAGCTCCAGGCGCCGCAGGCTGAGGTTGCCCACGGCCAGGGCGAGCTGGTCCTCCAACGGGGCGGCCAAGAGCGCTTGGTTGAGCTGCAGCGTGCGCAGCAGGGGCACGCCGGCGAAGGCACCGGCGGCCACCGAGAGCAGGGGGTTGTGGCTCAGGTCGAGGGTGCGCAGCGCGGGCAGCCCCTGCAGGGCCATGTCCTCGATGCTGTGGATGTTGTCGTGGCGCAGGCGGAGCAGGCGGAGGTCCGGCAGCGGGCGGGCGGCGAAGGCGGCGCGGGGCAGGACGCTCAGGTTGCTGCCGGCGATGCTGAGGTTGTGCACGGTGACCGGCAGCTCCTTCGGCGGCTCCTCCAGCCTCTCGTACCGGCACTGCACCTGCTCCGGGGTGGCCACGCAGTAACAGGCGGACGGGCAGCCCCCGGGGGCGGCGGCGGGGGGCACGGCCAGCGGCAGGAGCGCGAAGCCCAGCCAGGGCAGCCAGCGCCCGCTGCCCGCTGCCCGCTCCTGCCTGCGGGCCATGCTCGCTGCCCGGGCATGCAGGGGAAGGGGGGGCCCGGGGGGTGCCGTGGGGGGGTGCAGGGGGTGATGGAGGGTGGGGGAGGCCGGACCCTGCCTCCCTGCACTCACCCCCCCCCCCCGGGCTCAGCTGCCTCCGGCGCCGCGCACGCACCCGGCGGCTCTGCCCGGCACCACCGGACGCGCCGCTGCCCAAATCGGGCTTGGGGGGGGGGGGGGGGGGGAACGAGGGGAGGAGGAGGATGGGGAGGAGGAGGAGGAGGAGGAGGAAGGGGCTGGGTTGGGCTGCCTGGCGCTGCGGGCTGGGCGGGGGAGAGCCGCGGGCGGCTGCCGTCGGGGGGGCGCGGCTCGGCTGGGTTTAGCCCGGCTCCGGTCGGCTTGGCACGGCTCGGCTCGGCTCGGCTCGGCTCGGCTCGGCACGGCTCTGTTTAGCTCCCTTCGGCTTGGCACGGCTTGACTCGGTTCGGTTCCGCTCGGCTCGGTTCGGACCCGCTCGCAAGCTCCGGCCCCCACCGTGCCCCGCTGCTGTGGGGGCTATGGGAGGGGGGGGACACGCTCCACTGCCCTGGGGGACACCGTCCCCCTGTCCCTTTCCAGCCCGGGGAGGGTTTGGGGGGGTGACCCCATCCCCATCAAGCCCGGGAGGGGCTGGGGGCTGTCCCTGTCACCCTTCATCCCCCCGGGGGGGCGGATTTGGGGAGGGGGGAATTGTCCCGGTCCCCTTCCAGCCCCGGAGAACGTTTTGCGGCCATCCCGATCCCTTCTCAAGCCCGCGAGGATTTGGAGGCTCTCCCGGTCCTTTCCCAACATGGGGGGAGCAGGGGGCTGCTGCGGTCCCCCCCACCCTAGCCCTGGGAAGGGATAGGGTCTGTCCCAGTCCCTTTCCAGCCCATGGAGGAGAGGGGGGGGGCTCTTTCAGTCCCCTTCCAACCCTGGTCCCCACAGGCTGGACACCCCACAGCATCCCTGCGCGTTGCAGCCTGGAGACAGGCACAGACAGGATCACCCCCGCCTCCAAGTTATCGCTGCTTCTGCTTTCTGGGACTCGATCACATCATCCCTTGTGGTTGCCCATCCCCTTCCCAGCCTTGTGGGGAGCCATGAGGTCCAGCCGCCGGGATGCCAGCACTCCCAGGAAAGGTGATGCTGAGCGATGGGGAGGTCATTGCTTTTATTAGCCCGGCTTGGAAAAGCAGAGCTCCCGGCTTTGTTTTCTCCTCATTGTATCTGCCAGGCTAATAAAAGGCATTACCTCTGCTGCAAAGCCTGTTTTGCTCTCCCTGCCATTCCAGGGGGCTGTCCGTGGGGGATTACAATCCCAAATCCATGAGGGTTGGTGTTGGAATGAGCATGGGATTTTTGGATGCTGGGGTGATGCTGTGTTTGGAGCCAGGAGTAGCAGCGTGGTCAGCAGCAGGATTTGGGTGCTGGACCCCTTTTGGGTGCCTAAATCCCTCTAAATCCCAGACCTGAACTGTGGGTCACATTAAATAAACTCCATCCTGGGCATATTTTCTCTTGGATCTTCATTTTCCCATAGGATTCCACTTCTTCCTCACCTTGGGATTCCTTCCGCCTGCATTTTGCAGGGACAGGGTAGCGTTCGGATGCTGCCCCCAACCACCCCAAAACTGAGCAACCCCCATATTTAAAGTGACAATCAGCAGCCCAAGGACTCAAGGAAGCTCATGGAAGAGGCAGGGGGAGAAGAACCGACTTGGAAAGATGTCACATAATTGTGTGCCATCAAACACCTGAGCGTGGGGCAGTGTCCCCTCTCACATTGAAGGAGTGGGGAGTGGCGGATGTGGGTCGTGCGCTCCTGGACGGACCCTCCTCTCCCCCAAAAAGCACTTTGGGGCCCATTGATCACATTTAATTGCTTGTATTTAATGTCTCACTAAGTGGCCAATGGGTCCACTGTGCTGCATGGATGTCCTGGCAAGCTCCCATCTGCTGGGATGCGGACATGGCTTTAGTCCTTCTCCTGTGGCCCCTCTGAGAAGGCGCCTCTGTCATAAACCCCAAGGATGAAGCAGGGCTCATCACTCCCTCTCCAAAAGCCATAAACCATGGTCAGCAAATGACATTAGAGGTGATGGGAGAGCACGAGGCGCTCTGCAGCTCCAACTGAGCTGAACCCTTTGACTTTGAAGGGTGGAGATGCTCCAAGGCTTGGAGGAGCCGAGTGCTCTCGTGCCGTGCTGCAGCAGGGTGGCTTTGGGGACTTGGGGACTCGTGTCTGGTGGGGCCATGGTGCTTTCCTTGCCCGTTGCAGCATCCCCAGGGATGGCTGGGGTGTGTGTGTGTGGGGGGGATGAACTCCCAGCATGGGACATGAATCAACCATCAAAGCTGGGAGCCCCTGGGGAGCTGCGCCAGCATCTGCAACTGCTGCTCCCCTCCACGCTGTAGCATCTCTGCTCCTTGTTTCGGCCCAAAGCCAGCTCAGGACCGATGTTCCTCTCAGATGCAGGAGTGGAGGACAAGATCTCCCCCTCTTTCTCTTCAAATCTGCTGTTTTCTGACCTTTCTGCAGCTGGGTCCTATCTGTCCTGAGTGTCCAGGGACCCCAAGGAGCGGAACGACATCTCTGTCATCATCCCCCCCAAAATGGGTCCCTTTTGGGTTTATGATCTCCTCTATTGGTCCTGTGTGTTCCTCCCTTCTATACCGACATTCCCCTGTCCTTCCTGATGGCCCTGGATCAGTTTTCCACCCCTTTAACCCGTCTGCACTCTCAGTCCTGACATGTGGGCATTGACCACCAGGTTGGTGCTCTTCATCCCTAATGGTCACACTGAACCCTGCACCTCCTCAAGCATGGGCTCCCCTTTGACCCCTTGTTAGACATGGGTGGGTTTGGGGTCCTCCTAGACCATAACTCTGCATTTGGAGCAGCACCAAAGACTCCTTGCGTGAAAGATCCCCATTGCACCGATGCCCATCACCATGGCACAGGATGAGGTTGGGTTGGGCTGATGTGATCTGTTCCTACAATTCAATGCACACGTTACTCAGCGCCTTGCTCTCTTCTGGAGGTTTCCAAAGAGAACTGATTACTTACACGGTGCCTTCGTTGACCAGTGCAAAGCCTCACGCTCTGTGACACTGCTTCTCCTTCCCCTTCTGTGTTATCTGGACAAGGGCCTGTAGGGCCGGGCCAAGGGGAATGGCTTGAACCTGCCCGAGGGGAGACTGAGCTGAGCTCTTAGGCAGAAGCTCTTCCCTGGGAGGGTGCTGAGGCGCTGGCACAGGGTGCCCAGAGAAGCTGTGGCTGCCCCATCCCTGGCAGTGTTCAAGGCCAGGTTGGACACAGGGGCTGATTCTCTTAGGGATGATTCCCTGGTTCAGAGCTGAAGCCCTTTGGGCTTCCCAGCTCCTTTCCCACTACATCCTACCCTGGTTCCTTATTGCTGGTGCCGCTCTTGTTGGCTGGTTGCAGGTGGCTTTTCAGTAAAGCCTGGACCAAAAAGACATTAAAAGCTTTTTCTGGCTCCTTCTCTCGGTGATGGCCTCGTTCCTTCCCCCTCCACCCCTCCTCATTCCCCACTGCTGCAAAATGAGGCTGAAGCTCTCCTCCTCCTCCCCACATCTCGCTGGGGTCTCGGGATCTGTCATCATCCATGTTATTTTCGCTTGGGTTTTCCTTGCAGTTTGCAGGCAGGGTGAAAACCAGAGCTGGGTGTAAAGCTTCCCACTGTCCCTGTGCTTCCAGGCGGTGAGTCCGTGCCAGGAAAGGAGCAGGAGAGCACGGCTGGTGCAGAAACACTTCTGGTGCTCTCCAGCCCTGAGCTGGCAGTTAGCATCACTAAACCCATGGCCCTCGGTCTCCCCCATCACACAGGACTGGTGAGAAGGGAAGAGCTGAAGACATCATAGGTTATTTAAAGAGGAAAACTAAATCATTTCCTGGCCTTTGAGCTTCTGGGCACAGCGTCAAGTCCTGCTCTGCAAAGGCTGAACTGCTCCTGCAAGGGGATGCTCTTAGAACCATAGAATCATAGAACCATAGAATCATACCACAGCCTGGGCATCAGTCGTGGGGAAGGGTTGTGACAGCATCATGAGATATGTCAGGACAGAGAAGGAAGGAGCAGAATGGAGCCACCCCACTTGGTGGCTTTCCCTCCTCTGCCCCCTTGGATGGGGCATTTCTGCTTCTTCTTCTGACTCCCTTTGGGTTTTCCTTGCTGTTCCTCACGGTCCCTTTCAAGTGGTGGTTCTCTGCCCCAGCCACCGCGTTGGGGCAGCGTGGGAGCATCCCTTTCACTGCTGGGAAATCCTCTAATCAGTAAATTGCAGGGTTTGAACCCAGCTCTCACCCTTTGCTCAGCATCCCTTTGAAACTCATACCCGTGACACCGGAATTCCTCGTTTCTCTGCAGGAGGATCCTTGGGAAAAGGCTGGGAAATGAGGAATATTTTCTTTTGACATTTCCCACAGAAATCTGTTGGAAATGACACTTCTCACACTTAGAAAAATCCTCCCACTTGGATCTGCAAAGGGTTTGGCACTCAAGTGAGTGGTCGTGCTTCAGGTTTTGCTTCATCCCAGGGGATTTCTCTCCCTCTTTTGCTTGCATCTTCTTGGGGTTGCAAAAGGCTTGGAAAAATCTACTTTTAACCCAATTGAAGGCCTCCTCTGGACTCGCTCCAGCAGCTCCACGTCCCTTTCAGTCCCATATCCCCCTTGGTTAGAGGATGATGAGGGTCATTGTGCTAGCACAGCCTTCATCCATCCCACAAGGTCTCATCCCTGCTAATTGATGCATCAGCATCCGGAGAGCAGGGTGGAATTGGACCCGCTGAGCTAATGGCTGCATATTTTAAGATGGTATCAAGGATCCTGCATTTAAACATTATGGGCTTGCAAATGCAGCCCTGCTGGGGCTGGTCGTGGTCGCTGTGGTAGGAGCTGGGCTGGGGGGATGGCTCCTGATGAGCTGCAGAGGGAGAGGCAGGGGGAAAGTGAAGGCATTGAATTGAGATCCCCTGAGCATGGGGCATGGCGTCATCAGGGTGGGTTTTCACCCCATATAGGTGGAACCCTGCAGATGTGGACTGTGACGGCCAGACGAGGGCACAGGTTAATGGGTGCTGAGGCGCGAGGCTTTGGGTGCCCACAGCCGGGTTTGGCTTTGTTATGTACCCAGAACACAACAGATACACAAAGCCAATGCTGGACCAGCCCAGCAGGACAAATAATCCCCCATGGCAAAGCCACAAGGCCCAGGAGGGGACTGATGGTCCCTTAAGCTCAGCAGGGCTCGGGTACAAAGGCAGCGGGTCGGCAGAGCCGTCTTGTGTTTAACCGCTCTATTTATACCACGCTATCCGATGGAGAGAGGAACCATTCCCCACATGCCTGCTAAGCTACTAATGCTCTATAAATACATTAGCAATAAATAATGAATAACCTGGATGGGCATTAAAGTGTAAACAGGAGGTGAAGGGCTCTCTCCCATTACCAGTCCCCTGAGAGCCGCATGCAACCCTCTCCTCTCCGACCCTGGCTGGATGCGATTCCAACTGCAGAGCCCTTAGTCACAGCAGTGACAATAGCATAGATCAGTGGCTCCATGGTGAAGAGGAACAAGCCAAAAATAGCCCGAGGGCACACTCTTCCTCCTGATGGCATGCTGGCTCTGCTTGCATCAGTGGTTTTGCCCGCGGTGCTCCTCTACCTGCATGGGCTGACCCTCCCAAGGAGTCAGAGTGCTCCTCATCCCCAGAAAGCTCAGGAGAACACCGATGTGGGAAGTTTTATCCCACTCGGATGTAGGAGATGCGGTGAGCCGTGCCAGCGGGATGTGGTCCCCAAAAGTCACCGTCCCCATCCCTGGTACATGGGGAGGAACTCATCCTCATCATGATGGGATCCAACGGGATCATTCCCACCGATGGTCCAAGGGGGCACCACGGACTCTTCCCACTTCTCACCAAGGTACAGGGAGAAAAGGAGATTAAGTGAATTTATGGATGTGACATGGGATCGTTTGGGTCCTGTGTGCTACCATCCCAACCTGTGCTACTGAGGTCACAGGCTAATCATGGGCTGGGGCTGATCGGAGACGTCCATTCTGTGTCTGCACATCAGGGGCTCCCATGCTGCTTCAAAAGGGTCCTCACAACCCCAAATAGAATGGATCCTCTTGCTACCAGCTGTGAATGATCCATCCCAGGGTCCAATGTCCTCCTGGTGAAGACACCTTGGCTCCAAGCCTTTCTCCTGCAGCCTTGCTCTGCCGAAGCTGGGTATTAATACATCCCCTGTCTGCAAACAGCTCAGAACTGGCTCTGCTTCAGGACAGAGGAAAGGGATGAGCTCTTCATCCCCCTGGCTTTCATGGGATCTTCATGCTGAGCCATGGGGGTGAGATCTGGGAGCTGTACCAGCCCAGCTCAGGACTCACAGGGTTGGGTACCAGCAAACCCCGTGCATCATGGCCTGCTTGGGCTCTTCTCTCTGGTTTTCCTCTAGTCCATGGCTATGGCAGCAAGCCCCATGGTAGTCTTGCAGCAAGTCTGGGCTCCGGAGGTAATTCATGGGGTGACATGGCTTGGAAGGGGATGATCACAAGGTTTTCCCCCTTGCAAAGGGGTGATGCTTAAGGCTTAGCTGGTGCTGGGGCTGCTGACCTGGACATGCCGATGTGATGTGTCCTAAGGATCTTGTAAACTCACTGCCTGCTATAAAGAGATGTAGGGGTCTGGGTGGTGTGGGAGCAGTGGAGCTGCATGTCCTTGACTGAATTGCTTTGCTGGCACTTTTGCAGCCCCATGTTAAGGGTAAGCTTTACACATCAGCACACCATCATCACCATCATCATCATCACGGCCTCCTGGGGGCCAGGCTCAGCCTCCTCCATGCCATGCCCCATCCTGCGAGGACGAAGAGGGAAGCCCCCAGGAGCAGGTTGCTCCAAGAGGGTGTCCCCATAGCAATGTCCCCAGGTGACAGCCGCATCCCCAAGGATCCCCATCCCTCCATCCTGCCCTCACCATTCTCACAGGAGGACCTTAGAGCTTACCTCTGCCATCAGGCATCGAAACCACGACCTCACATCTCCATACTCAGGGTGCCCAGGGGCCACCTCACTGAGCTTTAATGCAATATTCTCAAGGTGAGTGTGTAATTTGTCATGTCTCCATTATTAATTGTCAGCTCTGATATGAGTAATTGTATCGGGCTGTCCCCCCTGGTCCCACATGCAGGAAAATGGATAGCTTTTGATTTGCTTGGTGTGGTAGCAAGAGCTCAGCTGGCAATGAAATATATCCCACAGAAGCACATGTCGGAGCGCGGAGGGAGCACGAGCAACCCGTCAGCCGCTCGCTCTCTAATAGCATCCCTCCCTTGGCTTCCACTTGACTTGGTAATCGGGGATGCTACAGGCAGCTCTGCAGCTGGGTATGAAGCTCAGCCCCGAGCAGCATGGGGTAGCGGGAGGTCGGGCTCTCCATCACACCCTGTCACTCTGGAAATGGGTTTGACACCCTCAAAAGCATGAGATAATAGCTCTCCAAAGCAATGCAAAGAGATAAACGGGTCTGAGGGGCTCCAGGGGGTGTTCTGCCACGAGGACAGAGACAATTCAAGTGAGGAGCCCTTCAGAGCCCTTTACCACCTTGCCCGTCCCACAGCAGGCAGGAAGCATAGGGATGACCATTAAACAGCATCGATAGGATCAGCTGGCTGAGCTGCACCGGGAGAGGGGGAAGCAGTGATGGACAGAGGTGGCTCTCTGCTGGAGCCCAGCAATCCTCTTCATACCCTTTCTGTTGCGTGTTAATGGCTTATGTTGCCTTATTAAACGTATGTGCTCTTACCAGCGCAGAGCGGCCCTGCTCTTGGTGATGAGTGGGAGACATCCAGCACGTAAAATGCTCATGAAGTTTTACAGGGACCCCGTTTCCCTCCTTGTAGCAGCTCAGATACACAAATGGGGTCTGTTTGTCAGGATTAAGAAATCCCTCTCAACACAGAGGTGCGTTGAGACAAACTTAACCCAGCACAAACCCAGGCTGGGGGGGGGACAGGATGGAGCAGCCTCAGGAGAAGGACTTGGGGTGTTGGGTGAGGAGGAGCTCCCCATGACCCGGCTTCAGTGTGTGCTTGAGCCCAGAACCCCCCCGTGTGCTGGGCTGCACCCCCAGAGCGTGAGCAGCAGCTCAGGGAGGGGATCCTGCCCTCCTCTGGGCAGGGACCAGGCAAACGTGGCCTCCTCGGAGACAAGGAGAACCTAATGTAAGACCTCTGCAAGGAGAGCACGAGAGCCAAGTGCCCTGTAGTCCCCAGGGACCCTAAAGGACCGCTCCGCCTTTGTTCCCCATCTCCCAAGGGGTGATGGATGTTTCACATACTGACGTTGCTCGTCTCCCCTGGGGAACAGGGCTGCCGTGGTGCTGGGGCAGGACGATGGGTGCGCAGCATCCCGCAGCTCACCTGCGATGAACCTGGCCTCGGCACATGAGCTTTAAGGCTGAGTTCTTCCTGAGGGAGAGGCGATGAGGGCTCCGGAGCAAGGAGTGACAGCAGAGTTAATGGCAGTGTTTAACAGCTCCTGCCTCCTGCCTGCCGAAGGGATGCTCGGGGGAGCAGCAGAGGCCAGCGAGCAGCAGGACTATAAATAACTTGCTGTGGGGACCTTCCACCTTCCCTTCTGCGGCACAGCCAGAAATAGGTTGCCTGGGGAAGCACCGGTGCATTAGTGAGGGCTGTAAAACATCAAGGGCTTTGGCTTGGTGGACTGAAACCCCAGCAAAAACCCAAGGAGGAAAATGAATCAGTTTTCTTCTATAAACCACAGTGATTTGATGGCTTGAAATGCATTTGAGGGGACTCGGAAACTAAAACCCACCGTGGGTGGACCCTGAGGTGAATGAAGGTGGTCCAAAAGCTGTCCCAGCAGAGCAAGGCATGAAGGAACCCCACATACAACAAGGTGACACGGGGCAGGGGGGGGATCTGGTGCTGATGCTGTGGCCTTGGACACTGTCCTTGGTGGCACTGTGAGGAGGAGGATGGTTCAGAAGGGCAGCAGGGCGGTTCTGTGGATGCTCTTGGGAGCTCCTTGCCAATGGGCAACTTCAGAGGAAGGGGCGATGTGAAAGGGGAAAGAGAAGGTGCTGGGCTTGCATCGGTTGTGGCCAGGGCTCAGCCCAGCAATGCCAGCTCTCGGGGTGGGGGGGGATAAATGCTGCCTCGTTTGGATTGGCAGGGATTGCTCACCAAGGGGTTGCGCAGCGGGTGTGGGATGAGCGATATTCCCTGCCGTTCCATGAGTACTGCTCATGGAGCTACGCTTGGAGCAGCCATGGGCAGCCAGCGGTGCTGAGCTCGGACCTTTTCACCTTCAGTCTGCAGGATGCCAATGGCAGAACCAGGGCTGTGCGTTATCCACGCTTGGAGAACTTTCCTGCCTCTCCCCATCCATGGTGATGCCTCCAAACCTCCTCCAAGTCTTTTCCCTGCACCATCCCTGGCCGAGGCCTTTGTCCTTCAGCCCAAACCGCACCAAGAGATCACGTCTGTGATGTCTTGAGGAGAGCGTGGTACCCGTTGGAAGGTGTTCTGGACAGAAGGCTCCAGCTGGGTGGGGAAGGTGCCTACGGGGAGGGGTTGCTGTCGAAAGCAGCTCCGTGACTCAGCAGAGCTGGCAACCTGGTGTTTCCCGCAGGAGCATCTTTAGCACCATGAATCAAAGTCATGAGCCACCCACAGGAAACATCCCTCCAAAGCACCCCAAGCCTTGCAGGGGAGCCCCGGCTCTTCTCCCTTTGCTGCTCCTCACTCCTTGCACCCGAGCATGCTGCATCCAGAATGTTTTGCAGGAGAAGATGCAGACAAAGGAGGTGGTAACATCTGGTAAAGGATCCTCCTGTTATTGCTAGTTTATTGTTCTCTAATGGCTGGTGTCTAAAACCCCAACAAGCTCCAGCAAGGTCATGATGAAACCTTCTGAGAGCCAAAGCAAGGGCTGCTCCGGAGCTGCTGCATGGGAGGGGGAGCAAGGAGAACCCCAGCTTTTCAGAGTCATAGAATCAACCGGGTCGGAAAAGACCTTTGAGATCATCAAGTCCAAAGACTTCTCAAAGGTGTTTTCTGAGTCACCTCCTTTGGGGACCTCTCTGCTGATGACGTGAGGTGATGTCCCTGCACCACAAGGGCAGGTACCTCCCAGCACCCTGCAAGTAGCTTTGTGCTGGGCTTCAAATAGAGGTTTAACCCCCCCAAAACCAAACAGCTGCTACACAGAGAAGGATTTAGGGATGAGCAAAGCTGATGTGATCACGTCCACAGTTGTTATGAGCTTCAGAGCTGCTGGAATTGCTCAGCCAAGTGATGAACCAAGGGTGTGGGACCAGCTGGCCTGGGAGCAGATCCAGCTCTGGTTGCCAGTATCCATCCTCACCTGAGGTTGGTGCACACAGGGGACAGGAGCAGGGAAGGCCACCTCCTTGTGCTGGCTGTTGGGACACAAGGTTGTCCCTGGTGTCTTGTTCTGGGCAGGGGGAATTTAGGCTTTGTCAACCCCTCTTCTCCCTCAGCCACGATCACCTCTTCAGGCTGAAAGATGCTCCTTGGCATCTTCTTGGCATCATCATGGAGCTGTTGGAGCAAGTCCAGAGGAGGCCACGAGGATGCTCAGGGGCTGGAGCAGCTCCTGTATGGAGCCAGGCTGAGAACATTGGGGCTGTTGAGCCTGGAGAAGAGAAGCTGTGTGGAGACCTCAGAGCAGCTTCCAGTGTGTGAAGGGGGCTGCAAGGATGCTGGAGAGGGACTCTTCATCAGGGACTGCAGTGATAGGACAAGGGGTGATGGGTTCAAAGTGAAACAGGGGAAGTTCAGGTTGGATACAAGGCAGAAGCTCTTCCCTGTGAGGGTGCTGAGGCACTGGCACAGGGTGCCCAGAGAAGCTGTGGCTGCCCCATCCCTGGCAGTGTTCAAGGCCAGGTTGGACACAGGGGCTTGGAGCAAGCTGCTCCAGTGGAAGGGGTCCCTGCCCGTGGCAGGGGTTGGAGCTGGCTGATCTTAAGGTCCTTTTCCAGTCCAAACCATTCTATGATTGTCTTTGGGATGCTTCAAGAAGGGATGTGTGAAACAGCTATTTCTGCAAGAGGAATCTGTCCATCCCTCTTTGCTGTGAGTTGTCCCTTCCATCTACCCTCTCAGGCCTGTCCTCCGTATGCCATCATGTAGGTGCAAGATCCTCAGGTGCAGGCTCAGACTCGAAGAAACCATCTCCACCATCTCCATTGAGGAAACACCTCCCTTCCCTCCAGCACTGACTCATCCTGGTCCTTGACCTCTCTCCAGAGCAACCCTTCCACCCTGCCATGGTCACCAGGATCCCAGGGATGGAAGGAACCACTCATCCCTGAAGACCCCAGGGCACGGTCCCTGGAGGCAGCTCTCCACAGAGAGACGTTGGGTTGCTTGTGCCTGGCAGAAGTGATGGGCCAGGCGTGGAGGTTCCTGTTTGCTGCTTGGAAGCCTGCACAAGGTTGGGAGAAAGCAGATGGCTCCTAGTTGGCAGCACCAGTTTGCTTCCTGCTCTCTGGATAAACCCGTAAATTAAGGCTTAAATCAGACTGCGTACGAGTTAGGAGGCTGCTCGGAGTTATTCTGACATCCAGACACACTCAGAGGCCTGGATTAAGGCTCGGCTTAATGTAAAGGGTGGAAACCACACTCTTTCCCTGTATGGCCGAGCAGCAATGGGTTGAGGTGCTGGAGATGACACCAGCAAACTCCTCAGCCCCAGATGCCCAAGGTTCTGGGGGGAGAGCAAGAGGTCATGGACTTGACCATGCCTTTACGTGGTTGTAGACCTACGGGGCCACCTATGACGGGGCTACTGAGGACCACACAGATCACTATGGGATGAGCCAACACAAGCAGGAGCCTCTGGCCTTGGTGGCAGCCAGGAAGTGTTTCAGGGCTGATCAGACCTGGGATATTTTTAACTGAAGCTGATTCCAATCAGTTGCAGCTCAATTAAGATCAGCAAAAATGAGCTGGAAAGGGAGAGATGCCTCTGGAGCACCCAAGAGCATCCTTCATGGAGCAGCATCTCTTTGTGGCTGGTCCAAGGATGTCCAAGCGCATTAACCCATGGAAAAGACCTGTGTCCCCGTGTCCCTGTGCCAAGGCATTTCCACGTATCCAGGGTGCATGACGGGCCCTTCCTGGCCTGATGTGAGGTGAGTTCCCACTTCAGAACACCCAGGGACACAAGAACATGCCAAAAGGATTTTCCCAGGCGCTGTGGGACTGCTCGGAACGTCAGATTTAGCTGGACCCGACCTTCAGCTCCTGACCTTTATGTGCTTGTAGATGGACACGGCAACTGGAGCTATTCATTTGCCAGCCTGTGTGGCTCCTTTAATGCTTCCAGGCAACAGGCAGCAAAATCTCACTGGAAAACACAAATCCCAGGCCCCCCACATTCCTCCGGAGGTGAGGGCAGGGGTTGGAACCGGGTGAGCTTTAAGGTCCCTTCAACCCAAACCATTCCATGATGACTATTTCCCTGTCTCTGGGGACCATGCATTGCAGCTGCAGCCCTGCCTCGGCACAGCTGCACCTTGCTGAGTCCGGAGCAGGGCATCTTGCTCTCAGCATGGATCTGGCATCCCCCACATAGGACATAAGGACTCATTGGAGCTCAGCGCGATGCTCTGGGTCTGGCCAAGTGAGTCAGAGGGATTCCTGTGCTGCTGCATGGCCAATGTGGCTGCAGGAGGATGGAGAGCTGCAGGAGCCCGCCTGGGCTGGTTCGGATGTACCCGGGGCTGATCCCAGGGGAGGATGAGGACAGGGTGCTCTGTGATGAACACTGTCTCCTAGGCCTGTGCTTTGCTTTGGGTAACTGGAGTTGGGTTTGGTCTCCATGGGGAGCTGGGAGAGAACTTTGGATGCAGAGTGACCATCCACGCTCATCCTTGGGCTTTGAGACCCTTCTTTGAACTGGATACATGGGGTCATCACCTGCATCTGATCCAGCCACGGGGCTCAGGAACCAGCAGTCAGGGTGTTGGATGGACCTCGGGATCTTGCTCTTGACCTCATGGGTTTGTGCCATGGCACAAGCTGTTGGGGAAGTTTGCTGTGGGATGGTGCCAGCCTGAGGGCTCAGTTGAGCATCCCGGGGCTGGATTTGGGGTGCAATGGCACATTGGTAATTCCCAGGAGGCTGAGAGGAGAAAGGAAAGTGTCCATTGTGGCACTTGGGATGAAAAAGAAAGTGGCAGTGCTGGAAAACATGGAAGCAATAGTAGTGCTCACCTGGGAGAGAGAGAAGGTCTGGAGATGGGCATTGCCTGTGGACAGGGAAGGGAGATGGCCTCGTGTCCTCAGTGCCATGGGTTAGTGGTGGCCTTCACAGTGCTGTGGTAACGTCTGGACTTGATGACCCTAAAGGTCTTTTCCAACCTGGCTGATTCCATGATTGTAAAGACCACGTCTCCATCAAGGGCTGGCACAGAACAGAGACTTCCCCTGGCTGTAAGGAATTGCTCTGCAGCCTCATGCTACCCCTCAAGCCCCATTGCCAGCCTCTGCAGCCATCACTACACTCAGCTCAGGATGAGCAGAAACCACCCCCAAAATAGAAGGTTCTGATGGAAGCTACTCTGAAATCTCCTGACCATCCCATTCAGGGACCACATTAACCTCTCAGCATGAACCATGACCGCTGCTAATTAAACCTGGTTTTAGAGCAAATGGCTCCCAACAGGACAAGAGCCACACTACGTGCACTGCCTCCTCCGAGATGGTGTCCAAGGCTTTCAGAGACATGGTGAGAACGGCTCTGAATCCTTCAATGGAGGTGAGAGGGAGAGATGCTGCAAGCCCCGCACAGTGATCTGTTATCAGTGGTCCTGACATCTCCAATGAGAGCAATGGAGTGAGCATTACAGCGCTGCGGTCCTCCCTGCTAACCCCAGCCCATGCCGAGTCCCTTGTCCTACCACTACAGTCCCTGATGAAGAGTCCCTCTCCAGCATCCTTGCAGCCCCCTTCACACACTGGAAGCTGCTCTGAGGTCTCCACGCAGCTTCTCTTCTCCAGGCTCAACAGCCCCAATGTTCTCAGCCTGGCTCCATACAGGAGCTGCTCCAGCCCCTGAGCATCCTCGTGGCCTCCTCTGGACTTGCTCCCACAGCTCCATGTCCTCCTTATGTTGAGGACCCCAGAACTGCACCCGGTGCTGCAAGTGATGGCATGGAGGTGTCTATTTTATCCCCGTTTCTTCCCACACTGACCCAAGATGCTCCTCTGCAGGGAATGAGTTGATACAGCCCTATGCATTGCCCAAGAGAGGAGGCAAGGTACCGAATCGCTCCCAATTTCCTAGCAATCAAGGAAATATTGATTGTGCCCAACAGCACATTTGTGCTTCATCTCAGAGTGACAAATTCGGTGCTGCCATGCAGTAAATTCAGCAAAGCATCCACAATTAATGTGCCGTTCCTGGCTGTGCCTTTGGAGAGGCTGCCACGGCCTGATTGATAGCAGGAATTCTGCTAACTGCTCTAAGGAGCAAATTAAGGAGCAAGTTAAAGTCTCTGGGCTTTGGGCACTGAAAAACAGCCTCCATGAGTAAGCATTAAGGTTGTCTTAGTCCAGATGGGCCTTTCGGCTGCCCCTGTAGGATCTCCCTCTTCATCCAGCCCTTGTCAGCCCCACCAACAATAACAACACCCATGGGCATGTGCAAAGCCAGTCTTAGGGCTCAATTCTCGCTCCCACAGGAGGTTTCTCCAAGCACAGCAGACAAAGGTGCGAGATGAATCAGGTCTGAACATCCTTAACCCCCTGTATCCTGCAGACCTGCGCTCCGTGCCTGTCTCAGATGGAGCTGAGCAGCTCCAGGAGGTGCAGGAGCAGATGAGGCTGGTCACCAGCCACGACCGGAGCCTTGGTGCGTGCAGCAGGGGTAGGCAGAGCTGCAGCCCCACGGTTGCCCCAGACATGGCTCCTCCTGATGCCAGTGTAGGTGTTTAAAGGCTGGTTGCCCATAGGTTGACGGGCAGCGAAGAGGAGACCACAGGGGCCACAGTGCAAACTAACTTGGGCATGGAAAAGGAGAGACTGACACGATGAAAGGGATGCTGTTCCTGTTTTTAGGGGATGGATGTGAAAACTGGAGGTGCACCAGACCTTAGAGCAGCAGCTCGGTGTCTTGGAAAGCGAATGGCTCCAGGGAAGACTGCCTGTTGAAAGGAACAACAAACACCAGTATCAATATTTACTAGAGAGCTCACGATCACTTCTTCCTTGTCATCCAGGACAGGAGGTCAGGCAGAGCATCTGATACAAAGAAAGGGAAATGTAGAGGCTTTACAAACACGTTCCCTTCAGAAAACACTTCTGGGAGAGGGAAGACGAACAGCACAGAGCAGACATGCAAAAGGCTGGGCAGGAATAGAGATGCTCTGTTTGCACCCGAATGGGATGCAGGGGAAGGGCTCAGGCACAGAGGACTTTGCCAGCCCCGATCTCCTAAGACTCAGCCCACAGAACCCTCCACTCAGGAGGCTGGTGGGAGCTTTCCCATCAAGGTCTGTTATTAAGTGACCCTCATTGCTTGTGTTGGTGCTATTGAACAGTGTACTGTAAAATTAAACAGCATTGATCTGCACTCAGAGGTCCCTGCATGGGGAAAGCAGTGGCTGCTCGGCCAGCTTCAGCTCAGAAACACCGGAGACCGGGTCTGCTCCAGCGTGAATGCTTTGGAGCAGCACCCAAGAGGGGCTCCGTGTGTTCACACATTCCAAAGGCTTCGCTGCTGTTCTGGTTTCCTTTGGGAGCACCAAGAGGAGAAGCTGGGTAAGCCCGGCACAGTTGGATGTCTCTGCAGGAAAAGCAGACGAAGGTTGTTTAGAGAACAAAGGAGCGCTGCAAATCCTAATAGCAGTGCAGAGTGTGCACAGAACAGGGCTCTGAGAGCCCACTGAAAATCAAGGGCCATTAAGGTATAAATAAGAAACTGAGGGGGGGGGGAAGAGCCTCTGTATTATAAAGAGGGATGAGGAAGAAAAGAGCAAATCACGGTAGGGAATGAAAGTGCTGCATCGGTCTGACGGCTCCATCAACAACCAGAGGCACTGGCTCGTATGTATGCTGGGAAACATGCCACCACTCCAGATGTTGCCTCCCCAGAGCAATCCTGATCACAGCCTCCTCTCCTGGGTGGTTGGAGTGAGTGGGTACAGAACTAGGGGGTGCAGAGCATCTCCCTGGGGATGCTGGTGTGAACGGAGCCCTCTGCAGACAGGGTCTGCAAGCACAGGGTGAGAGGTGGTGTGTTGGCTGGTTTATAAGTGCCTGGGCTTCTTAGTTGACTTAGAGCTCTGTTCCTCAAGTCCTTGAGCAAGCTGCTCTAGCGGAAGGTGTCCCTGCCTATGGATCAGCTTCAAGGTCCCTTCCAACCCAAACCAGTCTGGGATTCGATGAGTCTTTGTTCCCATGGGATTCTATGATTCTATGAGTCTTTATGCCCATGGACCTCTGCTAAAACCCCAGCCAAGCCCTGGGAGGGGCACATCATATCCTACCTTCTAAGAGGCACAAAAGATCTGGTTTCCTCCTGCAGCTGATCTGATCATCCCCATGTCCTGGTGGCTGTTGAACTCCACCAGGTTCTTGTCAGCCCACTCTTCCAGCCTGTCCAGCTCATCCCGCAGGGTGCTTCTCCCTTCCCAAGTGTCCATTTCCCCACTCAGTTGGGTGTCATTGGCAAGTTTTGGTACCATCCACAAAGTAGAAAGCAGCTGGGGAGGCAAGAGCAGGAGCAACGAGGCCATCTCATAACTGGGGTTAGACAACCAACCCCTTTGGATTTCATGCAAAGGGCTCATGAGACCCCTTGCACCAGCCAGCAGCCTCAAAGCAGAGGTTTATGCCATGGATGAAGATGACAATCTGCAGGTTTGAGTCCTGCCTTGGTGAAAACACCCATTTAATACAGAGCTGCCTTTGGATTCATACAGGAGCAGATAGGAACAGTCACCACTCCTCCATCACCTTGGAGCAGAACCATTGGCAGGTCACAGCGACCCAAGAGCTCGATCACTGAGCGCTAGCATCCGGGGGCTCTGGAGATGTGATTCACTTTCCAGCTCTATTGGTGGGGTACGGTGTGATCAGAAGTGTGCAATCCTTATGGACTCAGTTCCCAAACTGTAAAATGGGGATAATTCTGCTCTCTTATTTCTGGATTGTCTTATGAAACTGGAAACTCTTCGGGGCTGTCACCATAACAAAGCCTCACTCGTCATGGTCCCTTCTAGCACGAGCAGTGAAGGAGGAGCACAGGGAGGGCAGAGCTGCATTCAAGTGATACCTAAGCATCACCTTCATAGCAAGGGTTCTTGGATAAGCCCACAGCACCATGAATTTTATGGCTTCTGGTACAACTTGCTTATGGTCCACCTTTTCCTCTCTCTTTCTTATTCCAGTCCATCCCACCCCTGTTTTGTGTTGGCCATTTCCCCAGTGACTGCTGCTCTTCAAGAGGAGTCTCTGGGACTCTGAAAGCAGATGATGGAGGTAAGGAAAGGGTTTGAGTACTGAGGGGAGAGGTGATGATGCTGTTTGGTGTCAAGGGAGGAGAGCCATAGGTGCCAATGGGTGATGGACGGCTGCGATGTGAGGGTCACGACTGGAAGCGCCTCCTCCCCCAGAGCCTGGGTTATACGAGGCAGGGATAACGAAGGGGAAGAACAAGCAGTTAAGTGGATCAAAAGGATTTACAGCTCCTGCACAAGACTGGGGAGGAAAACTGCGGGGTCCCAAGGGAACAGGGCTGATTGCACTTGGCTTTGCAGGAAGGTGACCCAGCTGCCAGGCAGTGCAGGGTTAAACAACTTCCCCCCCCTTGCTGCCTTCTGACACTGCAGTATGATTTATATGGGGGAAAGCCACGTTTTTACAGCCTCAACATAACAGCGTGACATTGTGGACCTGCAGTATTCCCCTGGCAAGGGGCTGAGTAAATGCCATTGCTGGTAAAGTCTAATGACCTCTCTGGAAATTGAGGGGCGTTTGTGGAGTGTTCAACTCAAAGGAGGATTTTAAGAGCCTTTAGGAGCAGCAAAGGATTAAATTCAGAGCACTACCTATTGAACAGCAAATATCCTATACCTCTGTCCTGCCATATGAATGCTGAAGAGGCCGTGAACAGCAGGAAAGGAGCACGGTCATGGTCTGTTGCTGTACAACGCAGTGCATCAAGGAACAGCTGGGAAGAATATTTGAACATCAAACTAAAGGGAAAAACGAAGGGGAATAAACCAGATAACTGCTTAATGTGCATGGAGAGAGATCCAGAGTGTGCCCCAGGTGCTGGGGAAGCTATTTGTAAGCAGCCATGACTTGTGAAATGAATTTCCCTGCATTATCTGTCGGGAGCTGACTGCAGCTTCTTTGCTCATGACACAGGATTATTGCCAAGTTGTTTCGTGCTCTGCTGATGGCTCCTGAGCTCTCAGAGCTTCCCTTGCGAGCGTGAAGCTGGAAGGTGTCAGTGAACCCTGTTTCCTCGCTGGCTGACTGACAGGAAGAGGACACGGGAGGGACAGGCACATAGCGGAGGGGATTGCTGATGATGGGCCCGAGTGGGGTACAGTGATTGTTTCACTACAGGTTTCTTCCTGAGACAGATGCATTAGGAACCTTTGGGGATACCGTGGAGGATGCCAAGATGTAACTGCTTAACAGCAGAACAAAGTGAGAAAAGCTTTAAAGGCATCTTTGGGTTTTCTTTATACCTTCAGGGGTTTAGGTGGTGGGAATGAGAGTATCTGGGTGGGAATTCCCTCCCAGGGACATCCCATGGCACTGTGTGGCTCAGGTGTCTACCTCAGAGTATCCTCCTCTGTGAGTGTGGCCATAGGAGAAGACATTCATGGTTTAGGGGGGCCCTGAAGTCAATCTGCTTCTTGAAAATGCTTGTGTGTCCAGTCCCAAAAGAAGTTGTTGAGGGCTTCATCCTGTTCTCCATCATTTCTGCTTGGAGCTCTTCACCCTGCAGTGCAAGCAGGCAGAGCGGTGCACGGTGATGCTGACCGCATCCTCACCGTGAACTGACTTGAGGTTTGGGAAGGAACAAGCTACACTGACCAAGGCAGAGCTTGCACCTCTTCATGGGCAGCTCTTCTCCCCTTGGCTCTTCTCTTTCTGGAGCCCACAGCCGTCATTAATCACACCCTGACCAGCTGCTGGAGGCTTTGTGTTAAATCTCCCCAGACAGCTCTGCAGAGAGTTCATTAAACACGAGCACTTGCCATCCTGAGAGGGAATTAAATGGGAGTTAACGTGTCTTAATGAGGAACTTAAATGCCGGGTAATAGAAATTACAGCTGAACGCTGCGGATTCCGAAGCAGGGATGGGACACAGGGGACTCGGCGTGAAGCGCCCGTGATCCTACCTCTTGCTGGCACGTGCCCTGATGGAAGCTGTCCCAGAAAGCCGTGCTCTGCCCCTAAAGAGCTGCACTGGGAGAGGTGGGAGAAACGTCCCTAGGATCCCACGTCCAAAGGCAATTTACTGCACAGCGGGGTGCGATAGGCAGCTGAGCAGAGGATTTAAGCGTGTTTGCAACGTGCTGCTAATGAAAATGATGGGGAGGGGGGAGAAGGGCACGGAGAAAGATAAAAACAGGCGGCCAGGGACTGGAAACACAAGCTGGAGAGATCAAAGGACACGTGGAGATGAGGGGGGGAGGCAATGGATGGCCACAGAAACAGTGTTGTCCCCACAGAGGGCAATTAATACTTGCTACACTTTGATGTTGCTTCACTCCTGTATTTAACCCAAAGTCAACAAAGCTTCACAAGGAAGATGCTGGGCTTTGAGGAGCTGCTGGTACAGCTCAGACAGCTAAAGGGGAACCAGTGCTATGGTCCCCAAACCACCTTTGCTCCCTGGTTGTGGGGTCAGCCTCAAATGGCAGCTCCCCTTTAGCAGGCTGGAGCGGTGAGTTAGGTTTTTATGTTGTAAAGGGGTTGTTGAAGTTAAAATCCTCTCCAGGGAAGGTTTCCCCACAACCCTCTTGATGGGACCCCAGGGAACTAAGCTTAGGTCCAGGTAGGACCAGCCCCTTCCTTTTGCTTTGCAGAGGCAGCACGGTGGTGGCTGTTGCTCTTGGTTTAATGGAAAAGTGGCACTAAAAGAAAGCAACAAAAAGCTTTATAAGGTTAATATCTTATTTTCCTGATGTCGATATGTCCGGGGTTGATAAATATTCCCGTTTCCCTTTCCAAAGGCCGGCGCTTTAGAAGTTAATGGGAAGTGGGTCTGCTTGGTGGCGGAGTATAGATCTTGATAAAATCTAATCAGCTGCTCAGGAATAGGCTTGGGGGAGTGGGGAATTGATAGATAAAGCATCAGCTATTAAAAGAAACACCGAACAGCTTCTCTGGGCTGGCTAAATCAGGAGCCCTTTATATTCACGTTCACGTGTAACCGCGGAAGAGGAATTGATGAGACTCGAGTTGTACTCTCGTGTCGGATTAAACTTTGATTTATGGCCTGAAAGATTATATTTAAATGTACCTTCTGTGGAAAATTCTTGTCTCCATTTTTAGCAGCTCTTCTCCCTCCCAGGCAGGCACTTAGGCAAGAGAATCGCAGAACTCTCTTCCAGCAGAGCTGAAGAACCAAACGCATCTTTCAGGCATACAGGGGCTAAGCTCTGCTCTCCGTTAGGTCCATTAACTCCACAGGGATCGTTTTGGAAGCAATGTGCTCAAACAAGAAGAGCATAAAGCAGCCTCTGGCTACTTTTCCCTTCTGATCCAAAGCTGGTGTCTTTGGTGCTGTCACCCATCCTGGACCCCTGGGGTCTCATGCATGGGGTTTCACACTGTCAAGGGATATCTCACTGATGGTGGAAACATCAGAGGCCTTTTCTCACCTTGTGTTGACCCATCTGTGATGGAGCTGCCTGCAGCTTTCCTTTCTCAAGTGGATTGGGTCTGTTCATCTCAGGCTTTGCTTTGGTACCACCAGTGCTGGGGGTCTCCTCACTGCGTCACTGTGGTGCTCCAAGGATGCTCTTCAGCATTGAGCCTCACTTCCACGTATCATGGGTGCATGTGATGCCTCTTGCTGCTTTATTTAGCTGGGAACTAAGAATCATGCAAGAGCATCTTCTTGTCAGGAAGGGAGCTGGCAGCAGCTAAGGGATGCTGTGTGAATAACTGCTTGCTGCATCTCACAAAAGGGGCTTTGCCAGGCTCAATGCCCTCAGGCTTTGTCTGACTTCTGATGGCCAGAGAGGTAGGAAGTGATGGGGAGATGAACAGCAAGGCTCAATATGAGCCCTCTGGGATGAAGTCCAAGTGCCAGGTGCAGAAGTGACCAGAAAGAGCTTTGCAGGCAGAAAAAGAAGGAAGAAATACTATTCAGGCAATAAAACCAGCACAAAGCAGGGCAGGGTGACCGTGGTGTTGGGCCATCCAGGGTCAAGTGCTGACTTTGCTCACCTGGGACTGGCTGCAGTGATGAGCTGGAGCTGGGAATTGTCCCCTTCCTTGGTGCAAGGTGCCTGGGGTGGGGTGACCCTGGCCAAGTGCCCCCCAAAGCTGCTCTGTTATCCCCATCCTCAGCTGGACAGACGAGAGAAAATACAATGAAAAGCATCTTGGTTGAGATAAGGACAGTGAGAGATCACCCACCAGTTGCCATCATGGGCAAAACAGACTCAACCTGAGAAAATCAGTTTTATTTACTACCAATGAAATCAGAACAGGATAATGAGAAGCAAACCCAAGCAAAACCTTGCCATGTAAACCCCATCCAGTGCTGATTCCTAAAACACTCATTGCAGTCCCCAGCCAGAGGGTAACCGGGAAGGAATTGGGTGAGAAACAAAGAGATTTACTGATGGTCACATCAGACGTGGTTGCATGAGGCTGGGGATGGCCTGGGTCTACCTGGGAGGGTTCTGTCCTGCAGGGAACGGTCAGGATTTGGGGTGGCAGCTTGTAATCACTGAAAATGAGTCGAATAGACTGGACTTCCACCACTGATCTGTTCCTGGAGTTGGTTCTTATTTCATTTCAAGGTTGAAGTTGTGACCCTACCTGCTTTGGAGAGGGATGGCAACGAAGCTGCTGGGCTCTTGGGCCACCCACAAGTCTTGATACGACCTTGGCCACTTCTGGAGACACTGAGAAATGGATTTGGGAGGCAGCTGTGTTCCCAAAGGCCCAGACAGGAGTTGGCAGTGCATCCCATCACCACCACCCTCGCCTGGAAACAGCGAAGGAATAATTCTCACTGTCTTCTGATTTCTGGCTTTTGTGTCCCATGCTCTCAAGCTTCCCTCTGGAAGCACGAGGGCTGGGGAGAATAATGGCTTTGGCATGGAGACTGCTGTTCTCAAATAATCCCTGACTCCCAGAGCTGCTGCTTTAAGCCAAGTTCTTGTAAAGCAGCTTGTGACAGTGCAGGTGTGCGGTCTTGTGCGCCTGCATGGCGATGGTGCAGGCTGGTCCAGGATGCGCACAAAGAGGGATTGATGTCTCTTTGGTGTGGTTCCCCCGTATCTTCAAGCCATGAGGCACAGGCAGCCCCAGATCAACCTCTCCTCTCCTTGGCTTTGTCCCTATACTGTCCCTGAGCCCAGATCTATTGAGCAGTCCGTGGAATGATTTGCCTGGGCTTGGCTCCCAGGTGATGCTTGCTTGAGCTTTCCATTCCCTGCTTCAGCGAGCCCATAGCAGATGCCTTTCTCTTGCTCTGCTGCAGACCACTGGTGTGGATAAAGACTTGTTTGCAATTACCAAACAGAAGGGAGGGGAGAAAACTGCGCATAGAATCATAGAATGGTTTGGGTTGGAAAGGACCTTAAGATCATCCAGTTCCAATCCCCCTGCCATGGGCAGGGACACCTCACACTAAACCATGGCACCCAAGGCTCTGTCCAACCTGGTCTTGAACACTGCCAGGGATGATCAGATGAGGGAGAGAGACAATAAAAGGCGAGGTAGAATAGATATTGTGTGGGGCAGGGTCTGCCTTGCCCTCCTTCTGCAATGCTGGTGGAAGAGCTTGCCTCCTCAGAACCAGAGGCACTCTGCTGAGCAAGTATCAGTCCTGTGGGGAGCTTATAGGGCTGAGGAGCAGCATAAATCCTATAGTTATCCCTTTGGGAAACTGCATTCACTGGGTTGGCAAGAGCACAGATAGACGGGCCAGGCTGGATGGGGCTTTGAGCAGCCCTGGCTGCTCACAGAATAGTTTGTGTTGAAGGGACCCTAAAACTCATCCAGTTCCAGCCCCCTGCCACGGCCAGGGACACCTTCCACTAGAGCAGCTTGCTCCAAGCCCCATCCAACATCACCTTGAACACTTCCAAGCCTCCGGTGTGAGCAGTGCCCATCTCTCCCCTATCCCCTCAGTCCTCCCTATGAGGGAAACTGCTCTGAGATGGGTCAGACCAGCCTTGGCAGGGAAATAACACCCCTGGCATCAGCCTTGCTTGGAAATCAGGGGCGTTTTGACCAAGGGAAGAAGCTGCCTGTCTGGCTGCTGATGAAGAGCTCTCATTGCCACCTCCAGCAGCATGTAAACAGCTATTTGCAAAGGGAACTGGCTCCGAAAGGGACATCAACCATTCACTTCCTCCCCCTCCTTTTCCTTCCAGCGCCTGTAACTGATCCTTCACGGCACCTCCTGCATGCCAAATGCTTTCTGTCCCTGGTTTCCAGGTCAGGACTGCAGCACCAGAAGGTTTTCTCTTTGCTCAGGTCCTGTGGGGAGGAGGGAAGACAAGAAGAGCCAACATCTTCCTTGTGAAACGTGACCTTGGAGTCACTCTGGGTGTCAGGGCACCAATAAGGTGCTGAATGCTCGACCAGAGCTCACCTGAAGGGAGGAATGCAAATTAACTGGATTCAAATTAACTCCTTGGAAAGTGAAAGAGGACACATCATTCCCTGGCTCCTGTAATACAGCAAAACGCTGTGTCCAAGGCAGCATCCCGGGCCACAGGAGCAGCTCGGGGCTGGGGATGCTACAGAGCCAATGTCAGGTCCCCCCACTGCTGGTGCCTGTGCGAAATGGAGAGGATGATGCTACCTAAAGCTAAAGCTGCCCAGGTGGCTGCAAAAACCCACCCAGAACAGGGTGTGATGATCTGTAGCCTGATCCTGCACCAGGGAGACAAAACTGGCCCCAAAACTGTGTCTGACAAATGGCCAGGCTGAGAGAGCTGGGCTGGGGCAGCCTGGAGAAGAGAAGGCTCCTGAAGGGGAGACCTGAGAGCAGCTCCAGTGCCTGAAGGGGCTGCAGGAAAGCTGGAGAGGGGCTTGGGACAAGGGATGTAGGGACAGGCCAAGGGGAATGGCTTGAACCTGCCCGAGGGGAGACTGAGCTGAGCTCTTAGGCAGAAGCTCTTCCCTGGGAGGGTGCTGAGGCGCTGGCACAGGGTGCCCAGAGAAGCTGTGGCTGCCCCATCCCTGGCAGTGCTCAAGGCCAGGTTGGACACAGGGGCTTGGAGCAAGCTGCTCTATGGAAGGGGTCCCTGCCCGTGGCAGGGGTTGGAGCTGGAGGAGGTTTAAGGTCCCTTCATCCCAACCCAGTCTGGGATTCCATGGTTCTATCACAGTAATTGAGGGCAAGGAAGAACCAGCTGGCTCACGTTGCACAGGACCTTGTGCTGCCCAGGTTTGAATGGGGAAAAATAAAAGGGTTTTCATCCTGAGAATGCTCCAGCCCCTGAATAGTCACTTAAAAGCTTGATAAAAGAGGAGAATTCAACTTTCAGCCTCATTAACTAACGAAGCTCCTCCCAGCCACCGCTGCCCAAGAGGGGCAGGTGCTTCTCAAGGGGTCCAGAGAGGGTGATTTTGGAGCTGTGCTCATCGTGCACGTTCATGAAGCTCTGTAGGGATGTGAAATGCAAACTGCCCCTGGACTCAATGCACTTGGATGGAGAAATACTGGGAGTGTGTGTGAGAGGTCATCATGGAATCCCAATGGAAGGGACCTCAAGGCTCGTCTGCTCCAGGAGCCTGACCCACACTGGATGCCCAGCACCCTGTGCAGCCCCATCTTAACAGGGTCCAGCCCTGGGGAGTCACCACTGCCCTGGGGACATTATTCCAGTGGCTGCTTCTTCCCAGTGGGAATCTCCCAGCAGTAACTTGTGCCCATCACCCCTGGGCTTTCCCATGGGACTCCTTGTCCAAAGGGAGCCTCCATCTTCCCTGCAGCCCCCCTTTACCTCCTGGCACATGGATCAGGTCTCCCTGCACCTTCTCTTCTCCAGCTGAGCAGTCCCAGCTCTCTCAGCCTTTCCTCACTGCTGCCCAGCCCTTGGAGCATCTTTGAGGCCCTTCTCTGGCCCCTCTCCAGCCTGGCCACAGCTTTGCTGTGCAGCAGGACCCAACCTGAGCCCATGTTCCAGGGGTGCCCTGAGCAGCGCCCAGCACAGTGGCACAAGGGCACCTTCATCCCTGTGGTGATGCCCCTGGGGATGTTCCCCAGCACCCTCACTCCAATGGAGCTGGGGTTCCTCAGGACAGAAGTGATGTTTTCCACTGCAGGCTGGAGTCACTTCTGTCTGCTGATAGACAGCGACATCAGAGGAGATCAGAGCTTGATGCTCCTCTTCACCTCTTGCAGACCAAGCGCAGGACCCGGTCCATCTGCAGTGAGCTCCATGGGATGATGTGGTTTGCTGTGACAGAGAGAGACCAGGTAAGTTCTGGAGAACCACAGTTTCTACTCCCACGATGCCCCGGAGCAATCAGACCCATTCCATTCGGGACCCAATAATGAAACCCCAGACTTTGTGGTATTGCTCAATATTTTGGCCTTGTCCTTCTGCTCATGGGGAGTTTTCCTGCCCTGACGTTCCCATTAGGGATGAAGGTGGGAGTTGGGGTTCCCCAAAGGATCAAACTCCTCGTTTTCCCTCAGGCCAGCCCATGTAAGAAATCTGCCACCAGTGAAACTTCCCACTCATCCCTGCTCCCCAAACAAAGGCCTCTTGGTAGCTCATGGCTGAGCTGAAACTCCTCCATTCCTCCCCCTGCAAAGGCAGAAGCTGTGCTCAGAGGGGACGTTTCCCTGGCCTTTGGTGATTTCATCCCAGGTCTGTTGGTACCACCTCTTGTTTCCACCCTGTGCCCGCGCTGGGTTGACTTTGCAAGCACTTTGGGTTATTCACACCTATTTTGCTTGCAGACATCAGTTCCTCTGGTCACAGGCATCCTTGGCATCAATATTCTGGTGAGGACCAGAAGCTTTCAGCCTGGTCTGTTTGTGCTTTAAATGTCAGAATCAGTGGAGTGTGCAAACACAGAGAGGGAAAGGGTGGTACAAATGGTCCATCCTGATGTTACAGCCAGGACCTGGGAGGAAATAGAGACTTAAGGGCTTAGAGAAAGGGTTGCGGGTGAGAAGAGGACAAGAGGGAGGAGAAATGGTTGTTGTATCTCATAGAGACATGGAGGATCTCTCCTATAACAGAGTATAGTGCAGATAACTGCTAAATCTGACACTAAATCCCCTGGCACCTTGAGAAGGATCAGAAGGAGCGTGACCAGCAGGGTGAAGGAGGTGATGCTGCCCCTCTGCTCTGCTCTCGTGAGACCCCACTTGCAGCACTGGGTGCAGTTCTGGGGTCCTCAGCATAAGGAGGACATGGAGCTGTTGGAGCAAGTCCAGAGGAGGCCATGAGGATGATCAGGGACTGGAGCAGCTCCTGTATGGAGCCAGGCTGAGAACATTGGGGCTGTTGAGCCTGGAGAAGAGAAGCTGTGTGGAGACCTCAGAGCAGCTTCCAGTGTGTGTGAAGGGGGCTGCAAGGATGCTGGGGAGGGACTCTTCATCAGGGACTGCAGTGATAGGACAAGGGGTGATGGGTTCAAACTGAAACAGGGGAAGTTCAGGTTGGATACAAGGCAGAAGCTCTTCCCTGTGAGGGTGCTGAGGCGCTGGCACAGGGTGCCCAGAGAAGCTGTGGCTGCCCCATCCCTGGCAGTGTTCAAGGCCAGGTTGGACACAGGGGCTTGGAGCAAGCTGCTCTATGGAAGGGGTCCCTGCCCGTGGCAGGGGTTGGAGCTGGATGAGCTTTAAGATCCCTTCAACCCAAACCATGCCATGATTCCATGATTTTTTGTTAACAAGTTCTCAGGAAGTTTGCACTCTGCAGGCACCAGGACTCTGCCCCTGGGCAGCAGAGAGGTGAGACCAGTGTCAGAAATGCCCCCAAAGCACCAAGTGACTGGGCTGGAACATAGATGTGTGCACGCTGATGGCAACCACAGACACATAGTGCAGAGGTGGTGAGGGTTCTGCATCACTTTGGGCTCCCCAGTGCTAGAGGTGTCAGCGATTGTGATGGAGGTTATGGGGGAGTGGGGGAGCTACTGATAAATGAAGCACAAATGGAGAAATCCAGGTGAACAAGAGGCTGTGAACTGCTATTGATGAACCTCTGAGATACCCAGTGCCCTGCACTGGAAACCGATTGCTCGATGACATCTCTTTATCCAAACCCTGCTAACAAATACTGTTGCATATGTTATATGCAGTGAAGAACAGTACATAACACTATATACGCAGGATATAATAGTTATACATGCAGGTAAACCTTAAAGACCCCTCTCAGGACCAAAGCAGCACCTGGGGCTCATCCTGGGTTGACATCTTGCCTTAGGGCCACCATCTGGAGGAGAATCCAAGAACCTCCTTCCTGCAGATAACCAGGACCTAAGATGGGTGGGATGAAGGATGCAGACCTGATTCAGGTGCTGCTGCTTCTGCTTGTAAACGGGAGCTCAGGGAGGCTGCTCAGGAGCTGAACGGATTTGGTGAGGCAGTCAGCTTGGACATGGGCTGTTAGAGAGATGGATGGGTACCATATGCTTTACTAACATCAGGGCCACAGATGAGCGGGTTGGAGGCAGTGGATGGCTGTCAGCTCTGTCACAGTGTCAGGGAGTCTCGTGTTCAAGGCATTTCAAACCCATCCTTTATCTCCAAGAAGACACCGAAGCCAGATGGGAACCCTCCCTGCCTAACCATCCGCCTCCCCGGGTCCTCCTGGGTGTCATGGATGTGCTGTACAAGCTGTCCCCTTGTGAGATGACTGCAGGTAACTTCAGACCTCTCTGATGTCTTGCTTGCCCAGGGAAAGGAAAGGAAAGAACCTGCAGGAACAACAAGGGAAAGGAAGAAATCTGGGGAGGGAGCTGGTCGGGAACAACCACAAGGACAGGAATCAGCCCAGCAATGGGGGAAATGAGAAGAACCTGGGTTGCTTTAGAAGAGGGAAGGAGCTTTGCCTGTGCAGGAGGGGTGCCAGAAGGGAGCTGGGTGGACTGGGAAGCAGGCAGAGACAAGGGGGATCAAAGTGGGATATCAAAGGGGTAAGAGGGAGCGCTGCTTGCCTTTAAATCCATATTATCCCTTTCAAAACTGAAATGATTCCAATGATCCCACTTTGCATTCCTGCTGTCAAAGGTCTCAAGAGGAATTGCTGCTGGGGCTCAATTTCACTTAGGTTTGATGGACTTGCTATGCCCAGAATGATGAAACAGGAGACCTGGGGACCTCTAAGGAATCTAATCCTGCCAGGAGAGGGAACCTGTGCAGAGAGACAGAGAGCTATGGACACGGGGATGTTACCAGCACTGTTACCTTGTGAGATGGCATTGGGCTATGGTGGCTGCTGGATGAGGGAGATCTTGGGTGGTTTTATGAAGGGCTTTGTCACCATGGAGGAGGAGGAACACGTGTCCCTTGCTATACCTCCAGTGTTGACCTTAACAATCACAAGCATCAGCAGCCTCTGGGTTAAGTTACAACCACGAAGCTTCCCTGCTTCAGGTATAACTCTTCCCATTCAGCCCCCATTAAACCACGCTATGGAATCTGCTTGCCCTGACTCCCAGCAGTGCTGCAGGGTTTAGGGAGCACTGGGGGGTCTCCTCGAGCTTCCTGACTTTGATTCATCAGCCCAAAGTGCTGCAGCACCAATGCAGCGTGGTGCTTGGGTGGCTTGCAGTTAGTAACTGATGCAGGAGAGCACTTGGGGCTCTGCAGGTAATAGGTGCTACCAATGTGCAGAACAGGACTTTGAGTCCAAGGTCAGGGCTGGGCAGGGATGTGAGAGGTGCTGGGGAGCTAAAGGGAAGAAGAACAACTCTTTCACCCTTTCTTTATTGCATTTTGAACGATGTGGAGTCAGTGGGACCCTGCCCAGCTCAAGTTGAGTCTGAGCCACGTCTCCAAGGGTGCAGCAGTGGCATAAAACCTGCAAAACATCCCCTGCAGAGACAGCAAAGGGCTTGGGGAAGCAGAGGGATGGAGGGAGGTGATAACTGATAAATCACAGCGAGACGATCGGGACTCCTGGAAGGAAGTGATGGCTTCAAGACTCGTGCAAAGAACCCAGCTTCCAACCCACCCCAGCCTGCAAGCAGGGTGAACCCCTAAAGGTGAGCTACCTTCAGGGGTAGGAACTCATTCCAACCCGAAAGGCACCGGTCCAGAGCTTGCTCACACAGGCGGGACCCAAAGGGATGGATCTGGGCCTCGGAAAATCAAAACTCAAGTTGTAGACTTCATTTTTACAGCTTTTCCCTCCCAGTCTTGAATCAAATGTTTCTTCAGCTTTTTCTACAGTTGCTATCAAACCCCTCCATCTGTAGAACAAAATTTCCCTCCTTTCTGGCTTCATTTTTTCTCCCTGCGAGTGGCAAAATGTTCTTGTCTGAAAAAATGCTTAATGAATTTTCCACTGCCGCTTGCCTTTATTAGCTCTGATTTCCTATTTTTGCCATTCCCATGTTCCAGAGCCCACTAAATTATTCAACCCATTTACTGCTGACTCTGGGTATTGTTCTGAGCTACCGGTATGTGCTGGGGAATGGGGAAGCTTTCCTTCATCAAGCTTTGGGACTCAGCTGAGTGCATGGGACCGGTTCTCCCCATCGCAGGGATTTGAGCAGCTCCACAGTGAAAGTCTCAAGTCCATCCCATGGGAGATGCTGTGCAAGCAACAATCCTGGCCCCTCTTTGTGATTCCAGTGCCCCACGGTTGGAAGAAGTGTATTCTGTATTCAGGGACTTACCCAAGGCTTGTGGGAACAGGCTGGGCTTAATGGGAAAAGCTCCTCCAGGACCTCTCCACCTATGGAGAAATCCATTCTGGTTCCCCTAAATACAACGCTGTACCTGCTCCAAAAGCACACAGGGCTCTTAGTATTTATGTTGTGCAGAGTTCAGAGGGGGTGAGATAGGAAGGGAAAGCAGCCCATATGCGGGAACGCTGTATTTTCACACACTGCCTTCCTGACATTTGTTTGCCAGAAAAGAGCTATCCCTCCAGGCATGAAACAAATTGGTCCTATTTATGTCCCCTCCACCCATAAAGCCATCATTTGCTGCCTAAAAGCTCCATGCTGTTGGGAGAGAAGGGCTTTATGACTTTGGAAAGCAAAGCTTGAGGGAGGAGATCATTATCAGGGTTTAACTGCTGGATGGAGACTTATCCATTGCTTTCAGGCTGGTATTAAATGGGCTTCTGTTTCCTGATATCCATGCTTTCCACCTGGAGAAAAGACCTTGAGTTTACAATGGGTATCAGCTCGTCAGTAGGAGTTTCAGCTGCGTGCTGCTTGTGATTGCTCAAGCTTTCACTAAACATGCATTACTGGCTGAGGAGAGGCAGCCCGAGAGAAACTGGGAGACAAGAGGTCACTGGTCCCATTTTTGCCCTAAAACAAAGAGAGCAGGAGCTATACTCATAATTGAAGCTATTACTCAGAGAAAGCATCACCCTTTGCTCCGGGGTTTGTGGCCTCAGACCACAGAGAGTTGAGTCCTCACCTCCGGGAGCACCTTGCTCTCATGTACTCATTCCCTGCAACGTCTTTCCCCACCACCTGGGGATGTGTCAAGGTCTAATCATCGTCAATTAGTAAGCATCATGCCTCAGCCAGCCCATAATGATGCTGTGCCATTACCCAAAGCTCTGATCTGATTGCTCTGCCTCAACAGCACCGTGAACTGCTCCTCCCTGGTTTTCTATCCCTGCTCTCCATACCATTGCTTCTCCAGCATGGAAAGCCTGGCTCAGCTTGGCCTAGGAGATGGTGGGCATGGATGAGCTCCTAGAGACCAGCTTTTGGTTTTATTTCCATTGTTTCCTTCACTTTCCTGCACAAAGTTCAGTGCAGCCACATCCTTAGTCTCTCCTAAGTCCCTCCTTGGATCAGTCCTGAGCTCTGATCCCTCATGAGCTCCAAAGGGCAGTTGGGTTCGCAGGGATGTATGACCAATGATCCCACCAAAACTGCTCCCTGGCAGCTCCACCTGGCTGAAGATGCCCTCTCCATCCACCAGGGACATTAGCTGCCCATGAAAGCAACGCTGCTTTTCCACCCAGCATCTACACAGTGATGGGATGGAGCATCCAAGGGAGCTCCTCATCACTGCAACAGCAGAAGTAATTGCGATGCAGTTGGCCCTCTGTTGTCCATGGAAAGCTCATATTGCTTGAGGCTAAACCCTGCCACAGGTGAAGGGACATGCAGGCCATTTTCATAGTATCCTGGGATGGGTTGGGTTGAAGGGACCTTAAAGCTCCTCCAGCCCCAACCCCTGCCACGGGCAGGGACCCCTTCCATAGAGCAGCTTGCTCCAAGCCCCTGTGTCCAACCTGGCCTTGAGCACTGCCAGGGATGGGGCAGCCACAGCTTCTCTGGGCACCCTGTGCCAGCGCCTCAGCACCCTCACCGGGAAGAACTTCCTTATCTCCAACCTGAACTTCCCCTGTTTCAGTTTGAACCCATCACCCCTTGTCCTATCCCTACAGTCTCTTATGAAGAGCCCACATCCACCAAGGGGAGATGGGATGTGCTCAGCAGTGTTTGGAGAGCGTTGCCACCAGCAAGCCTGCAGATCTGGGGGCCAAACCACTTCCCATCCATGCTCACGGTCCTGTTCCCCCATCTGGTGCAGGGGAATGAAGGAGTCACTCATTCAAGCCATCTATGGAGCTTGCAGAAGGGCAGATGCTGGTGTGAAAGGGCTGAATGGAAGTGTCACCCAGCTCCAACTCTTCCCTCAAGAGAAAACAGGCACGTTATTGGATAGAGAACAGCTCCCTGGTAGGGTGACTCACCAACCCTCGTGTTATACTTCTTATTTACACTCCCCAAAGCTAATGTTATGATGCTTAACAGCTCACAAGGTACTATTTCATCTTCCAAATATACACCCTCATCGTACGGCCTGAACTCCCTTCGTTCTACCATGAACTGACTGCAGGCATCAATCACAGCTGTGATAAACAGCAACTGCCCTCCCATCCTTTCACAGGCTGTGAAGTCTGATCTCAGCTGTGCTGGAGCCAGCTGGGAGTGTGGGATGGAGACTTGAGCTCTGTTAAATGTATGTGACATTTAATTAGGATTGCAATAGCTTCTCTCTCATGCGGGCTAACAGGAGACTGAATTGTGCAAATAAGAGGGAAAACCTAGATAACACAACTCTGCTGCTTCCAGACCCTGCCCATTCCCTGGGGCGTCCTGCAGCGCAGCCTCTTCCCAAAGGGCTCCCTATCTCAGATGCTGCATCACCCAAACACGGGAAGCTGCTCAGGTTCAGAAATACCTTATCTGAGTCCTTGATGTGTGTATGGGTTTGGAGCCCCCCCCATGAGCCTGGGGCATTGATCTATGGGTGGTCTGGCTGTGGGGAGCTCTAGAGTCATGCAGAGCATTGAGGGACCTCTGCCTCACCTCCGCAGGCAGGTCCCAGACAGAAGAGCTGCTGTGGGCAGGGAAAATCAACCCTCCTGGGAGAGGGGCTTTGGCCAAGGGCCTGTAGGGACAGGCCAAGGAGAATGGCTTGAACCTGATGGGGTTTCAAGGCACGTGTAAAATGGGCATGGGTTTTGAGTGCAAGGCAAGGAAAGCACTGAGCATCCTGGCCTTCCCATGGGCAGCAGCCACCTCAGGTAGTGTCCACCTGCAGGGATCCCAGGAGGACGCTTAGCACAAGCTGCAGATGTTCCCAGAACAAAAGGGGTATCATGCTTTGCTTCATTTCTGCTTCTTAGTGCCCTAGGGGGATGACAGAGAAGTTCCAGTATTTAAAGCATGGCTGCAGGGAAGATGGAGGCTCCCTTTGGACAAGGAGTCCCATGGGAAAGCCCAGGGGTGATGGGCACAAGTTACTGCTGGGAGATTCCCACTGGGAACAAGCAGCCACTGGAATAATGTCCCCAGGGCAGTGGTGACTCCCCAGGGCTGGACCCTGTTAAGATGGGGCTGCACAGGGTGCTGGGCACCCAGTGTGGGTCAGGCTGTGCCTGGAGAGGTTGGAGCAATGATCCTTGAGGTCTGTTCCAACCTGGAATTCTGTGATCCATGATTCTATGATTAAGAGGAAATCTCCCAAGGGCTTGCACTTCTGCTGAGCTTGCACCTATCCCCTCGCATTGCCAACTCAAAGCATTGGTTCAGCCCCATGTTAGCCCAAGACCTGACCTCCTTTTGCTGCCCTCAGAAACCTGCTGTCCCCTAATCCCATAGAGCTTCCTGGCACTTCCCTGCAGCCGCCTGCTTCCTTGCTGCTGCCAAGAACCTTGTTGAAAACATGTTAGATCAGGTTTGCAATTAGGTTCAGCAGGGGCTGCTTGATGACAGGTAATCACAGGCTGCTGCTCACAGGTAGTGACAGACCTCACCCATCACAAGTGATTTCCACGTCTACCTTGCCTCCTGCCAGTTTGTATCTCCTTTTCAGCTGCTCTTTCCCTATCTGAGCTGACAGCAGCTCTCACCATCTGGAGGGAGCTGTGCTTCTCCTCGGCTCAGCTACTCAGCATGGAGCTGACAGAGCATCATCAGCAAACATCAGGCACTGGGAGGCTTCAGGTGGGTGTTGATTTCTTCACAAGCTGTTCTGGGATGCCTATAAATAGAACGTGTGCTCTGGAGTGACCTGAGAGCAAAAGCGTGTCAGCTGTCCGTGGCTGGGTTATCTGAGAGCAAAAGGATGGTGAAGAGCCGTGGTTTGGTGATCCGAGGACAAAAAGCATCATAGACATCCATAGTGGTGGCTCTGACTAAGCTGGGGGTGAAGCTGAGGCCGTGGTCCAAAGCCAGTTGTTAGAGGGCAGTCCTTTCACTGGTTGTGGGGAGCTTTGCAACAAGCCCTTGGTGATGTTTAGCAGTGAGCTTGAGCTCGTGGTACCAGTACCTGGTGCATAATGGACTCTGCCTTTGGAAGATCTCCCATCCTGGCACACCCCGGCCATGCTGCAGTGACAGGAGAAGGGGTGATGGGTTCAAACTGAAACAGGGGAAGTTTAGATTGGATCTAAGGAAGAAGTTCTTTCCTGTGAGGGTGCTGAGGCACTGGAATGGGTTGCCCAGGGAGGTTGTGAATGCTCCATCCCTGGCAGTGTTCAAGGCCAGGTTGGACAGAGACTTGGGTGCCATGGTTTAGTGTGAGGTGTCCTTGCCCATGGCAGGGGCTTGGAACTGGATGCTCTTGAGGTCCTTTCCAACCCAAACCATTCTAGGATTCTATGCCTCCCACCCATCCCTGGTCTGGTGCAGGGTCTTGCTTTGGTTGCATCACCCTCTTTGACCACAGGCTGGGTTTTACCCACAGGGTATTTTCAGCCATAGGTCTGCAGTGCAGGTCCCATGGAGAGGAGAGGGGGAGAACAAAGGGCAGATGGGACTCTGCTTTTGGGGTGTCATGTTAGGGTTGGAACCTGCAGAGCCCATGCACAGAGCCTGCCTTGGAGTATCATGGACCTAAAGGAACCTTCATAGAATCATAGAGGATCATGGAATGGTTTGGAATGGGACCTTAAACCTCCTCCAGCTCCAACCCCTGCTATGGGCACTAGAGCAGCTTCAAGCCCCTGTGTCCAACCTGGCCTTGAACACTGCCAGGGATGGGGCAGCCACAGCTTCTCTGGGCACCCTGTGCCAGCGCCTCAGCACCCTCCCAGGGAAGAGCTTCTGCCTAAGAGCTCAGCTCAGTCTCCCCACAGCTCCAAGTCCTTCTGCTTGACCCTCCACCTGGGGCAGAGCCAATTGACTTGTCCAAGCCCAGCTGGCTTTAGAAGAGGTCTTTCCCCTACAAATGCCCTGGGCAGAGTGAAGATACCCTCTATGAGCCACCCTCTAGCTGGGAAAAAGCTGTGTCATAGGTTAGCCCACCTGAAGGTGACCAAGAGACTGCAGAATCCATGGATATTCTCCGTGACGGAGGACAAGGTACCAAAAGATGGAGACAAGGTGACCCACTGAGCTTTGCCATCTCTGGCAGGAGATGTTCCAGGGCTTATTTCCATGATAATGCTGGCTACATCTAAATATGCTTTTGTGAAAGCTAATGAGAGCTGTTCATAATGATCTTGTGCCTGAAGGGGAATTTGGGCTCATTCAACGAGCAGCATTTCAAAGATACGTTTCATTTCAAGAAACCATCGAAAAACCCCCAGAGCAGAGTGTTCTGAAATGGAACAGGCTCAATTTACCTTTTGGAACTGCTTTGGTTTTAATTTAAGCATGTCATAATTCAGAAGCAAAAGTCCCAAAGCAGCCCAGAGCGTTGTCCTCTTTAAACCAAAACCAGAGCAAGATCATTTGGTTTCCTGATTATGAACAGGAAAAGCTGCAGATACAAAGGATTTCAGAAGAGAAAATAGGTTTTGTCCACATCCGGGGCTGGGGAGAACTGAATGATTTCCCAGCATCAGCCTTGAGACTGCGCCGATGCAATCCACGGTGTGGATTGCCACTTGATTCAGGGCAGAGGAGTGAATTATCTCTCGACATCTGTGTCCTTCTGGCTTTATTAAAGGCATCAAACAAGGACCCAGCATTGCTGAACTGCTACGTCAGAGGGAAAACCTGCTGGAGGAGGAATATCGACAGCGTTTATAAACCCTGTCCTGACCTTACCTCCTCCACATAAACCTGCTGGCTGAGTCAGGACAATAAATCTGCTGCATCCCATTCAGGGAGGACAATGATTCTCCATCTCTCCATAATGAAAGAGATTTCACTCGGAAGCCTGCCTTGTTGGTGATTTGCAGACCTTCCACACGGCAGGGAGGGATTCATACGGCAATAACGCGGCTCTGTGGCACTTCCGTGGCCCCCAAAAAGGCATCCAGATGATTGCAGGGTAATGCTGGCCGCAGGAAGGAGGAAAAGGAGCAAGAAGGAAGATCTCAGCTGAGATCTAGAAACCGATGGGCTATGGGTAAGGAATGGAGGGTTAAAGTGGAGAGTGTGCTGGCCCCACAGCTGGGAAAAGAGGGAATTTGCACCAATGCACAAGAACTAACCATAAGAGCAGACAAAGGGAAGAGCAGAGGATCTGTTTGGAGATTACCAACGCTGGTTCATTGAATCATAGAGGATTACAGCCTGGTTTGTGTTGGAAGGGACCTGAAGATCCTCACAGGAAAGAGCTTCTGCCTTATCTCCAACCTGAACTTGCCCTGTTTCAGTTTGAACCCACCACCCCTTGTCCTATCACTGCAGTCCCTGATGAAGAGTCCCTCCCCAGCATCCTTGTAGCCCCCTTCACACACTGGAAGCTGCTCTGAGGTCTCCACACAGCTTCTCTTCTCCAGGCTCAACAGCCCCAGTGTTCTCAGCCTGTCAATGCAGTCGTTCTGCACCTTTGGGGTGCGCAGCGGGCAACGGAAGATGCGTTCACCCCATCAAAGCTGACGTTAGACATGAAGACTCAAACCAAGGGCCTCTTCCCATGCAGGAACTCAGCCTTCCTGCAGCAGAGAGGCAGAAGCAGGGTTAATTTTCTCCTTGACATCAAGAACCAAGAGCTTATTTCTGATGGGCAGCAGCTTAGTGGAGCCATGTTTAAACAGACCCTATGAAGAGCAGAAGAGGTTTGAAAGCTCTGAACGAAAACCAGACAGTTTACTTTTTTTAAAGCCTCGGCAGGCTGTAAGCAGAGTTTGGCTTCGGTGCCTGGCAGATGGCTCAGGAGATGCTGCTGTGCTCTATACAGAGTCATTTCTGACCTAAATCGACTTTTCCTGCTTCTACAGAAAGCACCAGTGGTTTTGTTGGTATGAGAGATCTCCAGAGCTCTTCCAGAACAGATCATAGAATCCCAGCCTGGTTTGGGATGAGGGGACCTTAAAGCTCATCCAGCCCCAACCCCTGCCACGGGCAGGGACCCCTTCCATAGAGCAGCTTGCTCCAAGCCCCTGTGTCCAACCTGGCCTTGAACACTGCCAGGGATGGGGCAGCCACAGCTTCTCTGGGCACCCTGTGCCAGCGCCTCAGCACCCTCCCAGGGAAGAGCTTCTGCCTAAGAGCTCAGCTCAGTCTCCCCTCGGGCAGGTTCAAGCCATTCCCCTTGGCCTGGCCCTACAGGCCCCTGTCCCAAGCCCCTCTCCAGCTTTCCTGCAGCCCCTTTAGGCACTGGAGCTGCTCTAAGGTCAAGACTCACCCCTGCCCCAATGCTGCTTTGCAGCTCTTTGCCTTCACTCTGCAGGCTTCCACTCCCCTAAAGAAGGAAGAAGAAATGAAGTCATCAGGGATGCTGTAACACAGGAATCCTTTCAACGTGCTAATGCGCTTGCATTAGCGCTAATGGGTACCACCGCCAGCAGGCTCTCGGGAGGAGGGAGGATGCAGCGCCGGCCAGGCTGAATTCCTCTAAAGCTTTCTTAATCCAACCGGTCTTTAAAAGCGTAATGAAAAGAGCTCCTGGTTACAAATAACCAGGGAATCGTGGGGGTTTGTAGCCGTCTTTGGGACTTCCTCCCTGCTGCTGAGCCAACAGCCCTGTGCTGAGGGTTCTTCCTTCATTGTGTGACCCAATCCCCCCCCCAGGATGAGCAATCTGTGCTGTTCAATGACCAGGTTGCCTAAGCTTGGTCTGCTGCACTGGAACAACAGTTGCCAAGTGCAAATCCCACTGCCACTTACATAACTGAATTATCCTCCATATGCCAGACAGCAACTCTACAGTTAATTGAGTTTAATCTAATCACTTGTAGCCAGTCCCCAGTTTTAATCAAGCCTGCCCACCCCCAGCCCATCGTTCTCCATGAGCCACCCTGCCAGCAATTACTGCCTTTAATTATATGAAAGTCTGGTTACGTTTCATTAGCTCTTGTCACATTACCACTACCCTCCATCTCCCCATCCAGAGTCCAGCCGCCTCGGCATCATGATCCATTACGGGGTACAAACAAGAGCAGATCCCTGTTCCGCTTTCATTAGATTTTGGATGCTAATCAGTAACATTCAGAGGAGGGAAAACGTGGTTATTCACCCCTTTTCCTCCCCCTTCTCTCCTCTCTGCAGTTAGAGCAAAGCCACAGCCTGGCTCCAACATCTGAGACCTGCTTCTTGCCTGGTGGCATCTGGTGTTTTGCAATATGCTTCATGGGAGCATCCCATTCATTTACACTGCTCTAATCCCAGCTCTTACTAATGGCATCAAATGCATCCACGGGGATGGGCAATGGGAAAGGCACAAAACGTTGTGCTGGTTGGGGTGCAAACACCACTGTGAGTCGCTGTGCAACAAGGTGGATGGGATCCCTATGTGATGGGCGCTAGAGAGCAGGGGCGAGGGAAGAAGGAGGAGAAGGAAGAGGGAGGGTGAGAGCTGACTTCCAGGAGCATTTGAGGGGGTAAATTACATAGCATGGACCAGGCAGCGCCTGCAAGTGAAGGCAAGAGCCTGGATTTGGTGCAGGGCTGGAGAAGTGACCGTGATTGGGATCAGTGGGATGCATGTGGCTGGCACTCAGGATGTGATCTGCGCCAGGGCAAGAGGCAGGAAATTCCCCCCCCCCCCCATTCAGGATGGTTTGGCTGACCCCAGCACATGGCCCAGTGTGAGTGGGCAGGGAGGCCTGGACGGGGTAGGAAAAGCTGGGTTTGGGCAGGAAAACTGCAAGCAGAGCTGGATTTGCAAGCAAGTGTGAAGTCTGGGGTCTCTTGGATGTTAGGAGCAGTTGCTGGAGCGGAGATGACTGCTCCAACCTGAGCCCAGACTCAGGTTTTGGCTTTACAAGATCTCAGTACTAATGGATTACTGAAATGGGATTCCCTACAGAAAGCCAGCACTGGATCCCAGATGCACACACGACCCCAGCCTCAGTTTCCTTTCCATATAGCTCCATACTCCCTCCCTGATTTCCAACAGGGACGCTGATGGTATGGGACAAGCAACGCAATTTGTGCTTGGGTGGAAAGGAGCCTTGAGATGGGAAGAATGCAGGAAATAGAGGAAACTGCCCCAAAATCACACCAGACTCAACTTTCACCCCATAATTAGAGCTGCATCTGGAAGTGTTGTGGCCATGGGGCTGGAGCATCTCTGTCCTTGTCTCTCTGGACATAGCAGGGCAGCCCCTCAACCCAAGGAGCACCCCCCATTCCAGAGGGGCACCAGGCACCCAAAATGGGCCAGATAAGGGCAAGAGCTGCGAAAAAGGAGATGTCACATATCAATAATGTATTACCAGAGGAACTGAATAACGAGGCTTTTATATACCTCTAGTAAAACAAAGAATAAAACTCTCATTGCTGCCTAAGGTAACACAGCCAAGCACGAGCGAGTAGTTCTGGCTCTGGGGACAACTTTGTGTGGAATCCTCCCTCTCACCATTTAGTTTTATACAGATATGAATTATTGAATCCAGCCAAACCTGCCCTCTATTCCAGCTCACCATGATCTCCATTGCTCAAGACTCGCAGTAACGATAGTACAGCCACAGCACTAATACTCTCATAGGGGTTTTTGTGTGTATATAAATGAGCTGAAGTGATATCTGTGATAACTAGAATGAGATTACAACCTCTGGGCTGGTAATTGTATAGGTTATCCAACTCTCATAGCACCTCTACGTGTAATATGAGCATTTAATACACATTTATTATGCTGTAGATAAGCACTGTGTTAATAATTCATTTATGATGCCTAAGATTATCTAGCAGAAGGCAAACTGGGGAGTGCTCCAGTTGTGTGTTGATGTTGGAGGCAGATTCTGAGCCTTGAATGCCTTGAAAGCCATGAAAGCCTTAGTGGCTGGAGTACAGAAGCTTTCTAACCTTCCAGAGGAGCTTTCTCCATGTCCAAAGGAGAATGCAATGAGTCTGCCAGGCCCAGGGTCATCCTGATGGCCCAAAGTGGTTCAGCAGCTCTTTGTTACAGAGAAACCTGCACGGGTGGAGCGGAGCTCTTGCAGATGATGGAGACTGGGTACAAGGGAACGTGATGCTCATGCAGGAGAAAGAACCACTTAGACCTCAGTGGCTTTGTGCTGGACACCAGAAAGCCCCATCAGTCTCCTTCCCTGCCTTTGTTAAACCCTCATATATCCTGAAGCCACACGAACCCACCGATGGGGAACTGATGAATCTATCACCACGTTGACCCTGTCCACCCCAGACCTTCAGCGCTAGGCTCTGGAGAGGTGGCCAGAGCTGATGGGGAGGCAGCAAACCCCCAGTCCTACGTCCTCCAAGTCCATAGGGCCGGATGAGCGGACAGCAGAGGGCTCTCGAGCCCTCAGCAAGAGCAGGAGCCCAGCCGAGAGGATGCTCGATGCGCTCCTGGCCACTGCACAAAGCTCGTTTGGGCCGGCTGCAGTGAATCAGCTGCTGGAGCCAGCGCTGGTGCTAATGGGAATTGACTTGTGCTGCGCAGGAAGCTCGTTTCCCTGATGAAATGCTGCCCCTGTCACTGCCAGAATGGGCCGCTGTGATTGAGCACCGGGCCAGGTTTCCCCTCTGGCTCCGCTTTTGCCTGGCTGCTTTGCTCAAGCTTTTCTCAATGAGTACCCCGGGAGCTGAGCAGCTTTTTGGAGGTAATAAGTGGGGGGAAAGGTGAGAAAAAGCTCTTTTCTCACGCAGAGAACTTGTCTCTGGGGAGCAGGGCTGCGGGTGATGGAACCGGGAAGCTCCTGTGGGATCAGTCGTGCCAAGTCCTCCGTTTCCCTCCTCACTGTCCATCGCTGATGGCTTGTCGTCAATCTGCCTTTGGCTTGGATCTGAGCAGGGGGAGGAGAATCCCCCTCCTTTGGGATGGGTTGGGAAGAACCTGGACGGTTATTTAGGTATTTTAAGCCTGAGTCAAGTGTTGGGGGGGGGGGGGGGGGAACCAGACTGGGGTTTTCATCCTTCCCATGCTTCCCATTGGAAGAATCCCAGAGTTTGCCTCCCCTAATGCAGGAAAGATGCCCAAAAGAAGTGGTGGGTTTCCCATACAGGGCTTGGGAGCACAAACTCCCCTGAAATTTACATTTCCATGGGGTCATCCACATCCTTTCTGATCCCTGCATCTTCACCATGCTTTGGGTCCCACTGATGTGATGAAGACAAGTAGACTTGCTTTTATTCAATGGGAATGGCTATTTAGGAACCCAAGAAGGGGATTTGGGAAGCCCAGGCAGGAATAAAGTGCTTTTCTGTGCATGCTTTGCCTTGTCCAGTGCTCAGGGATGCCCCCTCAACCCACAGCACCAAGGCTCTGCTCTATTCTCTGTGCACATCTCGGTCCCACAGTGAAGCTGTCCTATTGCAGGGATCAGTGTCCAGTGTCAGCTCATGCCGTTTCCCAGTCCATATCCCTGCCCCGCTGGGGTAAGAGTGGGAGAACCTGTGGGTTGTCTCTGCCTTTGCAAAGCAAAGGGAAAGGAAATTGCCAGTAACCCCCTGCTCCTTGCTGCCTCTGACATCTATTGCGGAGATTTGCTTTCTCATTTATGTGTAAATAAGCCCTTTTCTTTCTGACACAAGCAGGTTCTGCAAGTAACTCGAGGGAAGGAGGGCTCTGGATGTGCAGACGAGGTCTGGGAGGACAAAAGGTTCCCAAAACCCTTGATGTCTGCCTAATCCCATATGACCTGACATCAGCCCGAGCGTGCAGAGCAAGGTGGTGGCTGCTGCTGAGCACACCTTCTGAATTGTGCCTGCTCCATCATGAATTATGCATCTTCCCATTTCCATTTCGCCACTGCTGCTGGTGTGATGGATTTCTCCTCTGGTGATAAGGATTAAGCCACCTTCTCCCAGGCACAGCACTGAAGCAGGTTTGTGTTTAATGAATGGGAGGGAGCAGGTGTTGCGTTCCAGGGGCAGGGTTTGCACTGCAGCACTCCAAGGCTGCAGCAGCATCATCCTTTGGTACCTCCTAGAAGACAGGAGGAGAGGTGAGCAGCCAAGTGCAAAAGGCTTAACAGAGGGGATGGGGGTGTTTTATACAGTGTGTGGAGGTGGGCTGGGGGCCAAGACCTCAGCCTGGGTCTTCCTTGTCTAAACCCCAGTACCTGGTGCTGGTTCACATGCCCTGTACCACCCTGCCCACCTCTTCAGGAGCACACAGGCTTCTTCTGGGCTGTGTACCCTAGGTGCAGCCCTGCAAGGGGAACCGAGGCGATGTTCAGCTGCCTACTTCCTCATCCAGCCTTGTATGATAGGGGGGAAGTGATTTACTCATAACCCAAGAGGATGCCACAAAACCAGTCCCCATCTCATCTTCATATTGTCTTTTCGCTGGGGAGAGCCATGTCCCTGCAAAACCCATGGCCAAGCCCACCTCCAAACCATCACAAGACACAGCATCGATTGCAACAGCTCGCGGGTTAAACAGATGAGTTGTCACACAGCCACGGGCAAATATTGGTCAGAGACAAATACAAACAGCAGAGCTCCTGTGGACCTGCTGCTTTCTTTAGTGACAGGAGCCAGGGAGGGTTTGTGCTGGTTAAACACTGATGGGAGAAGAGGAAAATGTGTGTGTTCATGTACGGTTTGGATGTATTTGGAAGGTATTTGTGGTGTCCCAAAGGGGTCCAAGGACACTCCAGTTGCCAGTACTCAAGAGTTTGCCCTGGATACTCTAAGATGTGCAAAGGCAGGAGCGTTTCTATAGCAGATACTACCAAGAAAGCTCTGCACCAGGTAAGAGCCTGGAGGGTACAGAGAGAAAGGAGAAAACAGGGTCAGAGTCAGGGAACACCAGCAAAACAGCAGCATTTCTGTGGCAAATGGTGACCACTTGTGAGCTCAAGAGATAAGGAGGATCTTGGGAGCCAAGAGTTCAGATTGTGGTGTTAAAGCAGCAAGCGCGCATCCCATCTGGGATGGAGGCGATGTGCATCCTTGGAGCAGCATGTGCTGGCAGGGATGGGGGTCCAACCACTCCTGCAAGGAGCAGCGCAGGCTCTTCCATCAGCTTGGAATCCATCTCAAAAGCTGTTAGCAGGCTTTTTCTTGGGGTCTTTGCCCCAGTTCTCTGTTTGGAGTGAAAGAAGAAGTCATCTTCGTCATCATCATCATCATCGTTGTGTGTGTGTCCCCCCAGTTTTACACTGGAGAGGAATAGAAGGTAACAGTGGAGTAGAAATACATGAGGTATAACCAGGGTTGACATCACCCTTCAGGGCAGAGGTAGCCCAGGAGGAGAGGACACATCCTCTGCCTCCTCATTCCCCTCAGAGCAGATATTCCCCATGTGCGGCCAAGGTCCGCAGCAGGTTTGTGAATCTGGAGGTGCAAGTGGAAGTGGGAATCTCTGGGAATGCCTGACTGGAGACACATCCATCCCACAGCACTTTACTTCTGCAGGACTGGTAATGGACAGGCTGAGAACATTGGGGCTGTTGAGCCTGGAGAAGAGAAGCTGTGTGGAGACCTCAGAGCAGCTTCCAGTGTGTGAAGGGGGCTGCAAGGATGCTGGGGAGGGACTCTTCATCAGGGACTGCAGTGACAGGACAAGGGGTGATGGGTTCAGACTGAAACAGGGGAAGTTCAGGTTGGAGATAAGGCAGAAACTCTTCCCTGTGAGGGTGCTGAGGCGCTGGCACAGGGTGCCCAGAGAAGCTGTGGCTGCCCCATCCCTGGCAGTGTTCAAGGCCAGGCTGGACACAGGGGCTTGGGCTACATAGTCTGGTGTAATGCATCCCTGCCCGTGGCAGGGGTTGGAACTGGATGAGCATTCTATGATTCTATGATTATTCCTTCCTTAACCATGCATGTTCCCTGCTCTCCACCAGCTGAGGTCCCCAGCTTATCCCCTCTTAAAACCTCTCCTGCATCAACCCAGGAATATCTGAAGTGCTCCTGCTCCATTTCTGACTTTCTCTGCTGGCCCCATGACGTAAGTCTTTAGGAAGCACAGCACAACCAGGAGCGATACACACAGACAGCCCCATTCTCCACTCCACCTCTGAGCCAATATTTGCTGTGGTGCTTGTTCTCTTGGAGAAGATGGATGGGAGGACCACTGATGTAATACCCTTTGCCTGCAAAGCCCGTCTGCTTCCTCCACGTGGATGTGAGCACACACAGAATTGGAGGTGCAGGTTCCCCTCCTGCACCTCCATCTCACCAGCCTGCTGCTGGCCCAAGCCTTTGAGGGTGTCATCCACCCCTTTCCTGCTGGAAATCAGGTTATTGAGGCTGGAATTCTCTTAACCTGGATCATTTTGTTTCACTGGTCTGGCTTGGTGCCATTAGAAGTGAGCTGCAAGGAAGGGGTGACCAAGAACAGCCAAGCAGAGCAAGACCTCCTAAATGTCTTTGAGTCCTGAAGGCAAAGTCCTTGCACCATATTGAGCACTAGCGACTCATGAACGCCCAAAGCTCTCTCCTGAGTGTGCTGCAGAAGACTTTGGGGCTCTCCTTAGCTCTCGAGTGCCTTTCAGCCTTGGTCGCACCTCCTCAGCCTCTGCAGCTGATTTCAGTCCCTCATCCTCAACCTTTCCATGGGGCTTTCCTCCTGGCTGTTGTCATCTGAGGCCTTTTTCATTTCCTTTTACCAAAAAGAAGCATAACTGCTTCATACACTGCTTCTGACACCTTCCATGCGAAGCAGCTTGAGCCCACAAATGGTTTAATACCCGCATAGCTGTCAAGTGCAAGGTCAGTGGTCTTATTCCTATGGAAAACATCTGCATGAATATGTTCCTCCTCTCACACTCATCAAAGTGCAAGAGGTTTGGAACAACACTTCCAGCCTGTCCAGGTCATCCCGGAGCGTGTCTCTCCCTTCCCAAGTGTCCCTGTGTTCCAAAGAAACCCCTGTTTTCCCAGTTACACCATTCAAAAGGGAAGTCAGGGTGAGCCAGGCCACGGTGATGTTACCCAGAAGGTCGAGCAGGGACCTTCCTTGCAGCCAAAGGGCTCATAACAGAGGCAGCTTGGATGATTTACACCGAAGGGCATGGATCTATCCGCATGGAATAGCGAGATGAATTGACTTCCTTTATCTCTGCTTGCTTTCCCCAGCAGTTTGTCGGTAAATCAGAGCCACGTCAGATGTTATCGGCACCGGCAACTTTTTGGATGCGATGCAGAAGCGCGGAGGTGACTTTGAAGCTGCTGGAAAAAGGGAACAAGAGGTTAATAAATCTTCCTCTGAGCTGTACCTGTTCCATGTCCTTACCCCATCCCTGGCCTGGCACAGGGACGTGACATCCTCTCATTGCAAAGCCCTGCTTTGAGTTCCCTCCTCTCTGAAGGAAGGGGAGCTGGGGATGTCTATGGAGAAGGGGAATAACTCCAAGGATGAGTTATTGCAGGGGAAATCCGATCAGGCTCCCAGTTCTGACCTTCTGCTCCTAGTGCTCAGTGCAGCCCCACACTGCTGGTCATGGCACCATGTGGATGGGCACCAGCTCAGCTCCAAGGAGGTGAGAGCAGCTCCCCAGTGAGCCAAAATGAAGTGTGTCTGAGACAGAAGGAGGTAAAGAGGGGAGATGGGACACTGGCAGCCTTCCAGTGCCTAAAGTGGCTACAGGAAACCTGGAAAGGGTCTTTGGACAAGGGCCTGTAGGAGCAGGACGAGGGGAACGGCTTGGAAAGGGCTTGGAGCAAGCTGCTCTAGTGGAAGGTGTCCCTGCCCGTGGCAGGGGCTTGAAACTGGGTGAAGTTTAAGGTCCCTTCCAACCCAAACCAGTCTGTGGTTCTGTGATCCCACCTGGTCCAGCCAGTCCAGCACGGGACATGTCCCCACAGGGTCTGTGTCTGCCCCCCTTCTGCAGCTGGATGTCTGAGATACCCCAGGGTTCTCACATGGTTTCAGATGCTCATAGACAGGCTGCCAGACTGAGACAAGCGATTTAATGGCATCTCTGGGTGCCTAGAGCCGGGCTGGAGGTGCCCCAGGTGTGGAAGAGCCCTGGAGGCAAAGCAGGATGCTAAAGGCAGCTGAACAGAGTCCAGTGGAGAACAGGGTTACTGATAGGCAGATGCTTGCTTTAGGGTGAGCAGAATCCATCAACAGCAATGACTGTATCTGCACTGAGTAGCACAGGGGCACTTCTTCCCAGGTACCTGCACTGATGTGTCAAGATGCAGGACCCAACCTGTACCCACATTTTCCACCAAAACGAGATCCCCATGACTGTTCCATGCCATAAAAAGCTGTGAGTGGTGTTACACTTGCTACTACCTCTGCACCGTGAGTCTGACCTGCAATTTATGGGGCTGCCCCAGATCTAGAGGGCCCGTATCCAGACGCGTGCCAGCATGAACCTCTGGCCCCTTTGCTCATGCCATTTCCAAGGTGAATGCAGGCTTCTCTCCCACTTGCTGCTCAGTTTTTCCTCTTGAGGCAAATGTGGCTGCCCCATCCCACGGTTAAACCTGATCTTCTCTTCCCTTTGCACTTTTCAGACAGTTTCTCAGCGCTGGAAGGGCTCTGCCATCTATTAATAAACTGGGTCCCTGATGGGTGTCATCATCCTGAAGGAACTCTTGAGGACAGCGTTGAAAATGATTAAAGGTTGGAAGGGAATGATTTATTGGTGGAAAATTAAAAGAGTTAACTATGCAAAGCTCAAGTGAATGATGGCAAAGGACACTTTGATGCTGATGAAGGGCAGAAACACCCAAAAAGAAGTGGTGGCAGTGCTGGGATGGGGAAGGCCTGGGGCAAGCAAAGGGAACTGCTCCCTGCAAGCTTGCAGTTATCAGGGTCCACACTTCCCCATTCACTCCTGCAATTTCAATGCAGGGAAGGATCGTTGGCTCTAATGCAGCAGATATCATGTTAGAAGGCCAGAAACTCCATTTCTCCTCCCTTTTCCCTGCACAGGGTCCTCAGTGCATTGAATTGCTCTGTGCTCAGCAAGGCCGCATCTCCCGAGGATGGGGGAAGCAGGGATCAGCTCAGGACCTTACAGACTTGTCCTGGTGCTGGCACGTATTGCAAACGCCAGTCAAGGCAGAGGCACAGAGAGCGATATCTGCTTCCCTCTGAAGCAGGAGATATTGCTGTCATGGGCTTGCTTGATCAGAAACTTCAATCTGGCTGTGTGGGTCAGATTCTGCCTCTGCAGAGCAAGGTGAATGCTGGGAAGCTGTAAGTTACCCAGGCTGGGAAAAGCCTTTCACACAGTGTTCTTAACATCAGGATCCATCCAAAGGAGACACGGATGGGCTGTATTTCCTTCCTGTTCATCAGGAGAAATCCTGGTTTCCTGTGCTGCAGAAATCCTTGTTTCCAGCTGTATCATTTTCCCTTCTAGATGAGTTCACCTCCGTATCTCAGTGGGCTGCAGAATGATTATACACTGTTAGATCACTGTTACATGATAACCCCGCTAATGAGCTCCTTGGTGTCACCGATGTAGCTGAGAGGGCACCGCTGCGCTAAGCCAGTGCCTGTGCAATTAAGCATCACGCTCTTCTCCCCTGTTTATCTGACCTCACTCCTGCGTTGAGCTACAATTACCCAACGCTTCCAGGAGGTTAAAAAAGCCTAAAACCCCCAAGTCGCAGTTTAGTTCCTCCTCATTTTCTCTTTAAAAGTTGGCACCTCTCAAACCAATGCTAATTATACTTCCCTTATGGGCAGCATCTTCTCAATAGGGCCAACTGGGACTAGAACACCAATTAAAGGCAGGCAGAGGAGAACTAGAGCTGTAGCAAAGCACCTGGTCCTCTCGAAGTTATGACATCAACTTAATTGCAACTTTCCAAGCCATTTTCCCCCCAATTAATCTAAAGTGCTCTATTCTTGGGAGGATTTGGGAGCCGGATAAAGCAAGTCAATGACCTGTTCTCTGACCCTCTGCTCAACCGCTAATGACTTTCTTGGCGGGTTTCATCTCCCTTTTAATTGATGATGGACACGGTCAGGACCTGGTTAGGAAGTCGTGAGCAAAGTTGTGCTCTGCCTTGTGGGGGAGTTTGGCTTTGGATGCAGAGGAAAACGGCGGCTGGAATGACTCGAAATGGAGATGTCAGCTGTAAAAAAGGTAAGGGAGCAGTGAAACGAATGCTGGCAAAAGAATCGAGGCGGGCAGATGGCCCCGCTCCATCTAACTCACATCAGGACTTTGCTGTGTGGCTCTTTAATCCACCGTGTTGAAGCAAGGCTGCTGTGTTTCTAACAGGAAGAAGAGGGGAGCTGGTGTTAGCAGTGGGGAAAAGGGAGCAGGAGCCTTGCCCATGTCCATCACCAGGTGGTGATCATAGAATTGGAGAGTCATAGAACGGTTTGGGTTGGAAGGGACCTTAAGATCAGTCAGTTCTGCCCCCCTCAATGTTAAAACTGGCTTCTTTGCAGTTGGAATGTGCAGTGTTGGGCCATGGTATCTTCTAGCCATTAGCTAAAGGTAAGCCTCCCTTTACATCAGGTTTTCTCTGTCTTCACTGGGAAGCAGAGAGAGCATTTTAACAGCCTCTTAACCTTTGTTGTAATAATCTCCATAGCCAGGGCTTCTTTTATCTCTGGTTCGTGCTATCCCAGCTCCTGAATCATTGGTAAAGCTCTTCCCTGCAGCCTCTCCCATTTATTTCTTGGCTCTTCCCTAGCCTGGATAGAGGAACAGATCCATCATTTCAAAATGACTTTCCAAAGAGTGCAGCTGCAGCTAAAAACCCTCCCAGCTCCTCTGCAACCTTCTCCAGCCTCAGGAGCTATTTGCAGTGTTTGTGCTAGGAGTTAAAGGGTGGCTACAGGGAAGATGGAGGCTCCCTTTGGACAAGGAGTCCCATGGGAGAGCCCAGGGGTGATGGACACAAGTTACTACTGGGAGATTCCCACTGGGAACAAGCAGCCACTGGAATAATGTCCCCAGGGCAGTGGTGACTCCCCAGGGCTGGACCCTGTTAAGATGGGGCTGCACAGGGTGCTGGGCATCCAGTGTGGGTCAGGCTGTGCCTGGAGAGGTTGGAGCAGGTGAGCCCTGAGGTCCCTTCCGTTGGGATTCCATGACTTTACAATGCTATGGTTCCCCATTGCACATCCCAGAGCTGGGTTGCAACCAGATGTTTCTGGTGCTCAGCCCATGGGCTGTTGGTAGCAAACACAGTGCAAACCATTAAGGGTGTTTGGGGTGTGGGAGACCAGATCTGCAGCAAACAAGACTGGGAGGGACTGGGAGAGCTCAGCTGGAAACTCACTGAGGGCTGGAGCAGCTCTGCTCTGGAGCCAGGCTGAGAGAGCTGGGCTGGGGCAGCCTGGAGAAGAGAAGGCTCCTGAAGGGGAGACCTGAGAGCAGCTCCAGTGCCTGAAGGGGCTGCAGGAAAGCTGGAGAGGGGCTTGGGACAAGGGCCTGTAGGGCCAGGCCAAGGGGAATGGCTTGAACCTGCCCGAGGGGAGACTGAGCTGAGCTCTTAGGCAGAAGCTCTTCCCTGGGAGGGTGCTGAGGCGCTGGCACAGGGTGCCCAGAGAAGCTGTGGCTGCCCCATCCCTGGCAGTGTTCAAGGGCAGGTTGGACACAGGGGCTTGGAGCAAGCTGCTCTATGGAAGGGGTCCCTGCCCGGGGCAGGGGTTGGAGCTGGATGGGATTTAAGGTCCCTTCAACCCAACCCATTGGGTGATCCTCACAAGTCGGCTCCGGGAGCAATCCCAGCCCATGGCATCCATCAGGATTTATTTGCTGTTTTCAGGCATGACCAGAGCTCTGGGTGATCTCCGGCACAGTGGGGAGGTGGCAGCAGATGTGGCGCTTCGCCTCTTCTCCGCTTCCAGACCACAGCTGGAACACCGAGCCCGGTTTCAACATCTCGCCCCAAGGACAGCACAAAGAGTTCATGTGACACCAACAGCAATAAGCAGAGGCTGGGAAAACACGAGCCCTTGGGAAGCAGTCGGTGTCATTTAATCTGGAGGAAGGAGGAGGCAGAAGAGCAGTCTTCAATTATGTAAAAGGTCATTGCAAAGAGGGGGGGAATAAACAGCTCGTCCAGGGACAGGACAAGAAGTCATGGACTGAAAGTACAGCAAGAGAGAGCCAGGCTGAGATAGCTGTTACAGCCAGAGAGAGCACAGAGAGCACAGCCTGGGGCTGAGCGCCTGTGGATGGAGGGAGGGAGGGTTACAGGCAGATAACAGCCAAGAGGGGTTTCATGGAATCATGGAATGGTTTGGGATGAACTTCCAAACTTCTGCCTAAGAGCTCAGCTCAGTCTCCCCTCTGGCAGGTTAAAGCCATTCCCCTTGGCCTGTCCCTACATCCCTTGTCCCAAGCCCCTCTCCAGCTTTCCTGCAGCCCCTTCAGGCACTGGAGCTGCTCTCAGGTCTCCCCTTCAGGAGCCTTCTCTTCTCCAGGCTGCCCCAGCCCAGCTCTCTCAGCCTGGCTCCAGAGCAGAGCTGCTCCAGCCCTCGCAGCAGCTCCATGGCCTCCTCTGGCCTCGCTCCAACAGCTCCACATCCACATTGATTAACGTGGACCTTGATGCTGCGAGATGATGGAGATGAATGGGTTGTGGCTCTCCAGAACGGCTTCACTCAGGGAGCCATGGGGACAGCCCTGATATTACCGAGGACGTCGCTGTCACAGACAGGAAGACTGGGGATGTACGACAAGAGGAAGACAATAAAGATGCTCCTGGGGTACCCAAATGTGTCATTCACCATTCATCTGCGCCGGAAGCCCTTTGCATTTGCCAAAGCTGACAGAGAATCAGAAATAACTGACCGGGAGGTGAAAAGACCCCACCAGTGAGGAGCAATTGACGGCTGTACAAACAAAGGGGACCAGGTCCCATTCTCTGTTCACAAAGCCAACCATTAGAAATCACTGAACCCGAGTGCTGGTGGTGATAACAGAGGAAACGACCGAGTCTGGAAGTTTTATGGCCAGCTCCGTGTGCTGCTGGAGCCAGGCGATTGCTGGGGAGGGCCTGCTATTAGTCACGATAACCAGAGCATAGATCTGAGCATCTCTAAAGGGAAATAAAGCAGCTCTTTACAAACGGCACCGTGTTTTACAGTCATCAGTCTGGTTTCACTCGAGGCAAAGATTTCCAAGATTTACACACAAGTGAAGCTCCTTGTGGTGCAGTCAGAACGTGATAAAAGCTCCGCTATCGTTTGGTGCAAAGCAGCTGTTTCTGGGGTATCTTGGAGATTTTGGCTCCAAGTGGAAGTCTTTGATTGACATTGAGGTGCTGGAGCGGGGCCAGAGAAGGGCAGCGGAGCTGGTGCAGGGCTGGAGCCCAAGTGTGATGGGGAAGGGCTGAGGGACCTGGGGGGTTCAGTGTGGAGAAGAGAAGGCTCAGGGGGGACCTGATGGCTGCCTACAAGTGCCTGAGAGGAGGATGGAGCCAGGAGGGGCTGGGCTCTGCTCCCAAGGAACAAGGGATGGGACAAGAGGAACCGGCCTCAAGCTGCCCCAGGGCAGGTTTAGATGGAGCTGAGGAACAATTCCTGCCCCAGAGGGTGCTCAGGCATTGGAACAGGCTGCCCAGGGCAGGGCTGCAGGCACCGGCCCTGCAAGGGTTCACACCCCGTGGAGAGGAGGCCTCAGTGCCATGGGGCAGTGGTGGCCTTGGCACTGATGGGGTAAGTGCTGGACTCAATGATCTTAATTAAGGGTCTTTCCAATGATTCTAAGCTCATCTCTGCAGACACTGGGCTGTGCTTCCCACTCCTACTGACAGAGACACAGCCTTCAGCACTAAGTGCAGTTGCACAGGGGGTTACTGCAGATGAACCAACGTGCTGGATGATTTAGTCCATTCAACCGTTCCCGAGCAGTGATGTGGGCTGCAGGGAAACTGAGCTGCAGAAAGGTCATAAATCTGTGGGCTGTGGAGAAGCTTCCGATGCTGCTTTTGGGGTTGTAGCTACCGAGCTTGTGCTTTCATCCCTTGGTGCCTCAGGTCCCCCTGCCCAAGTGATACTGGTCCGGTTGCCTACCAGAGGTGTCCAGAGCTGTCTGAGATGCCTGAAAGCGTTCAAGGCCAGGCTGGATGAGGCTTGGAGCAAGCTGCTCTAGTGGAAGGTGTCCTTGCCCATGGCAGGGGTTGGAACTGGATGAGCTTTGAGGTCCCTTCATCCCAAACCATTCCATGATTCCATGATTCTGTGCCCTTGAGCATCCTGGCAAGACCCCAAGTGCCAGCCACCAAGGGCAGAGGCTTCTTGTAGGTCCCATATCCTGGCTGCTCACCCCATTCAAGAGGATTCATTCTTGATCCAAGCTGCTCTGTTCTTACATACAGCTTTTCATGCACAGTCATGTTCACGGAAGGCTTTTCATGCACATGGAATCACAGAACCTCATTGCTCTCTGCAAAGAAATCTGAATACAATTGATATTACCCTGGCTCTTTTCTTATCTTCTCTGCTGGGTTCTCCTCCCACAAGCTGCTCGCATCTTCTGCTCTCACACCATCTCAGCTTATTATATCCATTCACTTGATGGATGCTGAGGCTTAATGATGACTGGTACATGACTGATAGAGAGACTGGGAAGCAGCGAGCAATATTCACTTCCAGATGGAGACCCAAGTCCTCTTGCAGCTGAGCGCTGGAAGGGAGCAGGGAAACAAATAGCTTTGAAATGATTTCCTTGGGCAACCTCTGAATATTTCACACTTGGCTGTGACTTGGATTTGTCGCTCAAAGCTGTCCATGCAAAATAGAGCCCATGGAGATGTTGCCCTCTGAACACCCAGTAGGATTTGGGCCACCGGCATCTCCAATCATCTGCTCCTTCTCCTGGGCATAGGGAGGGAAAGAGAGGTCTGGAGGCTGCTTCATCCTGCCTCAAGATCATGTGTGTGGCCCATGCTCTGCTTATCCCTCCCTGCAGGCTATAGGGGAAGCCTTGCCCCTCCTCTGTCAGATACTGGACACTCAGCCAGCTCCATCACTGGCCGGGAGGCATCCACTTAAGCACAATCTCTTTCCATGAGGAGTTTCTCTCCTGCTGTATAAACACCACACGTACATTAGCCTAGAGGAGCTGGAAAGGGTTATTTTTACTGACCTGATCTATTGGCATGAGAAACTGCTTGCCTGGCTCTCCAGATGAAGGGCTATAGAAGAAAGAAGCAATGAGGCCATCAACAGGGAGACTTCTTATCGCTTGAGCGCTGTTTCTGTGCTTGCATCCGAATGTCCTCGCTCTTGAGGCCTGAAGCGATTGAGAAGAGCAAGCAGCAGTCCTTGTTTGGTGGTAGGGGTGACGAGAGAGGATGGACCAGGGTCTGCTGGAGGTTGGGAAGACCCATGAGTGTCATGAGTCTGCCGCAGACCCATTCCACCATCCAGGCTTTGAGATGATTCGACCCAAAGGCAGCAGCCCAAGTGGTCCTGGGAGTGAAGGGACATCAAAGTGGTCAGCAGAGAAGTGACAGCCTGCTCCTGCCTATGCAGGCATCCCCATCAGGGGTTTCCCGCAGAAGCGATTCATTTTTAACTGGCTTTTTCCACATTCACACCATTAAACCCACTGTTCCTTATCCTGAGAGGTGATAGTAACTGATGGATAGAGACATCTTCTGTGGGCCTGCCTGGGTTTCGCTCGGTGTGCTCTTTCTGTCATCCCTCCAGCATTTTAATTGTGGCCTTCACTCACCAAGCTGCATTTCTGCTGCTTTATCTAGTAGAAACAAAGAGACATTTTTCACCCTGGCCTCAAAGCCTCTGACTGTGGCCACATTGGCAGTCAATGGAGGTGGGTTTAGGTGGCTTTCAAGCAGCTGCTCTCCATGGAAGATTTGCCAGCAAAGTGCAGAGCATCCACCCCTGCCCTCTGCAAACAGCTCACAGACCCCTCAGCCACAGTGAATGGCTTCTCTCTGGGAATCATAGAATCATGGAATGGTTTAGGTTGGGAAGGGAGCTTAAAGCTCCTCCAGCCCCAACCCCTGCCGCGGGCAGGGACCCCTTCCATAGAGCAGCTTGCTCCAAGCCCCTGTGTCCAACCTGGCCTTGAGCACTGCCAGGGATGGGGCAGCCACAGCTTCTCTGGGCACCCTGTGCCAGCGCCTCAGCACCCTCACAGGGAAGAGCTTCTGCCTTATCTCCAACCTGAACTTCCCCTGTTTCAGTCTGAACCCATCACCCCTTGTCCTATCACTGCAGTCCCTGATGAAGGAAGCTCCAAGAATGAGTCCTGAATCCTTTATTGGGTATTTAATAGAGGCAAAGCCTTGCACAGCACAGGAAATCCAGACTTGGTTTTCAAAGGGTTTGGTTTTTAGTGTCATGACATGACCCAACTCCTGGCTGCTGAACTTACTTCCCCGGTACGCATTGGGTTCAGAGCATCTATTAGAAACCCCAGGCATGTTCCATCCTTTTCCTGCAAGGTCCTGTGCTCTCCGGACATGCTGAGGGTGAAGGTGATTACCTGGAAAGGAAAAATCCTTCCTGCCAAGATCCTCTGGGAGGAATCTCCCTTCTGTTAGTTTAAAACCATCACCCCTTGTCCTGAGTTTGGGTTGTTGAGCCTGGAGAAGAGAAGCTGTGTGGAGACCTCAGAGCAGCTTCCAGTGTGTGAAGGGGGCTACAAGGATGCTGGGGAGGGACTCTTCATCAGGGACTGCAGTGATAGGACAAGGGGTGATGGGTTCAGACTGAAACAGGGGAAGTTCAGGTTGGAGATAAGGCAGAAGCTCTTCCCTGTGAGGGTGCTGAGGCGCTGGCACAGGGTGCCCAGAGAAGCTGTGGCTGCCCCATCCCTGGCAGTGTTCAAGGCCAGGTTGGGCACAGGGGCTTGGAGCAAGCTGCTCTATGGAAGGGGTCCCTGCCCGTGGCAGGGCTTGGAGCTGGAGGAGCTTTAAGCTCCCTTCAACCCAAACCATTCCCTGATTCCATGATTCTATCACCAGAGGCCCTATGAAAAAGCCTGTCCCCACATTTTGTTAGCTACAAGAATGACAACCCATCACCAGGGCACTTGCATTGCTGTCTTGTGATGTTCCCTGCTCAATGCAGACAGTAACTGCAGCGCTCCCGCTTCCCTGTTGTTCGAGGACGTTCCAAGACAGGCGAGGTCAGCGGGGAGAGAAATGAATGCGCAGTGCACAGCACTCGGCTGTCAGAGCAAGGATGGATGGTGCAAGCACCATTTATCTCATGCAGCTGCATAAATCAAGCCAAGGAGAAGTGAGAACCTTCAGGGAAATCCCAGGCGTGGAACAGGAGGCGATTGGGAAGGAGTACAACGTGGCACCGAGGTACCATGGAGCCCTTTGGTCAGTGGAGACGGGTGGCAGGGAGCTGCAGAAGTGCTGGGGGATAAAAGAGGGCAAGCAGCTGATGTGCATAAGAGCTCAGAGGAGCACCAACTGTGTTGTGTGTTGGCGTGTGGGGGCCTGCACATGATGAAGGCACCCTCCTTCCCCCCAGGACCCCAGATATTTGTCTTTGGAACACTCCAGCACTGGAGAAAGGCACTGAATGAGCCTGAGGAGGATGTTAGGAGGAGGAGGAGATGCTACTGAGCTCTTCAGCCAAGCTTTTGAAGACTTCTTAGCCTTGTAGCCTTCAGCAAATGCCCCCTGTGCCTCCCTGAGCTGCCTGATTGCTGCATCACCTCTAAACACACACCCTATGGTGGGCAGAAGGATTTAGGGACTCTTGGACACGCACAGAGAACACACACTGGGAATCCTGGGGCTACTCTGGAAGAGAAGCAGCAGAGAAAAGGTGGCTTTGAGCCAAGTGATGGGCTGAGCACTGCAGTGTTTACCAGGGTGAACTTGCCCTCCAGTGCCTAAAGGGGCTGCAGGAAAGCTGGAGAGGGGCTTGGGACAAGAGATGTAGGGCCAGGCCAAGGGGAATGGCTTGAACCTGCCCGAGGGGAGACTGAGCTGAGCTCTTAGGCAGAAGCTCTTCCCTGGGAGGGTGAAGAATCCACGCTGGGATTCTATGACTTAACCTTGTGCCCTGCTGTGCCAGAGAGAGCTCTGCCTTGCAGGGGTGAGCACACTTTGCTGCAGCAGCGTGTGCAGGTTATTGATGGATGGAGTTAAAGCCACTTGTACAAAGCAGAAGGCTTCAAACTCCTCCTGCAGCTGTGAAGGCACTTTGGATTTAAAAGCCGATGTGGCTTTTCCAGCTCTTACTCCCCAGGCTGCTCTGTCTCATGCAAGGAGTCCCCATGGCATAATGTGCACAGTGCTTGCTGCATCTGACCCCAAATTGAGCCAGCGATGCTCCAGTTCACGATGGAGCCCCAGCAGAGGAAGCCAAGGAAGACCTCAAGCCTTCTCCTCCACGGTGTCCTCTGTCCTTTTCCACTTCACATTTCATCTGTTTGTTTCACTCTTGCCTTTGCTTTTGTCCAGTTCTTTCTCCTTCCCTATTTATTATGAATACATAAATTTTCTGCCTCATTTCTCCCTCCTTTTCTATTATTTAACTATACCCAGGCCACAGGTAGGGTCCTCTGGCTCAAAAGATGCTTTGAAATGAAAGCTGCAGCAGTGCATGGACCAGAAGAGGTGTGTTTGGAAGCCTCCATCACCTTCCAGGGCTCAGATCTGTGTGTGCTGCTTCCCATCATGCCCAACACGATGGGATCTGAGGACATCCAGGTTTTACAGAACCGTGTCCTTTGAGACCTGGCCGTTTGCTCGGTGCCAAATGAAACCTTAACAGCTCCAGCAGGGCTGTTATCTTTGGAAGGGTTTCATCCTGCAGCCTGCAGGGATATTGTGTTCCTCTGAATGCTTTACATCCTGCACGATTAGGTGGAAAGAGGAGCACAGGAGAGAGCTACATGGATCAGAGGAGTGGGCTGGGAACCCCGCGGTGGGATGTGCTGCTGGTCTCAAAGGGGTGTGCTGCGGAATGGTCCTTTCCCATGCATTTCCCAGCACCTGCACAGTTTTCTCACTTCCCAGCCCAGGAACAAGCGGAAGGAGCTGTTTCCCTCTGGGAAATCGGTTCTTTTACATTTATGGAGAAAAACAAACACAAAACTTCTTGGGGGAAGGAGGCAGAGCAGGGCCCACATTAACCCTTGGGCATCCTCCTCTTATTGTCCTCTCCAAGAGAGGCCTCATAGGCAAAAACCCTCTTGGTGTTCCCTGAGCTGGTCCATCACAACCTTTTCTGTGCCCTTTGCTTGGTGGCCCTGCAGCAGGTCGTGTGCATCCATCATGATGTGGGATGCCCTTGCTGGATTGGGTATTCGGGAACATGCATTAATATTTAGGATCCCAGTGGCTTAAATGATTTTCCACAGCTGTGTTTGTATAGAGGAGTCTAGGATGTGATGCGAGCTGAAATATGAGAGCACATTGAGGCAGGTGGACGTCTACATTTAGGGGTTTTAATGTGCAAACTGAATCACATCTCAGCATCTGTATATGGGGGTGAGGAAAGATGCTTCTGGCTTGAAAACCATCATGGACCTCATTGGCCCATGGCTCACTGCTCTGCTCTGTGCACAGCTTGCACTTGCAATGCCTCCCAGCCTCTGGAAAACAGGTTTGTGGTCCAGGGAATGGGAATAGGATGGTGGGGACCACACCGGAGATGAGGCATCGCATTGTTGGGAGGTGTGATTGCTTTGCAGCGTGCTCCCTGCTTGAGCTGCCTTTGAGTCCTGGCTTTTGTTACAAATCACAGAGCCCTTTGTCCTCTGTTCCCAGAACATCTACGATTGCTCCCTTGAGCTATGAGGATTCCAGGAGAATTTGCAGCTGGGTTTTCAGGGAATTACGCTGCACACCAGGCTGCTAATCACAGCTTTGCTCCAGGTTCCTGGAAAGAGTAAAGCTGTAGTTTCCTTTTTGCTTGCCTGTTGTTATCACCTGGGTCCAAGAGCAACGTGTTGCCTTGCATGCCTGAACATAGAATCAATCGTCATAGAATCATAGAACCAACTATGCTGGGAAAGAGCTTTAAGATCATCAGGTCTTCAGACCTGTCTGTGCCACATCTCTGCTGGAGGGGAGAGCTTTGCCCTTTTCTGCTCCAGACAGAGGAGATCAGTGCACCAAGACTCAGAATGAGATTGTCTGGAAGGGAAGGTGGTACTTGGTTTAATCCCCATGTGTTTCAATGCTTTGCTCCTAGATTTCACACACTCCTCCTCTGCTACCCGTGTATCTGCCAGCAGCAAGGCCCATGTGCCCCAGCCTGCTCAGGATCACCTGCATGTGATGAAGACCAGGACTTCAGAATGTTTGATGCTTCCCAGTTCTCTTGTCCTCGTCTACCATGACCACTTCCTCTCCAGTGGTCCTTCTCCATCCCCTCCATCTCTGTGGGGTCTCCATAGACTCTGACCTGCTTATCTTTCTCCTATATCTCCGCCAATGGAGGTGTAGATACTGTCTCTGTGCTATCAAGGTCCTTCACGCTGTGTCCTTGCCCCCCATGGCAGGCCCTCAGCCCCAGGTCCCTGCTTTATCCACATCTTTCTGCTTTCTCCAGGGTTGCCTGATGGAAGCATCTATCTAGGCTGAAGGAGTGGGTGATGTAGGAACCCCACTGTGCTTCTGCCTTGACAGAGACCCACATCCTCCTGTGGGGCTGTTCATCCTCCTGCTTGCAGTGACTTCTGCAGATCTCTGTATTTGTGCCCAGAGCAGCCACAGGAAATCAGAAGCTGAGGGTAAAGAAGATAAGCACAGGGTCCCATAAGCACAACTGTATGAGGCTGATTGCTTACATCCAGTCACAGATATGGTTAAGTCACAGACTGGGGGAAGCAGGGGATGGGAAGGTGGAAAAGGGAACCTTTTCTACCAGCAGGTATAGCAGCAAGCAGGTGCCAACAGGAAGTTTGACTGGGGAATGCTTTTCCTTCACTGGGGTTTGCTCAGGGAGGTGGAACCGCATGCACGGCTCGGAACCATCTCAGCTCCTGCCCTCTTTAGCAGATGACATTTTAACTAGGAAAGCGAGGTGAGAGGGATTAGGATGTCACAGCAGCCGCTATCAGCGCTGTCTGAAAGCGCTCCTGTCCTTCAGCGCCCTGAAAGCAACAGATGGAGATGGAGCTGGGAATATCCCCCCTCAGACCGGGAGGATAAAGGATGCTGTTCCCTCACCACAATAACTCCAGAGCCTCCACCAACAAGCTCCCGCACAGCTTCCTTGTGCCTACCTTAAACCCTCAAAGACGAGTTCCATATTTCATGAGTAATCTATTACCCAACCTGCCTCTAAACACAGACTGGGCTTCCAGATTTATTCTGCTCTGTTTGTCTTGGACCTTCACGTAAGCACAACTGGAAGAGGAGGGGAAGACACTCAGCAATAAGTAAGGAAACACACTCAATTGGGTGAGATGGGGAGATAATTTTCTGCCTCAAAGTGCAAGGAGCTGTACTTCCTCCTCAGAGGACTGCGAGTGAATGCCAGTTTAATTTAAAGGGATGATAGGAGCTTAAAACTCTTATAACAAAGACAGAGCATCTTAACCAAATCCCAGCACTCTTTCGCATTAAGGCAGCTGTCCTGCCATGCTCTTGGCCCAGGGACAGGGAGGTCGCCCAGGGAAGGCTGCATCCCTTGATGGGATGGTTGCTCTTTGATGGATAGCTTGCTCGTTCCTCTTTTTCCTGACAGGATTCTGAGATACAGCCGAACGAAGGCAGGTTTGTAAATGGCAGGTCCTCTGTGGCCTTCGGTGTCACAGCCCTGGAAGGAAATGGTGATCCAAGCAACCAGTACTGCAGTGTAAGAACTTCTTTAAAGGGACAGTCAGATGCCACACAGGAGCAGGAAAGGAAGGAGGGAGCATTTGGATAAGTGGCTAACAGGGATGATGCTCATAGAATCATGGAATGGTTAGGGTTGAAAGGGATCCTAAAGCTCATCCCATTCCAGCCCCCTGCCACAGGCAGGGGCACATTCCACTGGAGCAGCTTGCTCCAAGCCCCTGTGTCCAACCTGGCCTTGAACACTGCCAGGGATGGGGCAGCCACAGCTTCTCTGGGCACCCTGTGCCAGCGCCTCAGCACCCTCCCAGGGAAGAGCTTCTGCCTTGCATCCAACCTGAACTTCCCTGTTTCACTTTGGTGGTGGGTCAGTGATCAAACAAAAGGACAGAGCAAAGCCAACCATTAGACACCAGCAGTGCTTCCTGCAGGGGACAGTCTTTTCTTGATGATCTCCTGCCTACATCACATCACACCAGTGCTGTGCATTGCTCTATAACCTGTCTCAGCGCTGCACCACGGATGAAACCCCAAGAGCAAGTTCTGCTGCTCCCCGTCTGACAGAAGATGTTTTAAAACCTGACATTTTCTTCCCTTTTCCATTTTCAGCCACACCTGGTGTAATTCTGGGCATTCCCAGGATCTGGCTGAATCCTACATCCTCTGAACGCCCAAACAAGCCTTGGCTTCAGCTCTCCCACCCACCACGGAATGCGCAGGTGAGAAAAGCTGCTCTTTGGGGATAGACTTCCTGTGACTGTACTGAACGTGTCTCCTGCCAGCTTCACCCACTGTCACAGAGCTGGTAGCACCAACACAGGGATGATCCCTGCGGGGATGCCAGCTCCGGAGCAGTGCCAAGCATCCCCGTGGGGTCCCAAGACGTTCCCCGCTGTTTCTCTGCTCTTCGGAGCTTCAGTAGAGCCTGGGAAGGGAGGGTTGGAAGAGGCTCAACAGCTTCAGAGATATTTTGGGCTAAGAAAAGGCTTTATCTGTATTAGAGTTACCCTGGGAGTTTGGATTAAAGGCATGGATACTCCCTCCTCCCATTTGGTGCCATTCTGTCTTTAGTAATGGAATTAGGCAAGATTTAAGCATTCTTTGATTTAAACTGACTTCTGTAAATCCTCAGTCCCTGGCTCAGGGACAGGGAGCCATTCCCAACCGAACTACAACTGGAATAAAGAGGACTTTACTGTCCAAGATCTAGGTCTCTTCTTCCTCTTTCCCTTTCCAGGTCAACTCTCCTGCATCCAAAATCTGGTCTTATTGGTGTTTTTCCCCAAAGAAGTGAACATACAAATATAACTGCACTGGATATCTAAGAGGGTTGACAGTGGAATGAGTATTTCTCCATGTGTTCAGTGAAACCCAACCTGAAAAGGAGGCTCGGGGGAGACCTGATCCATGTGCCAGGAGGTAAAGGGGAGAAGATGGAAACTCCCTTTGCACAAGGAGTCCCATGGGAAAGCCAAGGGGTGATGGGAACAAGTTTCTGCTGGGAGATTCCCAATGGACACAAGAGGAAAATCATCCCACTGGGAACAAGCAGCCACTGGAATAATGTCCCCAGGGCAGTGGTGACTCCCCAGGGCTGGACCCTGTTAAGATGGGGCTGCACAGGGTGCTGGGCATCCAGTGTGGGTCAGGCTGTGCCTGGAGAGGTTGGAGCAGGTGAGCCCTGAGGTCCCTTCCATCCTGGTGTTCTACGACTCTGTGTTTCCTAAAGCCTTCCACTGATGGACCCAGGGTTTTAGACCCCGCTGGGGCACCTCATTGCACGTGAAGCTCTTTCCTGCTCCTCCACCTCCATCTTTACCCCAACTCATAGCTTTTTCTCCTAGGAACAACTGATCTCCCCTCTCCTTCCAGCTCCTCTGTACAAGGTGGCTGCCACATCCCCTTTCTCATAGGGCACATTTCGCACCCAAGCCCTCCTTCCTCAGCTGGGCTGTTTTACTCCCCATGTTAAATCCCAGCATTATTGATTTCAGGCTGTTCCTCCCATCTGCCACAAGTGATTTGAATTCCAATCTTGCCATGGGCAGTGCTCCCACCCGCAGGCACAGATTTGATTGGCTCTTCTTTCTCTCATCATCCAAGCCATTAATTACAGTATTGATCAGTATCAGAGACAGGACAGACTGCAGTGAGATGCTGAGGGATCAGTCCTTCTGGGTAGGTGATAACTACTTGTAACCCCTGGAAGTGAAGCTTTCTAATGAAACTTGCTCTTCCCCTTTCTTTTTACTCCTCCCTGCATGATCATTTCATATGGTTGATAATTACTTTACAAGAATAGGGTAGGATAAGGCCCAAATCCTTCCTTAAGAGGTAGCACAGCTTCCCCAGGTAAAGCAGCTCCTTGTCCAAAGGAGAAATGAAGTGCTTGATGTGATCTATGACAATCCATGATACTGTTATCCAAGTGATGGTACATGGATTAGTAGTTGCTTCACCACCTTTCTGGTGCTGGGGGCTGAGCTGGGTCTGGATCTGACTGATTTCTCCTTTTTCTCTTTCTAAGATCCTTTAGAAATCCCCAATCCCAGCAAATTGTGGGGTAATTGGTAGCAATTCAGTGATTCCTTGGCTCTTCTCTTCCGTATCCCATCGGGAACTTCCCAGACCTTCCTAAACTGGGTATTCCTACCATTGATATGCAAATACATGAACTATTTGCCTTCCTCCTCCCCATCCTGGGCCTGGATTCCTTTCTGTACCTCAGCCCTAGCCTATGGCCAGGCACAGGGATTCTTTGTGTCTGTTCACTGAGCCTTTTGGGAACAGATTTTGGGTTGCCAGAGGCAGTTTGAGTGAGTTTTAATAGAAACACTGAGTGGGTTTGATAGACGTTTTGTGTTGGCATTCTGCAACAGTCACTGAATCCCCATCCCCATCCCCTCTGCTGAAAACCCTCCTCCTTTAACAGCAGCAGACAAGCAGGAGAACCCCTTTGGGCTTGGATTGCAGCAGAGCCGTGGCCAGGAGCACCCCAAGGAGGGACGTAGCTGAGATAAATAGACTGAAGGGATGTGAGGTTATTTAATAGCTTTGGCTTTGCTCTTTTCCAGAGGAATGAGCACTGTGCTGAGCTATAAAGTAGTGCCCAGCTCCATAAATGCCTTGGATCCTTCCCCGCTCAGACAGACAGTGATGAACCAGGTTCACTAAATCTTTGGCCAACTCTCCTGATGTTTTCTTTCTCCAGCCTGCAGAGATTTGGCCCAGGAGTGAATATTCCTGCGTTGGAATACGGCTGTTTAGTGGGAAGGGGTTAAAATGCCAGGAACAGCACCAATGCAGATGTCTGTAGGATGCAGTGCATTGAAAACCCTCATGGAAATCAAGGTCTGGAGTTTGGGTTCCTCTGCCCAAGAAAAAGCTGTACTCATGGGTTAACTGGATGAAAAAGAGAGGTGCTATGGCTTTGTAGGCATCTCCCTCTCACCTCCCTGGTGCTTCATAGAGTCATAGAATCAACCAGGTTGGAAAAGATGCTTCAGATCATCAAGTCCAACCTTCCTTTATCTCTGCTGGGTTCAAGCAGCTCCCAGCAATGCACCTCAGCTTTGTGAACCCCATTTTGAGGTGCTGGTCCCCATCCCTGCCTTGTGTAAGAGACTGTGGGAGGGGTTATCCCAGCCAGGAAGGGGTCCTCTCCACTGGAAATGCCGAGCTGCCCCTTTGTGAGCCTTTACCTGTGCGTGGTGGGACTTCAAGGCACCCAGCTTGCCTTTACTGCCGGATGGATGGAGGCTGGGTGCTGGCCAGGGATGCAGAGGACTGCTGTGGGTGTTAAAGCTGTCTCAATTTTATACCGTTGACAAGAGCAATTACAGGACTTGCTGCTCTCACCGTTTGTGCTGCCGTTTGTCACTCCTTGGCAGTGAGTCCGGCACCAACGAGCTCTTGGTGTCACATCTTCTGCCTGAGGAATTGGTGGCCTCGGGCGAGGGGCTGTGGGGAAGGACTGGGCTGTCCCTCATCAGGGATGGAGGTGATGGCCTTGGCTTTGAGGAAATTCAAATCATCGAATCTCAGACTGGTTTGGGTTGGAAGGGGCCTTAAAGCTCTTCCAGCTCCAACCCCCATCTAATTCCAACGCCCCAAATCCTGGGAAACATTTCAAATTCATCCCTATCTTCATTTCTTCCAGTGTGAGCCTCTGTAAAGTGCTGTGCTGATCCCCACACTCCCTCTCACACCATCTCTGACATTTCCCCCCCTCCCCTGCAGCCAAGCAGTGCCTTGGGCGTGCAGATGCTGTCCTGGACACAGCGATGCTCCAGTGTTATGGGTTCTCCCTGTTGATAGGGGTTTGAGAGGTGAAACTGCCCTCCAGAGGTGTTAGCACTGAGCATCATCGCTTTCCTGCTCTGGCTGGGCCTGAGGAGGTCCCAGCTGAGCCCAGCCAAGTGCTGCACCTTCATTGATGGATGAAGGAAACAGCGACAGACCAGAGGAGACGGTGATGGATCTCTTGGGGGTTTAGAGAACAAGAGCGAGGAGGGAAAGGTTGAATCTCTTGGGTTTATTTACTCCAGAAAGTGTAATGGATAAGTAAAACCCAAATTGCTGTTAAGAGGGACACTATCAGGTTTTCCCCTGAGGAAAGACATGGGGAAGTGAGTTAATTCTGCAGTGAAGATTTGAGCTGTCTGCTCTGAAGGGCTTCCCAGTGCACTGACCACTGGGCAGCTTGGGCAAAAGGGGGAGGCCAGCTCTGAGATGGATGGTCCAGCTTTATTTTGATGTCTTAACTCCTTCTGGTTTGAAGATGATAGAGGGTAACTTGTTGAGTGAGGTACATTGGGGTGTTCTCACTGTCTTGGGTACCACTGCTCTACCAGCATCATAGTGCCTTGGCTACCAAGGGTTGAATCGCCATAGAATCCTCACCACCCTCACAGTAAAGAATTTCTTCCCTGTATCCAACCTACATCTCCCCTGTTTAAGTTTGAACCCATCTCCCCTTGCCCTGTGACTACAGTTCCTGATGGAGAGTCCCTCTCCAGCATCCTTGTAGCCCCTTTCAGGTACTGGAAAGCATCTGAACTCTTTTCACCCACAGCAAACAGCACGACAAGGGGCAACAGCCACAGGATGTGGTTTGGGCTGTTGGGGCTGGGCACTAGGAAAAGCATCTTACACCAGAAAGGTGGTGAAGCCCTGGCACCAGGATGCTGTGGTGTCTCCAACCTTGGAGGCTCTTCTAAGTCAAAGTCATGGCTGCCTTCACCTAGTATTGGTGATGCTCTTGCTGACTAGGTGACCTCAAGAGGTCTCTTAGAGCCTTTCTGTCACCCTGACCCTCAAATGGGACAGTTGAGCTCTTGAGGACCTTCTACAATGCTGTGTTTGGTAACTGCTTAAACTGGAGGCTGCATTGTACTGGAGAACAAGACACACATATAAGGAGTGTCAGCATATGATGGAAGGATGCCGTAGAGCACAGACGAATTTGTAATGGATTGACCTGAAGAGGGTGATTTAAAACCCATAACTGCACAAAACCAGCCTTGAAGATGTTTTCCTGCAGAGCTCTGTGTCTCTGCTCACCAGCTTGCTGCCTTTGCTGGAGCTGACGCCATCCACCCAACCCTTTGCACCTTGCAAAGCCTTCTTGTAGCTGGGGACATAGCTTTCCCTCCGGTTCTAATTCATCCTTTTGACCCTGTACAGCTCCCACCAGCACTAAAGGCCCTGTTTGACCTCCGTGTCTGTGAACCTCCTAGTACAAAGTGCTGCACGGACACATCCAGTGCATTCAGTTCCTGGTTTGGATGTCCTTCCTATACCTGCCTTGCTGTTGGGTTATCTTCTTTAGCCTTCCTGGACCACAAAGCAGCAAGACAGAAAAGTCAATGGAGTTATGTCCCAGCTGGATTGACTCATATTAACCTCCCTTATGTAATTCATGGCTGTTGCCTACCATATACCCTTAAGTCCTTTGTAAAGTCTATTTTAAGTTATCTCCAGGGGAATATCTCCTCTAGGGAAAACCTGGCAAAGCATAAGAGCACAGGCTGGATTCTGCTGATGCTACACCTTCCTTTGCTTCCTCCCTTTGCAGTCCTACCTGCCTGCCCCTTGCTCTCCATCAAACACTCCTCCTCCCACCTTGGAGCTGACAACCTTTCATATTCCCTGGGTTTTATCTCCCTTCCTGCTGGCAGCAGGAGGTTGCCTTCCCAAACTGCCTTCTTTTAATCTTCCCTTGCAAGTCAGTCCCTTTCAACAGTGCTCTGAAAGACCACAGAGGAGGGGAAGGGGGGAACGTGGGTTTAGTTCTCTTTATAGAAACTCCAGCCCAAGTTAATGGAAATTACCACAGCAAAAGCATACTAACAGGCCTATAGTTGACCACAAAGCTAAGGCACGCTGGTTGCTTTGGATGCTTATCCACAGGGAGCCCTCCTCTGGCGATGGGGTAATGGGGAAAGCAAGAATTCGGGCTGTACCCTGTGTATTGCCTGTGAAAAATCTCTATGTGATGTGATAGGAGTTTTCCAAGTGGAAAATGGCCGTGGAGTCCCGAGCCCGGCAGCAAGAAGAGGGAGTGAGCTGGCCAGGACATGCTGCTGGTGGCTTCTGCATCCATCATGAGCAAGACGTCTGAGGGATGGTGTATCCTGCCTTGCCACCTCAAAGAGCACCACAGCTGCAAGGGACGTGATTGAACTTGTTCATCTTTGAGTAATGCTGTTTGTGAGCAAACTTACAGGACAAACTGCTGTATGAGGCTGGGGTTTTCCTCTCTTTTTCCCCTCCTTTCTATAAGCAACACCACTGCTGTGGTAGATGTGAAGTTAAGAAACAAGGGGGCTTTGTGAAAGGCTGCACAGTCATCCCGCTGAGGGTTTCTGTTGTGGTTTAACCCCAGCCAGCAGCTAAGCCCTGCTCGGGCACTCATTCCCTCACTCATTCCATTCAGTGGGGTGGGGAGAGAATCAGAGGGGTAAAAGTGATGAAATCTGTGGGTGGGATAAGACAGCTTAGTAGGAAAGTAAAGGACACACAAGTAAGCAAAGAAAAACAAGGAATTCATTCCCATCTTCCCAGGGCCAGGCAGGTATTCACCCATCTACAGGAAAGCAGGGCTCCGTCACACATAAATCTGACTTGGGAAGACAAACATCATCACTCCCAGTGTCCCCCCTTCCTTCCTTCTTCCTCCAGCTTTATAAGCTGAGCATGACGAGGATGCTATGAGGGCTGGAGCAGCTCTGCCCTGGAGCCAGGCTGAGAGAGCTGGGCTGGGGCAGCCTGGAGAAGAGAAGGCTCCTGAAGGGGAGACCTGAGAGCAGCTCCAGTGCCTGAAGGGGCTGCAGGAAAGCTGGAGAGGGGCTTGGGACAAGGGCCTGTAGGGCCAGGCCAAGGGGAATGGCTTGAACCTGCCCGAGGGGAGACTGAGATGAGCTCTTAGGCAGAAGCTCTTCCCTGGGAGGGTGCTGAGGCGCTGGCACAGGGTGCCCAGAGAAGCTGTGGCTGCCCCATCCCTGGCAGTGTTCAAGGCCAGGCTGGACACAGGGGCTTGGAGCAAGCTGCTCTATGGAAGGGGTCCCTGCCACTGCTTGGAACTGGAGGAGCTTTAAGGTCCCTTCCAATCCAAACCAGTCTGGGATTCTCTGACTCAACATCATACGGTATGGGATATCCTTTGAGTCAGTTGGGGTCACTTGTCCTGAACTCCTCGTGCACCCCTGTTCTCACTGGTAGGGTGAGGAGCAGGAAAGCCTTTGCCTCTGTGTAAGCGCTGTTCAGCAATCCCTAAAACCTCACTGAATTACCAACACTGCAGCACAAACCCAAACCATAGCCCTAAACCAGCTACTGCGAAGAAAATTAACCCTACCCCAGCCCAAACCAGCACTGGGTCCCTCTGATTCAGAACAGAGGAACTCTAGGGCTCCACTGGCTGCAACCCCTTGAGCCTGTCCCCATCATTGCCCATCAGCAGACCCAGATGAGCAAAGGGTCTGCATCCACAGACGGATTGCACTGGCACACCAAAACACAGCGCCCAGGACCCCTTGGACCCATGCAGTGAGCTGCTTTGGTGCTCAAGCACGGTCTGGTCCCCATCTGAAGCCATCCGCTCTAATGGTAGGGAGGTGCAGCCCTTCTGGCTTCATATAGTCGTTCTGCAAGCCCATCCCAGGGTATTCCCGGCTCAGCACAGTGCTGCTCTTGGGTTTTCATGCCACACAAAGCAGATTGGGCTGGTGTTCATTTGTGGTGGGTGGGAAATACCCTGGAGCCACTTGAGGTTGTGCTGAGCAAGGCAGGAAACTGCCTGCGAGCCAAAGGCTTGTGCTGAGCCAGGAAAGAACCTTCTTCTCCACGGGATGCAGTGGGGATGCTGCACATTCATGGGCTGCCAAGAGCTGGAGGTGAGCACCATGGACCATCTCTTCTCAACTCCTGTCCATAGTACCTGTCGTGGTTTAAGCCCGGCTGCCACGCAGTCTGTCTCTCACTGCCCCCCTTCCTCCCCACAGCCACTTCTGCAGGGATGGGGAGGAGAACGAAAAGAATGTAACTCCAATGGGTTGAGATAAGAGCAGTCCAGCAACTAAGGTATAACACAAACCACTGCTGCTACCACCAATAATAATAATGATAAGGGAAATAACAAGGGGAGAGAACACAACCGCTCACCACCCACCGACCGATACCCAGCCTGACCGAGCAGTGATCTCCCTTCCAGGTGACTGCCCCCAGTTTATACAGTGGGCATGACATGCTGTGGTATGGAATACCTCCCGGCTTCCCCTCCTCCCTGGCAGAGCATGAGGCTCACAAAGCCCTTGGTCAGAGTGAACATTACTGAGCAACAACTGAAAACAGCGGTGTTATCAGCGCTGTTCCCAGGCTGAAAGGCAAGAACACAGCACTGCACCAGCTACTAAGGAGGAGGAAAATGACTGCTGCTGCTGAACCCAGGACAGAACCTCAGTTCTATTCCATGCCTGCTAACACCCTGGTTTAGGAGCAGATGCTCATCATGGCTCGAAAACAACAGTGTAAAACTCCCCTAAGTTTGGCTTTCTGATGCTCGTGGCTAGCATACGCTATTGGTCCTTCCTTGAGTGGGTCCACCTACATCTCTTCAGCATTCACTCTTTTGTGGGTCTTCTAACAACCTTCTTTAAGCCAGAAGTCACTTCTCTGTGTTTAGGTACTTGAGAAAGGGGCTGGAGAGTCTCTCATCTCAATGAACAAAATGCTCAGCAAAAAAATAGCCCCCCCCAAACCCCTAAAATAAAAGAAAGTAAAATAAAATAAAATAAAGTAAAATACAATGAAATGAAATAAAATAAAATAAAGTAAAAAAATGAAATAAAATAAAGTAACATAAAGTAAAATAAAATAAAATATAATTAAATTAAATTAAATCAAATCAGTTTCTTATTCTGATGTGTGTTAATTTGGTCTCACAATGGCTGTGCAAAGAGTCTGGTGAATTATCTAAACCAGCCACTTAACCACCGGCCTTTCCCCCTCACCATAGGACTGCTGGCCAGGGTGTGAGGAGTTAATGTGTTTTCTCCTCTGTGTATGTCTTCTCTGTCCTGCACATTTGGGTTGAACTTTGTAGTTTGGGGGTTTCTACTGAACTCCATTCTTCAGCCAAAAATGACAAGTTACCCAATGGTCTGCGGCTGCACACTGATGGCATGAGACCAGGGACAGGATTTATGCTTGGATGGAAAGGAGCCTTGAGATGGGAAGAATGCAGGAAATAGAGGAAACCGCCCCAAAATAACACCGCACTTGACTTTCACCCCGTAATTAGAGCTGCCTCTGACAGTAACCCCTTCGAGGAGCACAGCGAGGCTGGCTGGGCTGTGGGCTCTGTCTGTGGGAGGGATGGGTTCAACCTCCCTTTCTGGTCCTGCATCCCTGGGGAAAGTCCTGCCTTTGTCAAACTGGAAAATGGGAAAGAGCCTTAACACTGCCGTGCTTCAGGAAGCCCCTGAATAAGTACTGATGATAAAAAAATAAGATTTATTAATATTAGTATTACTGCTGCAAAACGTGGCCAAACTGCCAAAGTCTGTGGGTAGAATCATGGAATCACAGTTGTTTGTGTTGGAGGGGACCTTAAAGTTGATCCAGCTCCAACCCCTGCCGTGGGTAGGGACCCCTTCCATAGAGCAGCTTGCTCCAAGCCCCTGTGTCCAACCTGGCCTTGAACACTGCCAGGGATGGGGCAGCCACAGCTTCTCTGGGCACCCTGTGCCAGCGCCTCAGCACCCTCACAGGGAAGAGCTTCTGCCTAAGAGCTCAGCTCAGTCTCCCCTGGGGCAGGTTAAAGCCATTCCCCTTGGCCTGTCCCTACATCCCTTGTCCCAAGCCCCTCTCCAGCTTTCCTGGAGCCCCTTTAGGCACTGAAGCTGCTCTAAGGTCTCGCCATCAGGAGCCTTCTCCAGGCTGAACAAGGCACTGAACAGGTATTGCAGTTTCTCTCCCAGGCTGGACCTGTGGCTCCTTTTGACATCCTCCCATCCCCAGCATCCTCATCCCTTCCCCTCACCTTCAAAGCAGCCTCTGCACAGCAGCAGGGTGAAGAAGACAAGTTTGTCCTTGCCATGGTCCACAGCCTGTGACAAGCACCCCATCAATGTCAGCTCCAGTGGGATGAAGCCTTCAAGAGACCATCTAACACTGCAAGAGCAAAAGGAACAAGCACAGTGACGTTTTGGGGACAAGGACAGCCCATCCCTCATGGAGATGGATGGACCCAGTACAAAACCATTTCTTACAAATGATTTATTTAAAAACCCCACGGAATCCTTCAGCTCCGTGGTTACTGCGCCGTGCTGGCGTCACCAAGACCGTCAGTAGGAGCAAGTGCTTTGGAGGACATGAATCCAGAAGGCTGCAGTGTCCAAAGGTTAATGTGTGTGGACTGATCCACGTGAAGGAGCAAGCTGCACCACTGAGGTGGAGGAGGCAGACGTCCATGGCACTACAGATGTAGTCCATCCCACCCAGAACATTAGGAAGCCGCCCCGTTGTCCACCGCTCCAACCATCCATCCTTCACAGTTCAGGTGTGGCACGATTCACACGACTTCAACTCCAAGGACATGGATTTCTGGTGTCACACTTTGGATTCTGGGCTCTTTATGGAGTTGCCTGCCAGTTTCTCTTTCTCTGGGTCTGCCTTTGTCCCTGCTGCACTGTTGGCTTCCCTTTCCTGCCGTCTGAGGATCATATAGACGGTCACAAAGCACAGGAAGGCACCAACCTCAAAGAAAAACTGGAGACCAAGGTACCTGTGGTGTGGAAACACAATAAATCAGGGTAGGAAGCGTGTTCCTGTGCACATCAAGCACCAATACCCAGTGTGCCCGGGCACCCAGCGGACACTGAACATGGGGACTGGCTCCTTGGGCACATTCAGCAACTGCTGCAAGCCTGGAGTTCCATGCAGGGAGTTCTGGAATTGGACCTCTGTGGTCTACAGCAGCAAGTTAACAAGGTCCTGTTCAGGGTTTTCACTTGTGCCAATGACTTTCCAAACCATTCCTAGGCATTGCTGGGAGTCAGAGTGGGCCGGGGGGGATGCGAGTTTCCCTGCTTGCTTACCATGGCATATGCTGCAACTCATCCCATGCAGGAGGTGGCCTGATGCCGCGTTGTCCCTCTGCACCCTCAGCCTTTGTCCTGATGCACACCCCTACCTTTGCCTGAAGAGGTTGTTGTCGTAGTATCTGCAGGCTGCTTTCCTGTCACACTTCTTCTCCCAGAGGATGCAGGTCGTGTCGATGGCGCTGCCGTACAGAACAGGTCCTGGCATCCACGCTGGAAGCAGAAAGGGTTAAGGGGGGCATTGGGACGTTACAGAAGCAACTCTGCTGCGACAAACCCAACCCTGGTTACTCTCCCATGTGAGGGGCTATGAAGTGGCTGGGGATGGTCTTTGCGAAGGCACTGGTCCTGCACAGAGCACCAAGGGCTGGCTGTGTGTTTGCACCCCACTGGGATGCAAGATGGTCCTTCTTTCTCATTGCTCTTTGATAAAGGACCTTTCTCATTGCTCTTTGACAAAGGAATGATGCTCACCTCCTTCATGCACTGCGCATGGATGCTCCATCCCACAACTGCAATGGCACGTTCTGGGGGGTCTCCAGGTGAACATGGATTTTCACCATAGGAAAACTAAGTAGTGGGATCACAAGACACGGCTTGCAGCCACCCTGATAGGCTGAGGGCAAACGTGGCAGTATCCTCACACAGCCAAGGGCTGCTTGCGTGGATCTAAACTTATTCCCTGCCCTTTATTCATCACCCCATGGAGATGCCTCATTCCCTCCCCACCATGTGCAGCCCCCCAGACCCTGCAAGGCCGCATCTTCCCTGGTTAGAACAGGCTTTATCCAGTCTGAAACTCTGATTAAGCACCACTCCTGCAGCCCTGGGGCTGCACAACCCCCGGAGCTGCCACGATTTTCCAGGCTGACACTTCAACACGCTCTCCTTTACCTAAAACTCTCAGCAGCATGAACTGTATCCCGACAGCAAAGGATTTGTCTTCAGGCTGGATGCTCCTGAAACACAGAATGGAAATCGTGCTGCAAAGATGGATGTTTCCCTCCTGGCTCTCACATGAAGCCTGATGGCATCTCACCCCCCAAACCATCCTTCAACCCAGCCCAGGACCCCAGGCAGTTCCCGTTTACATCAGTGTCCTGATGAAGCTTCATTCATCAGGGCCAGACGCCTTTTCCTGGCCTGGAAAACCTGCTGAGCTCCATAAGAGACAGGGAGGAGCTCAGTGAAGTATTCTTGCTTCTTGTTTAAAGAGGAAGTCACAAACAAAACCCAATTTAGCTGCTGGCTCTGCAAACACAAGCAATAGAAGGGATGCTTTTTGTGGCTGCAAGGGAGATTTACCCGTTGAGGAAGTGGCTTTCCTTGAGGATGTCCCAGTGTGTGTTTTGGTGGTACCCCAGTTTTCTGGAAGTATTTCAGGCTGTGGTTCCTGATGGGGTCACGCATGGGAGGGGACTGGGTGGGAGAAGACCTCCAGGCCAACACATAGCATAGAATCATGGAATGGTTTGAGTTGGAAGGGACCTTAAAGCTCATTCAGTTCCACCCCCATGGCCTTGAACACTGCCAGGGATGGGGCATCACTTCAAGGGACTCAGCTTCCCTTTCCTCTCTGACTGCCTGCTGTACGCATACCTCACTCATGGCATTAAAGGTGGGGTTTATATGATTTAATAATAAGTCAAGCTAAAACCAGGTTTTAACCACAGCTTATCCCTAAAAAGCAACTCTTTGGAGGGCTTTGACCACAGAAATGTGCTTGGGAAGATCATGTACAGACTAATCCATGGCTTTTCCCTCTCCTGCCCATCCCAGCCCGGAGCTTGTGCTGAGGCTGGCTCCAGCCTGCCCCATAGGCACCTTTACAAGGGTATGGGCAACTGCGGTCCTAGTTGCTTCTCTGCACTGGGAAGGGATGCTGTGCCCAAGGGAGATCCACCAGAAGGAAAGGAAAGTAATGAAACTTCTTAACTGAGCACAGAGGTGCATTAAAAAGTGCTGAAGTTCTGCAGTGCTGAGTTAATGGTGCATCTCGTTCCTGAGGCACCAGCCGTGGTGGGGAGAAGGAACAGGCTCTGCTGCTGGATCTGAAGGAATAAGGGTGCTGAGGGCCATGTGGGGTTCCTGCGAGCCCCACGGCCCCATTGCTGGGTGGGGGGGCTGTGGGGGCCTGGCATGGTGCTGAACACCACGATCCCTACAGGAGCAATTGGCCCCACAGCACCGTGGCTCCACGATACAGCCTCCAGCAGCCTGAAATCCTCACTTGGCTGCTTAAGTCTGCAGGGATCAGCAGCAATAACCAAAGAGACCTTGGAGGAGCCTTTGCAGTCTTAGGGAAGCAGGAGCTCTGTTAGTGCTGGGTCTTCAAGAGCAAGTCCTGAAGGTCTCTCCTGCTCCAGCATTTGAGACCGGAGATGCTTGGTGGTTCTGTCCTGCCCAGCAACGCCAAGTCTCCAGAGCCAGGCATAGCCTCGATGGACAACCACATGCACTGCCCTGATGGGAGCAGGGAAGCCCCATTCCCTGCACCAACACGTGCAAAAACCATGTAAAAACAATGGGATGAGCAGGTGCAATATGGGGTTGATTCAGCTGGAGAGAACCTTCCTCAACTCAAGGACCTCTTGGGCTCCCAAACAGCACTTTGTGATGTCTTTTGCGGCTGCACCCAGACCATGGCCAACCCAAGGTGCTCACCTGAGGATGAGCATGAAGGACGGCGTGTGGGACGTGCTGGCGAGGATCCCTGCCAGGCAGGACAGGATCACAAAGGGCAGGAAGAGGCGGGAGCAGCCGGTGCTGCAGGTCCCGGGTCTGGCAGAGCCCATGAGCCCGTGGTCGGAGATGCAGCTGCAGTTGGTGTAGTTCTGCAGAGAGGAGAGAAACCAGAGCCTGCTCACCTGGAGATACCAGGGGTAGGTGCCAGCTGCCATGGGGCTGTCTGTGCATGGCCAGCAGTAATCAGCACTCAGCACTTCAAAGAGGGGTTGAGGGGAGGAAGAAACACGTATGATAAAGCTGGATGGGAATAACAAGCTGATGGATTGAGGAAACACAGGTTCCCATCCCACTGACAGCCTACAACGTGCTGTCATCGCTGAAAGGAGGTCCCAGGCTCACAATGTCCCAAGGGCATCACCAGGGTGTCACATCCCCACACAGGTGATGGGGAAGCTGGTACCACCGTGGTACCTTGGTTCAAATCATAGCAGCATGGAATCCCAGTGGAAGGGACCTCAGGGATCATTGCTCCAACCTCTCCAGGCACAGCCTGACCCACACTGGATGCCCAGCACCCTGTGCAGCCCCATCTTAACAGTGTCCAGCCCTGGGGAGTCACCACTGCCCTGGGGACATTATTCCAGTGGCTGCTTGTTCCCAGTGGGAATCTCCCAGCAGTAACTTGTGCCCATCACCCCTGGGCTCTCCCATGGGACTCCTTGTCCAAAGGGAGCCTCCATCTTCCCTGCAGCCCCCTTTACCTCCTGGCACATGGATCAGGTCTCCCTGCGCCTTCTCTTCTCCAGCTGAGCAGTCCCAGCTCTCTCAGCCTTTCCTCACTGCTGCCCAGCCCTTGGAGCATCTTTGAGGCCCTTCTCTGGCCCCTCTCCAGCCCGGCCACAGCTTTGCTGTGCAGCAGGACCCAACCTGAGCCCATGCTCCAGGGGTGTCCTGAGCAGCGCCCAGCACAGTGGCACAAGGGCACCTTCATCCCTGTGGTGATGCCCCTGGGGATGTTCCCCAGCACCCTCACTCCGATGGAGCTGGGGTCCTCCAGTGTCACCTACAGTGGTACCTTGCTTCATCTCTCTGTGCTTCCAGAGGCATCTGGAAGTGCTCCCAACCCAGAAGCATCCTTGCCTTGCTGGTGTGAGCTGCAGCAATGCCTCCCTACTCCCGGCAGCAATCCTTCTATGCTTGTTTCATGTCTGCTATGCACTGAAGATGCTTACACACAGGTTTATTTCAATGTCATCATCTGCCATATGAATGCTTTGGCATCCTGAATAAATCTGGACTCCTGGTATGAAACAAACACAGCTGATAAAACATTAAAGCCTGATGTGAGTTTACCCACCTGTGCTACATCTGTATTTAAGAGAGACATTGAGGGGCTGGAGCGGGGCCAGAGAAGGGAATGGAGCTGGTGCAGGGCCTGGAGCCCAAGTGTGATGGGGAAGGGCTGAGGGACCTGGGGGGTTCAGTGTGGAGAAGAGAAGGCTCAGGGGGGACCTGATGGCTGCCTACAAGTGCCTGAGAGGAGGATGGAGCCAGGAGGGGCTGGGCTCTGCTCCCAAGGAACAAGGGATGGGACAAGAGGAACCGGCCTCAAGCTGCACCAGGGCAGGTTTAGATGGAGCTGCCCCAGAGGGTGCTCAGGCATTGGAACAGGCTGCCCAGGGCAGGGCTGCAGGCACCGGCCCTGCAAGGGTTCACACCCCGTGGAGACGAGGCCTCAGTGCCATAGGGCAGTGGTGGCCTTGGGGCAATGGTTGCACTGGATGGTCCTGAAGCTCTTTTCCATCCTGGTTGATTCTATGATCTTGAGGAGGAAATGTCCATGGGAGCAGCATGGGCTCCATCCCCTGTACCCACCTTGTCTCCTGCTGCAAAACCCTCCATCCAGTGGCTCCATGCAGAGCAGAGCTGCAACCAAAGCCAGAGCCAGGCTCAGGGGAGGATTAAATCAGAACATCACTTGCATGTGGAAAATGCAAAATCTCACCTTTGAGAGAGGGTCATAAATTCCTGGCACAGCGTTAGCAAAGGGAAGATGCCTCGGGGCAAGAAACAGGGGATTTTGTCTTTTTCCTCCCGATTTCCATCACAATTCTCTTTTTCTTGATCAAGAAACCTCTTTTTAAAGACCTTCACATGAAATGGGTGGGATTTTATTGTTGCTGGCAGGAGCCAGACTCACACCAGGCTGGCAGTTTGCAGAAGGGTGACCCCAGAGGCAGGAGCCACATCACTGCCTGGGGAAGGGGCATGGCTGATGCCCATAGGAGACCCACAAGGAACTGCTCTTGGCTGAGAGCACAGGGGGAGATTTGGGATGGAAGGGGACAAAATCCCTCCTCCCACCTGGAGGAAAGGGGATTTAGAATCTAAATTAAGGGATTTATCCTCTTCAGCCATCTGAAACGAACGAAACCAAACTCATCCTCTGGGCTCCTTCTGCCGCCATGGGCACAGAGGAGGGTCTCCAGGGGACCCGGCACAGCCGAGTGCTTGCGATAGCCGAGATGAATTTGGGCCAAGGCAGTTCACAGAAACACAATTAGATAAATTAAAACTCGCTTGATCCGTGCAGCCAGCACCTTGCAAAGAGTCAGAGTCAGGAATGAAAGGGACTCAAAGACAGCTTTGGTTTGGCTGGAGGCTCCAAGCCTGGACAGGGGCTTGGGGCAAGGGCCTGTAGGGCCAGGCCAAGGGGAATGGCTTTAACATCCCTGGCAGTGCTCAAGGCCAGGTTGGACACAGGGGCTTGGAGCAAGCTGCTCCAGTGGAAGGGGTCCCTGCCCATGGCAGGGGCTGGAGCTGGATGGGCTTTAAGGTCCCTTCCAACCCAGAGCATGCTATGACTCTAAGATGATTCTATAGGTGGCAAGAAGACCCAGCAAAGTACCTCAGTGCTAAAGGAAGAGCTAATGTTGGCTTTACCAAGTAGTATTTGATGGCACCATCCAGGGAGCCCCAGTTTTGCTGTAGCGTTCGGCTCCACGTAATTATACATATAACGAATGCAGGAGTGGGTCACATTCAGGACTTTAGGATGTCCAAGGGCTGGAGGCATCTTTGGCAAGGAAGAAGCCGTTGAAAAAGCCCCGCTGTTCTAAACACAGGCACAGGGATGCAGAAAAGTACATCTGGGACTGAGCCTTGGCACAAAATAATGGTTATTAGAATGAAGTGGTGTTAATTAACAAAACGCTGCTAAAACGTGCCCAGACAGTCCCTTGCTGCCATTACACCCTGTGCCAAGAGCCCAGCGGGAAACTACTCACCCTGTATGGATTGCTAATGTGTTTCAGATAGGTATTTGGATTGGCAAAGCCTCCCTTCCTATTTATTTGTTGAACTGTATCGCCTGGAGACTCAGCTGACAACTGGCACTGTGAATACTCAGCCCCATCGGGGTTTGGGTGGCAGGCAGGGAGCAGCAGAGGAGAGAGAAGCACAGGGCAGGACAATAGCACTTCCAGGTCTGCAAACCAAGGCAAAGCCAAGAGCAAGCCCCATTGCTCCAGCTCCCACACCAGGATTTTCCCCCTAAATGATCCGGTTTGAGAACCGGCATTTACAGGGAGGATGCACATTGGATCATGACTTTGTAACCTGCAAGTCCGCAGGCTCAAAGGTGGAATAACACTGCTTTACCAAGGCCCTCCCACAGCAGTCACTGACTAAATATCAGTGCTGTGTGTACTGGGGCAATGGTCCCTCCATTGCCTGGCTCAGAGCACACAGAGCTGCTCCCCAGGTCCCCAGAAGCAAGAGCAAGAGCTGCCTCCCCTCTCTTCATCTATAGATACGACACAGCTAAACCAAGTTATATGATGGAGACAACCCGGCTGCTTCTGCAACCGTAGGTATCAGTTGAGTGTTTTCAGCTTCCAGTTGAAGGTGTCCCTGCTCATGGCAGGGGGGTGGAACTGGATCATAGAATCACAGACTGGTTTGTGTTGGATGGGCCCCTAAAGCTCATCCTTGCTGATGAGCATTTAGGGGTGAGGGGAAAGCAGAAGGTCTTTGCATCTTCCATGATCTTTGCATGGCCTTTGCATGAAGTCCACTCAAGCTGCTGGGTAGCAGGGAGATATTGAAGCTGGGGTTTGTGGAGTTAAACCAGACCCAATGAGGGAGCAGTTGATGGGGAAGGACACTTAGGTGTCCCAAAAGGTTGGATACCTTGGCCAAGGACTGTGTTATACTGGAGAGTGCTAACAGACACCAGGCTTTTCCTGGGATGTTCCCAACCTTCTCCTGCCTATCCCACAGGGCCATGCAGAGCTTGTCCAACACTAACATCAGAAAACCAGACCTGAGCACTGCATGGGTCATCCCTCATTATCCATCCCATGCCCGGACAAGGATGCAGCACCTGAATGACTTACCAGGACTGAGTTGTTGTCTGCATCGATATTCACACCCCTGCAGCCAGCAGAACAGGGTGAGATGTATTCGATAGCGTTGGAGCCACAGATGGGGTTGTAGGCTTTCTCGGGGCAGTTGCACTGGAGGTTGCACTCCAAGGCGTGGTGTCCAAATTCGGAGCTACAGCAGGAGGAAAACGTTAATGCATGGTATTGAGTATCATTGATACACTGAAAATATACACCGGGTATACTGGGATTAGCAGAGAAACATTTGATTGCTCAACGAACATTGATTGCTCATGGAACGGTTTGGGTTGAAGGGACCTTAAAGCTCCTCCATTCCCAACCCCTGCCACAGGCAGGGACCCCTTCCATAGAGCAGCTTGCTCCAAGCCCCTGTGTCCAACCTGGCCTTGAACACTGCCAGGGATGGGGCAGCCACAGCTTCTCTGGGCACCCTGTGCCAGCGCCTCAGCACCCTCACAGGGAAGAGCTTCTGCCTAAGAGCTCAGCTCAGTCCCCCCTCAGGCAGGTTCAAGCCATTCCCCTTGGCCTACATGTGAAGACCCACAGAAATTCCACTACAAGCCTCCAAGCCTTTGCTCTGCCTGTACAAAGCATCCTGACCACAAACGGTGCAGAAAACCCCCCACTTCCTTCACACTGAGCCCCAAATCTGGGTTCTTGGGGTATTTGCAACACCACAGAGGTGGTGAGCTTCCCACTGAGGGCTCAGACCAGCTTCCACCAAGACCACAGGATGCTGAACGTGGGACTTTACAGACACTCTGGACCAAGAAGGTCCTGCCCCTAGGGAAGCAGCCACAGCCTTGAAGGTGTGATCCCAGGGCTGGCCCCTGCCCAAACTCTTCTCCTCTGAGTAAGTGCTGCACTTTCCAAGATGAATTTTTAATCTTGGGCTGTTTGTGCCAAAAAACGTTCACTTGGGGTTTCACAACCAGGCCATGAAGATGGAAGGAGTAAGGATGCAATGAAATGAGTGTTCATTCACAGCAGCATTGATCTCTAGCCTTATTTTATCACCATTCACTGTTTCTCATTAGGGAATAAGCCCATTTTTGGGTGTTCTACTTAACTCCCACCTCCACCCCAACCAGTGCAGGTGGGAATTGGGGTGTACCCACATCCCTGGGAATGACACCCCCCCCCCATTCCCATCCTGTCAGTACCTCTCACTGTAGGTAACACCCATGACCTTCTGCGTGGGGCAGCCGAGGAAGAGGAGGGGAAAGGCCACAAGCAGGCAGAGGAACATGCCGAGGACACACATAGCACTGCATTGCCTCAAGGACATCTGGAACCGCTTCAGGATGGCACCACCGACCACGATGCCAACCATGGCCCCAGGGATGTTCACAGCACCTGAGGGAAAGACAGCTCCTGAACCCTGTTCTCCATCCTCTGATCCATATCAGTCCCTTCATTATAACAAAGCCCCAGAAGATTTGCTGTTGGGGTCCTGGTTTGTAGCATCTGTGCTCTGATGGGTACCAAGGCTTTTGCAAGGACCGGTGGGATGATGCTAAGATGCAAAACCAGCAGGATCCCACAGCAGACTGGATGTTTTATGTATCCATGCGTGGAAGATGTAGGGACCAGTCAAAACCTATGCTTCACCCAGCAAATGTGATTTTTCAGTGTAGACAAGGAGAAAACATCAAGTGAACCCGCAGAAGATATTAAATCCCTGTGTAACGCAGCCATCTGCCCACTTCAGTTGTCATCAGTGTAAAACTGTGAAGGTTTCCATCGCACACTTGGCATTCTACAGACCCCACCTTTATAACGGGATATCAAAGCACAACCTGTTTAATTCAACAAAGAATCAACGGGGAGATTGCTTTCAGCCAATAAATACCCACGCGAGGAAGGGTTTTCCAACTGCAGAAGGCTTTTTGATCTGACAGACGAAGGCAGAACAAGATTTAGTAGCTGGGAACAAAAGCTAGAACAATCCAGCCAAGAAATAGGTTTTTTACCCTTTAATGGGGTGGGTAAATCAAGCCTGGGAAGAGTTCAGCAGGGCACATCAGTGCAGGACACCACTGCTGCTGCCTTGAACCTTTCTGCCTGTATTTAGCTTGGGCTTTGCCAGTCTGCTCCGCTCCTTTTCCTCTGATTTATTTGCTGTGGACTTCAGAAAACTCTTTCTTATGAGGAGTCCTGCTGTTTGTGCTAAAGTGTATTTAAAATACTTCCCCGTCTGGATCTCTGAACTCCCCAACTGATTTTACAAGAGGAGAGTGCTCTCCTTTGTACTTTTATTACCATGAGAAGATCACAGAGGGAGACCTCGGCCTCGGACAGGATATTCTGGATATTACAATGCAAGCAAAAGCAGGCTAATCTCCTGAGCACATATCCTGCTCAGCACTTACTCTTTTCCTTCCTAACACCACCGACGGCACACAAGTAGATCAACAACTACAAGCAATGAGTCTGACTACAGAAAACACACTGGAGAGTTCAGGCGCGATCAGAGTCCGACCGGCCTCTTCCTCCAAAGTGCCTTCAAATGCATTCCTACATTTCTGCAGGCTTTCATTCTATTTACTAGCGACTATTTAAAGACCCTTAACCCAATGATTGATGTAAAGTAAGCCCCGCTACAGCAACACGCACGGTTCACATCCGTTGTTTCTTTGCTCCCTTGAAGCAGAGAGTCGGTTTCCTTTCCTTGATTATACGGAACAGCTTGAGATAACAAACATCTATGCAGGTCTTAAAAGGTTTTCTTCTAGCAAGAAGTGTAAAGGAAGGGAAGCAGATAGCAGCTGAGAAACTATGGGTAAGGACCTTGTGTCACCTCTGTCTTGGCTCCGCAGGAAATGTTCCTTCTTAGGAATCATGGAATGGTTTTGGTTGGAAGGGACCTTAAAGCTCATCCAGCTCCAACCCCTGCCACGGGCAGGGACCCCTTCCACTGGAGCAGCTTGCTCCAAGCCCCTGTGTCCAGCCTGGCCTTGAACACTGCCAGGGATGGGGCAGCCACAGCTTCTCTGGGCACCCTGTGCCAGTGCCTCAGCACCCTCACAGGGAAGAGCTTCTGCCTTATCTCCAACCTGAACCTCCCCTGTTTCAGTTTGAACCCATCACCCCTTGTCCTATCACTGCAGTCCCTGATGAAGAGTCCCTCCCCAGCATCCTTGCAGCCCCCTTCAGGCACTGGAAGCTGCTCTGAGGTCTCCACACAGCTTCTCTTCTCCACCCTCAACAGCCCCAATGTTCTCAGCCTGGCTCCATACAGGAGCTGCTCCAGCCCCTGAGCATCCTCGTGGCCTCCTCTGCACTAAACAGTAACCTCCAGTTTATGCTCTAAGAGGTGCTCAAAGCCCTGACAGCAACACTCACCGATGATCATGTTGGCCAGGGAGGCTGTAAGGGAGAACTGCCTCTCCAGGAACTTCCCCATGAACGTGGCTAACCCGGCAACCATGGCAGAGAGGTTGACCTGAGCCAACACCACCAGCAGGAAGACGGGATGGCGCAGGTTCCTCAGCAGCACCAGAGGGAAATCTGAAAGGAAAAGGGAAAACTCTTGCATGGAGAGGAGCTGAACAGCAAAATAACCCATGGGAAGCGGCAAAACCCTGGATTTTCCCACATTTTATGCACCAAACTAATTCTTTAGGAGTGATGAGCTCTTCTGAACATTTCATTTACAAGAGGGCAGAATGAGTGCTTTCAGAGTTTACCATTTCAGGGCTTGATTGACCATTTGGACATTAAAAAGCCAGAATGAGGCATCATAACACTGCAAAAACAGACCTGAAAATTGCAAACCAGAGTGAGAGAATGGAAGCTGATGATCCCTTACCCCACCTGCCTCAGGAACCAGCCGTGGGATGGGTGAATTAATGGCAGAATTAGTTGTTGCAAGCAACAAGGTAAGGTTTTCAGTTGGAAGTGACCTGCAGTGGTCATCTGGTCCCACTGCCTGAGCAGCTCAAGGCTGAAGCTCGTAAAGAAGGGCACTGTTCACGTGGTCATTGCCCAACCTGCTGGAGCGCATCCAGAGGAGCCCATGGAGATGCTGCGAGGGCTGGAGCAGCTCTGCTTTGGAGCCAGGCTGAGAGAGCTGGGCTGGGGCAGCCTGGAGAAGAGAAGGCTCCTGAAGGGGAGACCTGAGAGCAGCTCCAGTGCCTGAAGGGGCTGCAGGAAAGCTGGAGAGGGGCTTGGGACAAGGGATGTAGGGATAAGAATGAGCTTGGAGCAAGCTGCCCTAGTGGAAGTGTCCCTGCCCGCAGCAGGGGTTGGGACTGGATGAGCTTTAAGGCCCCTTCATCCCAAACCAGGCTGGGATTCTATGATTCTGCAGCAGTGTCTCCTGCTAAGCTCTTCTTCAGAGCTGCCAGGGTCTTACGATGCCTGTGGAGAAATTCAAGTGACTTTATGGTATCCTTTCAGCCTCAGCTGAACCTCTATGAATTGTATTCATATCTCCGGCCTTCCAAGGCTGGACTGTACCAGGATGGCTGAGAGCAACTTGGAAACCTGCTTGTCCTTGCCCCACCACCCATGGGCTGAGCACTGTGGCCCCGAATGATTATAGGGGTCATTCCAAACACGCATGCCCTGAGTGAACAGCGCCTCGGTTCATCTCCCTGGAGCTTTCTGGCAGTGCTTCTGCTAAAACAAATACCAAAGGAGCTGGGAAGTCATTAAAAGTTAATTTATTTGTTTGCTGCGGTTGCAATTTCAACGTCCTTTCTGTTTCCATCATTAAAAAATATGTATTTGGGGATGTCTTTGGATAGGCAAGAACTGCTCCAGTGAAATCCCCTGTGGCTGAACCCTTAGTGCTTGAGGAAAGACATCTTCATCGTGCTCAGCAAAGACAGCTCCCCCTGCCAGTGCCATGGGATCTGGGACGCCTGATGCTGACACCCAGCAGCTGGGAAGCTGCAGGTCTCCCTCCTGGAGTGATTTCTGCTTCGTGCACATCCCAAACCCACTTTCTGCTCCCCCTGCACCGTCTCCTTCTCCCGTGCTCCGCATCCGGCTTCGCAGCGCGCAAGCAAAGGGCGCGCATAAGGGCAACTTCCAGACAAACACATGATGAGTTTCCCAGATGAAAGGCAATATGCTGAGGCAGAGATAAGGAATTAACAGGGAGGATTAATGCAGTGGCCGGCCATAAATTAATGGTGTTAATTCTTAGCAGCTCACAAACAATTGGGACAATCTTTATATCTGCTCCAGTAGGGAGCCGCTGGGAGATTGCGGCTGCTTGCCTGGGAGTTGTCCCAAGCTGTGTATTTGTTTTAGCTGTCCTAAAAGGTTATAGAAGCATGGAATAGTTTGGGTTGGAAGGGACTTTAAAGCTCATCCAGTTCCAACCCGCAGCCATGGGCAGGGACCCCTTCCACTAGAGCAGGCAGTGGTCTTTACCTCTCCTGTGAAGAGCAAAGGTCCATCCATGGATGGTCCCTATTCAAAGGCAAAGCTCTTGTTCATGGAAGTTTTGCCTCTCCAGCTCAACACTCTGCTCTCAGGGATAGGCAAGCAGCTAAAGACATTGGGGAGCAGCAAAAGCAGGGCACAAGAGAGGGTCCAAGCATGCAAGACATGTTCAAGGACCCTGAAATACTGATATGTTGGAGAGGTGGGAGGGTACCACTCAGCTATGACCAGCAATGATATCTCTGGGCTACATATGTGAACCCCAAAGAGGGAGGTGGTTTTATCCTTAGCTATAGAAGCATAAAATGATTTAGGCTGGAAAGGACCTTAAGATCATCCAGTTCCAACCCCCTGCCAGGGGCAGGGACCCCTTCCACTAGAGCAGCTTGCTCCAAGCCCCTGTGTCCAACCTGGCCTTGAGCACTGCCAGGGATGGAGCATTTACCACTTCTGGTTTTTGAGGCATATACCTGCTTAGTTTTCTTAATACTTCAGACGTACTGCAAATGTGAAACCTCACCTTGCTTGCTGAAAGATCTCCCAAGAACTAATCCAGCCTTTTGTGGGGGGCAATGGAAATCTTACACCAAAACAATTCCTTTCCCATAGGGTGCTTTGACCTTTTCCGGCAGACTACATCCTGTCTGCCACCCCAGACCACAGCTGTAAAGCTACAACAGCGAGCAGGCTCCCCACTTCATAGTGAGAAACCATCCTCTGCAACCACCACCTAGTTACTAATTCAGCCTTACAGCTCCAGAGAAGAAGCTGGGCAGATACTAAAAGCAAACGGAAGCTTTGAAATCATAACACAAGAATATCCTTGAAACCATCTTTAGGCACCAGAGATAAAAACCCCCAAACAAGTCACAAGCCCAGTGTTTTAATTGCTTTGAAGATCACCTTTAATGGCTTAATTCCCAGTACGTGCAACAGAAGCTGCACATCCTCCCAAGGTGCTTTCAGCAGAAATTAGCAATGGAAATTACTTGAGGCTAAATCCTACCTTTTTGATTACTGCGAGCAGGTCCAATGCCTGCAAACGGAGCACTTGGTGAGTACAAAGAGCGGGGTGCAACCCAATGTCACCCAGAGCATCTGTGCGGGAGCCAAAAGCAGTCCCAACAGTGCTTTGACTTTCCTGCTTCTGACTGACTCCTGCGAGTGGATGCTGCTCCCTCCTCGGGTAACTGCCCTCATTGTTTGGATCCGTCCCCAGTGCTTTGCCTGAGGATTTATCCTGTACGTGGCTCCATCCTGTTACTGCTGATCGGGGAGGGAAAAGCTCTTCCTGCCCTTGAGGCAGGCTTCCCAGGGCTGTGCAAACTGCTCTCTGCTCGTCACACCTTGCCCCAGGAAGACCGAAAGCCCAGAGGCTTCCAGAGAAAGGGAGAACACGAAGCACCCCGTGGGATGGGCTCTAACCCATCCGCACTTCATTCCCAATAAAGCAAATGGCAAGTATTCCCTTCTTTTGCTCTCAGTTCTTTCCATGTGCAATGAAGCAACAGAACAAATGACAAAACGCATTTCCTGCTCCATAATCACGCTTCATTTTGCATCATTTAAGGTGAACTAAGTGACTAAACAACATTTCTGAACATCTTTCTGCTCCAGGTCAGTTTAGGAACTTAACGCTTGCCTCTGCCGAGCCCTTAAGAGAATGATGAACCCTTAAAGGTGATTTTCAGCCTTATGCTGCTCAAGGAGCATCCTCAAGTGCTTTGACATCCCTGTTCCCTCCAGCTGACAGGCAAAGGGATGCTTCCCAATGGGAGATGCTGCCTTCCTCATGGTTCTGGTCCCAGGCTGAGTTTGCAGCCATCCCTCATGGGTGGCTCAGAGGGAGGACTCTGTCTTACATGGGATGTGGGGATAACATGACAGAAATATCCCATGGGAAAACCTGAGATCTCGTGCAGTCCCTGTTTGATCCAATCCCTGCTGGTATCCTAAGGGTTTCCTTCCTCCCATCCCGTACAGGGGACCCACAGCCATCAGCACTGGGCACTTCTGGGGCTGTCTCTTCCAAGGATAGCACCAAAGCACTGGGCAGCTCTGGTACCACCCATTAAAGCTCCCCTCAAGATGCAGATGGACCAGCAAGCAGATGCAGTGTTGCCAACAGCCATCTCCATCACAAGGCTTAGCCCCTTGCCCATAAAACTAACATACTATTTACAAGCAGTGAAAAGGTGTGCGCATCAAGGCTGAATTAATACACAGGTTGCTATTTCTCCTGTCAGATATGATAGGAATCTGCTTTGTGTCATTTCTGCTGATGGACTGATACAGCCCATCTCTTAAATGCCCATCTCCTGCCCTTCTGCCCCCCATGCTGCAGGCAGAGATGCCAGATGCAACCAGGCAAGCCAAGGAGGTACCTCTCAAAGATTCCACATCACAACCCCATCACCTGTAGTCTGCTGAGACTGCAAACTGGGACCGTCCTCCTTATGGATGGGTAACCCTTTTGTACTGGGGTGTGATGTACAAAAGGCTCCGTATGAGCACGGCACAGGGACCAGACTGTCCTACAGCATTTCCCCATCACGTGTGTTCCGTTCTGCCTCTCTTTTCAAACAACAGAAGGTATAAAATTCCAAGGTGACTCAGGCTGGAAAATCTCCAGATGTTGTTTTCATAAACCGGTGTGTAGAAAAGAATAGAAGAGAGGAAAGGATGTCTGGTGAGAGAAACAATCATAGAATCATGGAATGGTTTGGGATGAAGGGAGCTTAAAGCCCATCCAGCTCCAACCCCTGCCACGGGCAGGGACCCCTTCCATAGAGCAGCTTGCTCCAAGCCCCTGTGTCCAACCTGGCCTTGAACACTGTCAGGGATGGGGCAGCCACAGCTTCTCTGGGCACCCTGTGCCAGCGCCTCAGCACCCTCACAGGGAAGAGCTTCTGCCTTATCTCCAACCTGAACTTCCCCTGTTTCAGTTTGAACCCATCACCCCTTGTCCAGTCCCTCTCCAGCATCCAAAAAGAACAGAAACAGAATAGGACAGAAGAAACAGAATAAGCAAAAAAAGTCATAAAATGGGAGGCAAAATCCTCTTTCCAGTCACCTGTAGGTGAGCTAGCACTAAAGTCCTGAGATTTCACCCCAATTGTCCCCATCTATCCATCACACGCTAGTTCCTGCCCACTTTCTGGCTCTAAAAAGAGGTTTGTGTTAGAGGTCCTGGTAACGCATCCTTCCCCATGGCAGGGGGGTGGAACTGGATGACCTTAAGGTCCTTTCCACCCCAAACCATTCCGTGAGTCTACGATGACAACAAAAATCCGGACACTTCATTTGCTTTAGGACTGGGCTTTGGGGGCTGAATTCTCAGAAAGAATGGATTTCTATTAGCACAGCTCCACAGCCCTGACAACAGCAACGCTGCGGCTCAACCCCACACAACCCCTTCCCTTCCTTCCCTCTGCACCCAGGAGCTCACTTGTGTTCATCTTAAAGAGGCAAAGAGCCCATCCGAGGGCGATAAATCTGTTCCCATCACACTGGGTTTCTCAATGACAATGCGACAAGGTCGGTGAGGGGATAAACCCTCAGCTTGCTCCTCTAATTCAGCGTTAAGGTAGTGAGCAAACAGTGCAAGGAGCACAACGCAGACCTGCCCGCGCTGCTGCGGCCGTGCCTGCCCCGCACTGACCTCAATCATACAGAGAATTCCCAATACATTAAAGGGATGATACTGAGGACACAGGGAGGAAGCTGCTTCAGAAGGTCACTTTCCATCAGGAATTGCCAAAGTGCAGTGTGTTTCCTTCAAGTAAAACAACTCGGAGCAGGCTAAAGCCCAGCTGAATCCCTGCAGCACAAAGAGCCCGCTCAGGGCTAACCAAGACATTGCACTGGGGTGGTTAAAACCACCCCAGACAAACACACAGCAGACCCTGGTTGTCCTTGGAAGGACAGGGAGGGCGCCTGGCTTGGGTGTTGTGGCCAGCCTTGGAAGAGGGAGTCTGGGGAGGATTTTGGGGGTGATGCTGGGGTCTGATTCTCACTGACCTGAGAGACGGGCTGGGTGCCCCCATATTGCAAAAGGCCTCCAAATGGGGCTCTCTCTCTTCCCATGGCTTGCACCTTGCACCCTTTTCCTGCCTGGTTTGGGGCTCTGATGAGGTTTTGGGTTCCATTTCCCACTGCCTAGACGAGCCACAAAGCCACGCAACACTGCAAGCTACCAACCCCAGATGCTTTGATCAGCATGAGATGGAATGGAGGAGTGTGGAGGAGATGGAAAGCATCTGCTGTGAGCAGATCAGGAAGAGACCTGCAGATCTAATTATACCTCTGCTATGGAGACAGACTGAGAGACCTTAGAGCAGCTCCAGTGCCTGAAGGGGCTGCAGGAAAGCTGGAGAGGGGCTTGGGACAAGGGATGTAGGGACAGGCCAAGGGGAATGGCTTGAACCTGCCCGAGGGGAGACTGAGCTGAGCTCTTAGGCAGAAGCTCTTCCCTGGGAGGGTGCTGAGGCGCTGGCACAGGGTGCCCAGAGAAGCTGTGGCTGCCCCATCCCTGGCAGTGTTCAAGGCCAGGTTGGACAGAGCCTTGGGTGCCATGGTTTAGTGTGAGGTGTCCCATGACTGCAAGTCCCTGCATTGCCCACTGCCAGGACGTGTGCTTGTGCAAGCGGAGAGAACCCATCCAAGCAGGAGGCCGGGGATGCAGACACTTACGTTTGATGAACTTGGTTAGAGAGAGGTTTTGCACGTGTTCAGATCTCGACCTGAGCTGGCTGAGCACATCCTCGCTCTTCTTGCTGTCGCTTTCCGTCCCTTTCGCCACCTGGGGACACACAAGAGGCTGTCACTGTGCTGACCATGCCATTGCCATTGAACCCCCTTTATCTCTCCCCAGTCATGCCAGAGAGCAGCTCACCCTGGAGATGGAGCCTGAAACGCTTTTGGGCTTGGCCAGCACTGTCCATGTCCCGTGGGGTGGGAGCATCCACGCATACAGCTCTGTTACAGGGATAAGAGCCACCTTCCCCACAGTAATTAATCCCACTTCCTAAATATCAAGCTAGGCCATCACCCACGTAGGGCACAGCATGTCCTCAGCTCACATGAACACGGGAACTCAAGGGGTATAAGTCTGTGCATCCAGAAAGCTGGATAACCTTAGGGAGGTGTTTTTCTTCCCCAGAGGGTCTGCTTTACCTATGGGGAGGGTGGAAGAAAGCACAGGAACTGAAGGAGCAATGATCCTAGACCTCCAACCAAAGGTTTGGATGCTGGGTTTGGGTGGAGGATGAGCATTTCCCCCACATCTCCATATGTACCATGATAAGCTGCTGTGTGAGTGTCTTTGCCCACACTGGTCCATGGAAGGGGACAGATCCTGCAGCTCTCTCCCTTTTATCCTTCTCTATGCAGAACAGCAACACTTTGCTGCTGGAGGTCTGATGAATCCATGTATCTCTGCTTAATTTAGCCTCATCCAGTGCTTAGAGCTCCGTGGGTCACTAACCTGGGTGCCCAAAGGACCTGGTGCTGCTGCTCAGAAGCAAAGAGATGCTAATGGGAGATGGAGGGCTTGAATCATCCAAGATCCATTGCAGCCCCATTAGATGACTGCATGTCCAAGGCAAGGGTCCAACACCCCAGGGCATCGTTCCCCTGCCAGCAAGCAGCAAGCCAAGGGAGAAGAGGAGTCCTCCCTTGGCTATCGCATCCCCTGCTCTGCAGGCTGCTAGGGAATCACTGGGATGGAGGGCATTAATGACATTAGACGTGCTATTATCCATATGCAATAGCAGAAAGTGTTTAGAAGTGTGGTTTTCATGGAAAACCACAGTGTGCTCTTAGCCCAAGGGCCAGAGGCAGCAGCTCAGTCTCTGACATCCACACTGGCTGGAGCAGCTCAGGCTCTGGCATCGCACATGGGCTCAGCAGCAGCGCTGTGGTAACAGTCAGCACCAGTTTACTGAGAGACAAATGAGTTCATTCAACAGAAATTAGATGTCCTGCATTCACAGAGAGAACTGGGCAGCTCTTGGGCTAAAATGGTCCCTTTTCCTCTGGAAACAAGGCTGATTATTAAGCAGCGAGGAAGGCAAAACATCCCGTGCTGCAGCTCCCACCTTCCCTCGTGGAGCAGCCTCTACAGGGGGAAAGAGATAACGCTCATTGCATGGCTTCTATTGCTGGAGATCAGGGTTTAATGAACCTCTCAAACGTGACTCCTGGGAGGGTGCTGAGGCGTTGGCACAGGGTGCCCAGAGAAGCTGTGGCTGCCCCATCCCTGGCAGTGTTCAAGGCCAGGTTGGACACAGGGGCTTGGAGCAAGCTGCTCTATGGAAGGGGTCCCTGCCCGTGGCAGGGGTTGGGGCTGGAGGAGCTTTAAGGCCTTTTCCAACCCAAACCAGGCTGGGATTCTCTGGCTTTTCCCAGGTTGAGCTCAGGTTAGGGATGCTCTTCCTAATGGAAAGCATGGAGCAGCTTCATCCTCCTTCCTCAAAAGCCTTCACCATCCCCACACGAGGGTAGATGTGATGGCTATAGACAAAATCCCTTTACAAAAACATGAGAGGCAATGGGAGCCCGTTCACTGATGGACACACACCCATCCTGTAAGGAATCATCCTGAAAAACCCAAGCGTGGGGCCATGTTTTAAGGTGCTTCCCACATTTGTCTGGGTTTCTTTGGCATGGTGCTGTTGCAGCCGGGGCAGTGCTGAGCAACCAGCCCATGTTCTTGCACCTTCCAACTCCAGCTGGCCCAATTGCCTGCTCTGAGTAATGCTGAAATCCTCTGTGGCAGGAGCACAGCAACAGCAGCAGGGCTTGAGCATCTCTGATGGTAGACCCACCATCCTTCTCCTCCCCGCCCACAGTGAGGAGGCAGGATTCATCCCGGTCCTTCTGCATCTGGTTTCCCAGCGTGTGAATGTCCCTGCTTCATCCCAGAGGAATGCATTTCCTGACCCTTTCAGGCAGCAAGTAAATATATCAGGGGTCCAAGCCAGCTTGGGGAGAGGAGTTCTCCTCCTCCTCAAGGTCTTGGCTCCATGCGCAGACAGCAGCTGCTCCTCGAGTGGGTGCTAAGCCAGATGTGCACAGGAACATCCCACTTGCAGGGGTCATGCTCACATAGAGGCATTCCAGAGCGGGGAATTTCGGGGATTTGGGGCTTTTTGTGGTTTTCTGGATGAGCAGAGGGTGCCCAGCAGAGCGATCCCTCTCTGAAGGACAAAGAGCTGGAAGCTGAGAAAGCCACAGTGAACAGCTTGGATGTATTTCTGGAAAACACTGCAGTTTTAGAGCAGAGAGGAGAGTTTGTAACCTGATTTAAAGTGAAAGGAAGCTGGAGTTTGTCTTTCGTAGCATCACAGAATGGGTTGGGTTGAAAGGGAGCTTAAAGCTCCTCCAGCTCCAACCCCTGCCACGGGCAGGGACCCCTTCCATAGAGCAGCTTGCTCCAAGCCCCTGTGTCCAACCTGGCCTTGAACACTGCCAGGGATGGGGCAGCCACAGCTTCTCTGGGCACCCTGTGCCAGCGCCTCAGCACCCTCCCAGGGAAGAGCTTCTGCCTAAGAGCTCAGCTCAGTCTCCCCTCGGGCAGGTTCAAGCCATTCCCCTTGGCCTGTCCCTACATCCCTTGTCCCAAGCCCCTCTCCAGCTTTCCTGCAGCCCCTTTAGGCACTGGAGCTTCTCGAGGTCTCCCCAGATCCTTCTCATCCCCAGGATTAAAGGCATGCAGCCCTCTTTCCCTGCATGGACATGAATAAACGAGGTACGAGCAGGGTTGAGACCAGGACTTGCTTTGCAGGAAAAGCATCTTCCCTGCGAGCCAGGCTCCTGCTCTCCCCCTGCTGCCACTGCACCTGCGAGAAGGGCAGCCAGAGGTGCTGCAGCCCTGTTCTGTTCAAACACAGCCCTGGAGAAGGGGATAAAAGCCGTGCTCTGTGGCTGAGAGGTTTTCCTTGCTCAATGTGAGGCTTCTGGAGCGTTTCCCTCTGGCTGCGCATCCCCTGGCGCTCCCAGCTCGGTGCCAAACAAGGTCAGGGAGGAGCTATTTTCATCTGAAGCAAACAAAAAGCAAAAGCCCGTGGCTTGCGAAGGAATCCGTTTCCTCCTGACAAGGTCACGCTCCCCACAACGCATCCCTGTGCCTCTTGCAGCAAGCGTGGGTTCCACCAGGGACCTGGCTTCCTAGAGCCCTCAACAACCAGCCCACAGGCACCTTGCTCACGTGTAACGGGATGGTTGCATTCAGCCACCGGTTATGCCCATCTATAAAGCTCCCTATAGTATCTAGACATAGAGATCATCCCATTCCTGCCCACAGCACCTCCACAGCCTGCCCTTGTCCCCCTGTTAGCTCCCTACATAATGCTCTGTGTATACCTAGGCTGCCTTTGCCTTGAGGTTTAAGGAGGCAGCCTCAGAGCATCCCAGGGCTAAGCCTCAGATTCCCTTGTCCCCTCTTTTTAACCTTTCCCTGCTAACCCCAACCGGAGCGGGCACCGAGGAGCGTTCCCCATCATCTCTCATGTCAGCACCACTGGAAGCACATCAGGTCACTGCTGAACAAACAGGGGAGGGTTTGGGTGAATGCTGCAATCTGTCCCCACGCAGACACCGGAGATGTTATTTTGCACTCCCCCAGCACCGTTGCGCAATGTCTCTGCCTGCACTGAAGCTCCAGCACCTTCCCACCACGCCAGGACCCAGAACAGCCCCAAACAGAGCTGTTTGTGCCCTGAAACACCCTCTGTGGGTTGGGAAGGGGATGGGAAGTCCCCAGCGAGCCCGGTGAAGGGCAGGAGGCTCCCTGCAGGCTCAGACATGCTGGTGCAATGCTGTGTGCAGCCAAGAGCAGCATCCACGGGGCATCCTCAGGGCAGGGCAGGAGGGGTCCTGGCTGCATTGTACCTGCAGGACCTTCTCCTCATCATAAACCTGCTTTGGGACTGGAGGGACAGGAGCTGATGCCAAGCAAGGCCGCCTCCATCAGGAATGGTGATGTCCAAACATCTCTTCCAGTGCAGCTTAATAGGGAAGCACTGATGGATGGACTGATACCCAGAGAGGGTTGCGTGACAGCACCAGGGCCTGGACATGGCCGGGACACGTAGACCTGCTTCCCATAAAACCCATCCCAGCTTTCTCACGAGGCATCTGTTTGCAGATGACAAGGGCTGACATTACAGGGAGGCTTTTTCAGGGCGAGGAGGAAGCGTCTCTCACTCACCCCCTTTGCACGGGCTGGTTCGGTGTGACTGTGGAATGTCACAGAATGAAACCTGAACTGGGAGATAATGGGGTGGAAAAGACAGATCTTGTAGAGGAGAAATGCTGAGCAAGGGCAATGCTCCTGCTTCTGTTTGAGGTGCTCCTGAGATCACCTTTCCCCTTTCCAACCCTTTTCCATCACCTGTAGAGATACAGCGACTGGAGAGGTGCTTTACCTGCTGCAGTGCAACAGGCAATGAGCCTGCAACAGACACAGTGCCCAAGAAAAGGCCTTTCCTAAAGCGAAAGTCTTTAGCAGTCAGAATACAACTGCCTGGGTTGGGACACAACATCAACAGAGAGTAAAGAATGAGCTGAACTTTGGCTACTCAGCGACTGGAAAGTGCTCAAATGCTGTAGTTCCCCATAATCCAGGGCACAGTCCCAGGGAAAGAGTTCAGGCTCATGGAGGCAGGATTAAACTGGAATTATTGGGAAATAATGGTATTGACTGAAGTAGTTTGTCCAGTAACAGCCTCATCCTCCCATCCCCTGCCTGGGATCAGGATGGAACTGGCTGAGCTTTAAGGTCCATTCCAACCCAACCATTCCATGATTCTATGACAACTTCATAGCTTTGCTGTGATCATCCCTTAATGGGCTTATTTGGGATGCTTTGGTGCCAGAAACTCACTGACAAGTATCAAAGCAGAGGAATAAAAATGCTCTGTGTCTGGAGTGACTGATTTATGCAAAGCAAGATCAAAAGAGAGAACTCTGACGATCATCGATGTTAACCCTGAGCGCACAAATCATCTCCGGAACTTCAAAGGAAGAGGCTATCAAATAAAAGAGAAGCTGAAATGTGGTCGTAGAATAAGTAATGGAGATCTGTCTTGGCTGGTGGGAGGAGGCAAACGAGCTTCGAAAGAGGCAGAGGGATGCGCTGTTAGTCAGTGCTTGCTGCACGATGCCCATTGAGGGGAGGGTGTTTGGTATGGATTTACCACTAAGGGCTCTGATAAGTTATGTAAAGACAGGAGAAAGGACAAATGAAGGCAGGGTGAGGGTCAGAGAAGAGGAATAATCCCTTTGGCAGGGAGAAGGGCTGAGCCATGGGCCTGTCTGCACCACTGGGATCTCGTCTGGTGGACTGCAGCAGCGGACTGCATCCACAGCTCCATGTGGTCATGTTATTCCCAGGCAGGCTCCTCACCTACTGAGACAGGCAGGGCTCTGCAGACAGACACAAAGACAGCTTGACCCTTTGGCCTCCAAGAACGAATCCTATAGCTGGTGGTGCAGAATCATCTCAGCTTCTTCTCTGGACAGAGCAGATCTGTGCTTTTCCTACGTGCTGTTATGGCTGATGTGCCTATGGGTATTTGGTGTGGGTAAGATGCTGTGCTGGGGCTTTACAGACACGGTGGGAAAACCCAGCTGATGCTTCAAGGGCTTGCAGCTTGTGGCTGCTGGTTGCTTTATTCCTGCTTTAGACAGGAAGAAGCCCTGAAAGCAAAGGCAGCAAAGGAAATGCTGATTGTCTTTGAAGCTACAGCTGTATTTAGACAGGGTTGACCCCAAGGTTATCACAATGTCCATTCTTGCTGATGTGCTGGTGTGTAAAGCCCTTTGCTGAGCCCATCCCTCCCTTCCCCTCTGCTGCATGTCAGGGCATGGGGCTTCGTGCTGCAGAGACAGCACAGGGATCCCACCTTCCCTCGCCACAGTGCCACATCTGCCCCTCTCCATCCCAAACCGGAGCCGAGCACAAGAAGAAACAAGAGCTTTGCTCTCTGTGGTGAGAAGATACCTGGGTGAAACCTGAAAGCTGAAGCACAAGCACCGTGGTACCAGGGACCCCCTGGGAAAGGGTGTCTGTTCCAGCTGGGGCAGAGGAAGGGCCATGGAGCAAGCTGCTCTATGGAAGGGGTCCCTGCCCGTGGCAGGGGCTGGAACTGAAGGAGCTTTAAGGTCCCTTCAACCCAAAGCACTCTGGGATTCTATGGATCTATGAAAACTGGGGTCAAAGCTTTACCAGAGCTGAATTTTACACCTGGAGACACACATTTCTGTTCTCCATCACGTCTTAACAACTCTGCCCATCCCTTCTGCAGGGCTTTGTCATATATCCCTGGTTGATGCTCTTTTGGAGGTGAACCCTGGCTGCAAGAGGCTCAGTGGTGGGTGCAGTAATGAAGTGACCTTTGAGATGCTGCTGCCTCCAGCTCACTGGAGAGGAAAGGGGGCTGCCCTTCACCATGGGGGAGCAGTCATGCTCCTACCCTTAGCAAACACTGATTTACCCCCAGGGCAAGCAAGGAAAATGATGTCTAGTTTTCACTCTGCAATACCTATGGAAAATCATCCATGATAATGCAGATTCCCTGCAATGCTCTGAGTGCTCCTGCGGCAGACAGATGTTTTACACAGAACATCTGGCAACGTTTGGACATGAGCCTTTTTGGGTTGTTTTACTGTCTTAAGCAGAGCCCTTTACTGCTGCTCCAGCACTGATAACCCCATGGGATGGTCATGAGCTGACTCTGCTGGTCCTGGCATCCCCCATCCTTCAAGGGTTCGAATTTTGCCATCACTTCCATTACTGCCTCGTCATTATTTTTTACTAGAAGGGGTTTCCAACAGTTTTCTGATGGAAATGGTAAAATGGGGAGAAATGGAAGCAGATCCAGGCTGCAAAGGGATAAACGGGCGCCCAGCCATGTGGGAGCACTCCCCATAGTCACTCACAACCCTTCCTGCTGCCTTTATAAACCAACAGCCAAGCAATCCTTCCCTGAAGCTCTTCGCAATCACTCAGGCTGATCAGAGAGCAGCACTTGCACAAAATCAAAGTGCAGTTGTTTCACTTCAAAGAGCATTATTTTCCCTCAAGAGCCATTTATGAAACGAAGATTGCCATCAGCCCTAATAAAGAACCTTTCTCCCGAGATGCACTGTGCCACCCTTGTACACTGAACACATTCTGCTAACATGGATCATCTGCAAATGACTGGAAAGCGAACCAAGCTTCACGAGGACAAAGCAGGATCACCCTTATCCTCTAACCTCAGTTTACACCCCATCCCCTTGCAGGACCACAGCACCTTTGCAAACCTCACAGCATTCCTTGCAGCACTGGGTGCAGTTCTGGTGTCCTCAGCATAAGAAGGCCATGGAGCTGCTGGAACAAGCCCAGAGGAGGCCACGAGGATGCTCAGGGGCTGGAGCAGCTCCTGTATGGAGCCAGGCTGAGAACACTGGGGCTGTTGAGCCTGGAGAAGAGAAGCTGCGTGGAGACCTCAGAGCAGCTTCCAGTGTGTGAAGGGGGCTACAAGGATGCTGGGGAGGGACTCTTCATCAGGGACTGCAGTGATAGGAAAAGGGGTGATGGGTTCAAACTGAAACAGGGGAAGTTCAGGTTGGAGTTAAGGCAGAAGCTCTTCGCTGTGAGGGTGCTGAGGCACTGGAATGGGTTGCCCAGGGAGGTTGTGAATGCTCCATCCCTGGCAGTGTTCAAGGCCAGGTTGGACAGAACCTTGGGTGCCATGGTTTAGTGTGAGGTGTCCCTGCCCATGGCAGGGGGGTGGAACTGGATGACCTTGAGGTCCTTTCCAACCCAAACTATTCTATGATTCATAACCCAGGAGTAGATTACAATACCCCCAGAACTGTAACTGGTACAAGCAGCCACATTCTCCCAGGCACGTGGAACCCAAATCCCTGTAAGCATCACTCATCCCTGTGGAAATTCAAGCAGCAGAAGCAGAAATGAAGGATTATTCTGCACCGGGCAGTGCAGGGGCTTGTTTAGACAAGCAAGTTTCGACACTGCTCCAAGATAAAACACGTGTGAAAGGCAGTTACACAGGCTGGAGTATCAACTGAGTGCAATTTCACCTACTAAGCGCGTCCCAGCAGCTGCTGTAACATTCCAAACCGGAGCGTGATGCCTCCTCTTAAAGAGTGCTTTGGTTTGGATTACCCCTCGTGACCCGCAGGGACCCGCAGCCAGTGAAGTGCTTGGGAACCTCCTGAGCTGTTCTGCAGCTTGGAGTGAGCACTGAAGCCCTCAGGAAGGCTCCAGAGGAGTAAAAACCCTCGTAGTAAGCATGGAGTAAAGGACTGTCCCAGCAAGAGGCAGGGACAAGCATCCCCTGAACAAGCTGCAGGCAGGCAGACGTTGGCTTGAAGTGACATGTTCAGGCTCTTAAAGGTTTTTCCCTGTCAGTTATCACTGAGGACTTTATAGAGCCAGGGGGTTTAGGGGATGGAAAGCATCTAAAATCCTTTTGGCCAGAGAAGAGATCTCAGGGAAATGGTCACACACTCTAAGGAGATGGACTGCTCATAGAATCATGGAATTCTATGGGATTGGGTTGAAGGGACCTTAAAGCTCATCCAGTTCCAGCCCCCTACCATGGGCACGGACACCTTCCACTAGAGCAGGGTGCTCTGAGCCCCATCCTGCCTATGCAGAAGGATCAACACATAGGCACTACTCCAGTGGCCAGCAAGGATATTATCCCATCCATTAAGCTACTTGCACCACGTTGGGTTTCACTGAGCCCAGCACACAAGGGCCTCTGACATGAGAGATGAGACCAAATCACAGCTCCCAACTGACGTTGGGATGCAGCTATAAACATCACAACCACATCCACAGTCGCGTTTCCCACAGCAGGTAATGGTGATGGACAAACACGCACATGAACAGACGAGGTGCTTGTGTGCAATACAAAAAGGGGAATCTGCAGCCCTTCTCCTACCTCTTTTGGCATTTCCCGTGGGAAGAAGAAATAAGGCACCGCAGACAGGGCCACGAGACTGGCTGCCATCAGGAAACCCAACCACCAGGCTCCGACCCACCGCGGGTCCTTGTTTGTGAGCTGGACTTTGCCTGCAACGCAGATAGAGATATGGGTGTTAAATCAAAGGTGAATGGAGGGATCCCGAAGCGATGGTGATGGGTGTCCCAAACATCATCCAGCTCCAAAGCAATGGCTCCCAGTCTGGGGAGCATCACTTTTGGGGGCTGAGCAGCCTTTGCCCCCAGGTCATTCCATGGTGTTAAATCACATTGCATTCTTCTTTATCACCATTTTTAGCGTCTAAAAACCCACTGAGCCCTTTGGATGGAGACAACTGGGACAGGGATGTCCTCGAGCTGGAAAGGCAAAGGAAAGCATCCCCATCACAGCCTTTTCAGATAAGGGATAACCATGTTGTGACAAAGCTTGGAAATACTCAAGGGGATTAAGTCATAATATCTGCCCATAGGACTTCCTTTCCCTTTTCTTTTCCTTTCCTTTTCCTTTCCCTTTCCCTTTCCTTTCCTTTCCCTTTCTTTCCCTTTCCTTTCTCTTTCCCTTTCTTTCCTTTTCCTTTCTCTATCCCTTTCCTTTCCCTTTCCTTTCTCTTTCCCTTTCTTTCCTTTTCCTTTCTCTTTCCTTTTCCTTTCTCTTTGACTTCCCTTCAAGAAAATCCTTTATTAGGATGAAAATGGAGTTAAGTAGAGTTCACTTTCAGCATCCAAGACCACTGGTTTAGATTTCTTTGCAGTCTGGCTACCCACACAAGGACCTGATTCACAGCAGGACCTGGACCATGGAGCTGTTCCCACCAGTCTGGTCCATCAGCCAGGGCCTGGTTTGCAGTTCAGCCAACAGAACCCCTTCTTTAAAAAAGCTGGAATACGGATTATATTCCTTCTTCTTCCCCCAGTTTATCCCATCCTCCTCTCCTGTCGTCCTCAGGACACTGCCAAAAATAACATTTTCTGTGGGGAAGGTACTTGGCGTTAATAACACAGAACATGCAGGAGCCAGGATGCAAATTCACAACGGGGCGAGTGTGAACCAAGATCTATTTGCACAGGGAAAGGGGATACCTGTGGTTAGGCTCTAGTCACGAGCAACCCCAGGAAATGAGTGCTCCCAGAAGCCTCTTTGTTCACGGTGAGGTTTAACACAAGTGAGCTGTGCTCACTGGAGGGGTGCAATTAAAACTGAAATCAGTTCGCTGGATTCGGCACAGCGGATGCGGCCGCATCTCATCCCCCATCTATGGTGGGAGCAAGCGATAGGCCAAAGAAACTGGAGCATCTCCTCCCTGCACGATGCCTTCAGCAAACTGGGGGTTTAAATCTCCTCCTGAATAAACACCAATTGTGTTCTTTCATAGTTAAATTTGATTAGGGAGCTCAGTTAGGTTTAGCATGATGCAGCCACAGCTCGCTGGCTGGTCCCAGTGGGGTGAAAACATCTTTAGGCTGAAGATAGCTCTAAAACTGGGTGTTCTCCAGTTCTGACTACTTGGACACATTTCTCACTCAAGGTCCATCTGCAGAAGATGGTTTAGAAGAACTGAGCATCAGGGTGTGCAGGCAAACAGCAAACCCTCATCCCATTGCTCCATCAGGTGATGCAGGTAAGACAAGACTGCAGACACCTCTCCATGGTTCACCCACTGAAGAGGATGGATAGCTACAGCAATAACCCTCATAGGAGGAGGCAGCTCAAGACTAGAGTGTGCTCTTGTGCTGCAAACATCATATAGGTATATAGTGACAAAGTCCAGGGCAAAAAACGACTGGTGAAGGCAGTGAGCAGGAGTAAACCAGAGGCCCTAAAAGGAGACAAAGCTCCTAAATGCATCTGTATTATCAATACGCACTGCTCATCCAGCTCCATGCCCGACACTCTATCTCCCCTCGGGCAGGTTCAAGCCATTCCCCTTGTCCTGTCCCTACAGGCCCTTGTCCAAAGCCCCTCTCCAGCTTCCTTTGGACACCCTGGTTGCACCCTCATCCATGGGGCATTGGGATGCCCGGAGAGCAGCTGGCTCAGGACATGGGATGCAGTGTGAAGGATGCTGCTGGGTCTCCAAGGACACCTTCGCTCACCTCCAGTGACTTTGTCAATGTCCACGTAGAAGCGCAGCATGGCAGAGCCCAGCATGAAGGCCACCCCTGGCCCGATGACAGTCACAGAGAACAAGATGCCTGCAGAGGGGTGAGAGCAGAGAGGGAATACTGAGGCAGGATAGGGCTGGACCAAGGTCCACCACATCCTCCTCCAGCACAGCTGCTCCCCTGGCAGCTTTCCTACCTCACACCATTCGAAGGACAACAGCCCCGTGCTTTCCATGTTCCCTTCACAGGAAAGGTTTTGCAAAACTCAGACCCTTCCTTCCCCTTTTCTTCAGCTTCCTACAAAGACTGAAATACACCCAGGAACAAGATGTGCCCCTTGGCACAAGAAAGGCAGGAAATGCAATGGTGTTTACAAGGGTAAGGTGATAAAAGTTATCAGCAAACTCTCCCGTATGGAATACTGATAAAAAACCCAAATGCATACAAGATCCCCCTCGTAACAGATGAGCCTTTCAAATAGGGTTCAGAGGTTTGAAGCATGTACCGGAGCACAATCTAATGTAGTACTCCCAGTTTCTTGATGGTAATAACCTGGGTTTCAGCCACCCTTGTTATCCAATTCAGCTAGAAAAGGGCCAGCAAGACCTGCAAAGACCATCCCAGCACCCTTGAGCCATCTCTTTTAGACACCAAGCAGTTCTCCAGCACCCCCTCTGCTGAAGGATACTTCCCTACTTCCTAGGTGCTTGACCCTGCCTATTGAGCTTCCTATGATTTTCCCCATATCTGACCAAAGTCTTCATTGCTGCATCTTAACCCCATAGCTGCTGTGAACAACAGAGATCAGATTATTCCTCTTCTCTGTGCTGAAGCCTTTCTGGAGGAAGACATGGTTATGATGTTCCTCTCCATCTTATCACTCCATCGTGTCCCCTAAACCGTATTTCCCAGTACTCCTGGTCTCTGCAGCTTGTACAAGCTTGAAGCAGATGAACTGTTTCTGCAGGAACCTTGTAGCACTGGGTAGAGCAGAAGGGATACAGCAACCCCCTGCTCTCATTAACACCAATTAGCACCTAATTATCAACCTAATTCTGATTTGCCCTCTTCATCATAGAAGCATGGAATGGGTTGGAAGGGAGCTTAAAGCTCCTCCAGCTCCAACCCCTGCCACGGGCAGGGACCCCTTCCACTGGAGCAGCTTGCTCCAAGCCCCTGTGTCCAACCTGGCCTTGAACCTTTGTCCCAAGCCCCTCTCTGGGTTTCCTGCAGCCCCTTCAGGCACTGGAGCTGCTCTCAGGCCTCCCCTTCAGGAGCCTTCTCTTGTCCAGGCTGCCCCAGCCCAGCTCTCATCCTGCCTGCCCACAGCAGCCCCAGCCTTACCCAAATAGAGGGGGGAGTTCCTCTCACTGGCGAAGTCGTCGATGTAGGAGATGCCGAAGGGCTGGATGGGGACACCGCCGATGCCCAGCAGCGCCTGGGCGATGAACATGACGAGGAGAACCTCGTGGTTCTCCCTGGCAGCATGGGGGGTGCAGCCGGCATCACTGGTGTTCCCCTGGGAGCCCGGGACCCCGGCCTGGCACAGGTCGGTGGTGTTGCTGAACACGCCTGTGATGAGAAGGGAAGCAGGACTAAGGAGCTCTCTATGGAAGAAGAGCTTCCCTAGGACAGCAGCAAGCACATAGATATAGAAACATGGAATCATGGAATGGGTGGGGATGAAGGGACCTCAAAGCTCCTCCAGCCCCAACCCCTGCCACGGGCAGGGACCCCTTCCATAGAGCAGCTTGCTCCAAGCCCCTGTGTCCAACCTGCCCTTGAACACTGCCAGGGATGGAAATGAGAACCCATTTTCCTCAGAAAGGGATGTCAAAGTGAAAGTGCTGATTCCAGCACCTTCGTGTTCCTTAAACCCCTGGGGGAAGGATAGTGGTCTTTACAGCAGGATTGCCACGGTTGTGCTGCATTTACATGCAGCCCTGAGTGCTCACACAGCACCTGCACCAATGCTGCTGCAAAGCATGGCTGATGGCTTCCAAACTGTCCTTAGCTCCTGACCCCTGTTTGCAGCCATGGTTTATTCACCCATTAAATCACCCATTAAGGCTTTGGTGACTGCAGCTGAGCTCTGTCTGATGAGACAGGGAAAAGGTGGTTAGTGGAGGCTCCTGCAAGGTTTGCTGGAGCTTCACAGCAGGATTTAGGAGGGTAAGAAGGCAGTGGCTGTCTCCTTTCTTTCCTTTCTCATTCCTTCATCTTATTTCAAGGAGAAAATCCCAAATCCATGACCTGTTCCTCCACGAGCGATTCAGAGCTGCACGTTTCTCACAGGAGGTTGATTCTCTGGTGGGGTCTAGAGCCTGAAAGCATTCACAGAACCATGGAATGCTTTGGGTTGGAAGGGATCTCAAAGCTCCTCCAGCTCCAACCCCTGCATGGGCAGGGACCCCTTCCATAGAGCAGCTTGCTCCAAGCCCCTGTGTCCAACCTGCCCTTGAGCACTGCCAGGGATGGGGCAGCCACAGCTTCTCTGGGCACCCTGTGCCAGCGCCTCAGCACCCTCATAGTAAAGAACTGCTTCCTTATCTCCAGCCTGAATCTCCCCCTGTTTCAATTTGAACCCACAGACAGCCCAGCTACACTGAGGCTGCCAGGTGAGATGCCCCACAGGCAGAAGTTAGGTGTGAATCCAGCACTCACCCATGGCAGACAGCACTGTTTCACCCCCAGAGCTGCCCCATCGGGATGAGACAAGCTCCTTCCCACACCTCTTGTTTCCTCCCATAAAGGTGACAGAGCTCATGAGACTTTATCTTGTCTACGTTAGGACAATAAGGGAGCAATTCATATGCATGAGGACAACTCGGTTCAACATATGGAAGACGAGAGCCCCAATGGCTGGAGAAGACCTTCCCAGTACCTGCTGTTTGTCTGCTGTGTGGATGTGCAGATGACAAGGAGAAAGAGGAACAGCCTATGTTCTGATTCTTTTCATGCCTTTCCCCATGGTTCCAGCTACCCCTGCCTCTGCTTTCCACCATCCATTGCCTCTTAGGACCTAGATGATTTCAACCCCAGACAATTCAAACTCCTTGAGGGCAAACCTACAGTCTTCAGCTCCCAAACCCTCCAGGGAAGGTCTCATTTTTACTGTCCCCAAAGGCACAAGATAAGCTCCTAGAGTACCTACTGGCAACGGACTGGTCATACTTGTAGGGTCCCGTTATGAAGTGGGGCAGAGACATGAGGAACCCAGCCAGGGAGACGAGGATGGCTCCGCAGCCGATGAAGCGAGGTCTGTGCACCCGGCTCCCGAAGTAACTGATGAAGACGATGAGCAGCGTGTTCCCCACCTGCAGCAGGACACACAGACCAAGAGGTCTCACCGGGGGGCAGCAGGAGCGTGGGGAGAGCATTCGCCAGGAGAAGCAAGCTGGTTTTCACCTCATTGAAGGACGCCAGCAGCCCCGAGGTCTGGCTGGAGAGGCCGTAGCGTCTCTCGATGGTGGAGATGGAGCTCTTCAGATAACCAGAGACCAGGAGCTGGGAGAGCTGCAGAAACCCGTGGCAGAAGACAAAGAACTGCCAAGACAAAAAGAGAGCATCCAGCACGGTTACTGTGAGCTGCAACACAACCCCGTGCAGCTCCTACACAAAGGCATGATCACGGGATGAGACCTTGGGTGCCATGGTTTGGTGTGAGGTGTCCCTGCCCATGGCAGGGGGTTGGAACTGGATGATCTTAAGGCCCTTTCCAACCCAAACCGTTCTATGATTTGACGATTCATTGGGCATAAACCTTTCCCCGTGAGCCTTTGAATTACCCACCATCAATTGTCTTCTGAAATGAGGTCATGGCCACTAAACAGCCCTCTGCCAGCAGCGCCCATAGGGTCAGTGTTTGCGAGGAGGGTGCTGTTTCTTCAGCTGGAAGTGGCTTTGGCCAACAGATCGCTTCATTGGGACGCTGCAAGTTTGTGTTGGCTTCGACCCCGAGATCCAGCAGTGGAACTGGGACATTGCACAACGCTCCTGCTCCTGTCCAGCCCGAGGCACGCAGCCATTCCCAGTGCTGGCAGCAGCTCTCCTGGCATGGGAGCGAGCCCCTCCAAACACAGCAGCAAACAGCTCCTCTGGAGAGAAGCTCGGGGGGATAATTTGGACTCCCTGATTTCCTTTCCTTCTTGTGAAGCTCCGGATCCCAAGGGCACATCTCCTTTGGGAAAACGTGACGGTTCTTTTCTATTTCGGGGAGGAAATCGTGTCAGAGAGCGTCACCTCCCAGAAAAACATCTGACCTCATCTCTTGCAGGGTTCGGGATGTGCTCAGCTGCCCAGGAAAACACATGGCTTAAGCTGCCCCACCATTACCAAGAGCAGCATCCCTCTTCCTGCCCTCACACAAAAAGCATTCGGCAAGTGCCAAACGAACTGCCCTGATAGGGACAGAGACCACGTCCCCTTCACCCACAGCCCTGCAAAGGACTAGCAAAGGCAAGGAGCTGGCAAGCCATCTCCTCTCCTGCTGCTGCATGGCTCATTCACAGGCATCCTTTCAGTCCGTCCTGGGTCCAGCAGTAGCAGTCATGTTTCTCCTTCGTGCTAGCTGGTGCAGTGCTGTGTTTTGACTTCCAGCCTGTTGGTGAAGCCGATGTTTTGGGTTGTTGCTAAGTGATGTTTACCCTGACCAAGGACTTTGTGAGGCTCATGCTCTGCCAGGGAGGAGGGGAAGCCGGGAGGAAGCAGAGATGGGGCGCCTGACCCAGGCTAGCAAAGAGGTATTCCATACCACAGCACGTCATGGCCGGGGAGGGGGGTAACTGGGAGTTACCTGGAAGGACACGGACTCGTTTCTTGGCTGGTGGTATCGTATTCTCTTCCCTTGTTATTTTCCCTTATCCTTGTTGTAGTTGATAGTAGCGGTGGTGATCTGTGTTGTACATTGGTTGCTGGACTGTTCCTGTCTCAACCCATAGGAGTTGCACTCTTTCGATCCTCCTCCCTGTTCCTCCTGGAGCGGGGAAGGGGAGAGCCCTCGATTGCTCTCAGCCCGGCACCACTCACAGGGTGGTTTGGGTTGAAGGGACCTCAAAGCTCCTCCAGCTCCAGCCCCTGCCATGGGCAGGGACCCCTTCCATAGAGCAGCTTGCTCCAAGCCCCTGTGTCCAACCTGGCCTTGAACACTGCCAGGGATGGGGCAGCCACAGCTTCTCTGGGCACCCTGTGCCAGCGCCTCAGCACCCTCCCAGGGAAGAGCTTCTGCCTAAGAGCTCATCTCAGTCTCCCCTCGGGCAGGTTCAAGCCATTCCCCTTGGCCTGTCCCTACATCCCTTGTCCCAAGCCCCTCTCCAGCTTTCCTGCAGCCCCTTCAGGCACTGGAGCTGCTCTCAGGTCTCCCCTTCACACAGCAGAGGGGCAGGATCCCCTCCCTGAGCTGCTGCTCACGCTCTGGGGTGCAGCCCTCTCTCTGCACTGGGTCCTCACAGAGCTGCTGCCCTCAGCCTTGGATACAACCCCAGATCCACAGGCACTGCTTTGGCAGCGCTGTTCCCAGTCCCTGGCCAGGGCAGGGCACTGCTCTGGCTCTGTGTGCTCTGCAGCCAGCTCCCATCAGAGAGCAGTTTCACCCAGAGGAGCTGCTCAGCCTGGCCCTGATTTCCGCTGTGTCTCATTCTGATCCAGGGCTGAAGCGTGGTCACTGCCAAACCGGACTGCTCTGCAGGCAGAGGGACAGTTTACAGCACAAAGAGGATGGTGAAGCTCCCTTGGCTCCCGGAGAGCTGGCGCACGGGAGTACGGGTACCACCACCACAAGTGATGCGTTGGCATCATGCAATGCAGGATCTTCCCCTTTCCAGGCTCATGTCACAACCTATGTTTGGAGTAGGACAATGTCACCCAGCCAAAGGGAAGCTTTCCCAGAGCCAGCTTTGCTAAAACTCCTGCATTCCTGCAGGACAGCCTGGCTATTCCCAGCCACTGCTTCCTGAATACACGAGTTCAGATGGAAATTCCGAAGCTAGATTCGTATTTCACCCAGGCATTCATAGCATACAGCCCAATGGGTATCCAGGGTCTTCATGGCATGATGGTTTACATCAGCTGCCCACCTCTGCCCCCCCATCCTCTTCAGCTCAGGAGGTCAAAATGGGTCGGGAATGGGAATCCGGTGTTTTATTCTCCCCTATATTGGCACTTTAAAGCGCTAAATCCCTGCAAAGGACTCGCGGTGGCTTGGTGTCGGCATCACCATCACAGCACGGCTGCTGTTCTGCCCGGGAAGGAAGGAGCAGACTCAGGCGCTCCAGATCTGCTGGAGAGATCCATGTGCTCCGGCTGCACACGCGGTGCTGAGCTTGTCCTGCGGCACAGAGCCGCTTGTTTACATCCCTGTTTCTGCTCAGGACATCTGGCTCTTGACCTGCATGGGCAGGAGAGATGCTTTTTGCGCCTGGAAGAAGACACCATCACTGACAGCAGCGTGACCCAGTAAACAGAGTTAGAGCTCTCCCAGCTGCCGCAGGGCACAAGCTCAGCTCTGCCTCGGAGCCACAGGCACCTCCACGTTGCCAGAGGTCATCCGGACATGCACAACCACGGTGAACTCCTGCCCCAGGAGCTCTCGGCTGGGCTAAGGAAGCCTGCTTTCATCTGAACCCTTCCTGTCAGCAAAGCCTGCTCCTTCCTGCTCCCAGGGGAAGCAGCAAACAGCGGGGTTGTTCTGAATGAAGGCAACCCATTAAAATCACATTACACGTGCGTATCAGCTCCCAGGAAACAAACCTCCCAACCTAGAGCATCCCTGCCCACCCTCTCAAAGCACAGGCTGTGGATCCTGTCCACTCACAAACCTAGGGCAGGCTTGGAAGAGGAGTGTGACACCAAGAGCCCTGGTTCAGGTCCCCTCCACTCTAACGCAAGCTTAGTTTTGGCTAAGTACCAAAGGATGAGTCTATACCTGTAACCGAAACAGGCCAGGGTCCATACTCTGACACTAAGGTCAGTGGGAAGGGAACAGGCTGCATCCGTCCTACCAAACTCACTGAGCCTTCAAAACAGGGTGGTTTCACCCCACCCCAAATGCTTGCTAGGAATGGTCCTGCTCTTCAGATCACAGAATCACAGAGTGGTTCAGGTTGGAAGAGACCTTAAAGCTCATCCAGTTCCAACTTCTGCCTAAGAGCTCAGCTCAGTCTCCCCTCGGGCAGGTTCAAGCCATTCCCCTTGGCCTGGCCCTACAGGCCCTTGTCCAAAGCCCCTCTCCAGGTTCCCTGTAGGTCCCCTTTAAGTACTGGAAGCTGCTGGAAGGAGCCCAGAAATGCGACCACACCACGATGCTCATCACCAGAGGGTTTTGGCTTCCTCCCAGCAAGCTGCTGCCTGCAGCTCTGCTCATCCAGACCAAAACCCTGCACTGGAAGGAGGATCCTGCACTTTCTGCAGCCCGCAGAGCACCACAACCTGAGTGCCTGCAGTCTGCTTGGGTTTGGAGATGCCATCCACCCCACAGGTCCTGGGGAATGAGCAATAGGGGCGAGCAAAAGGCAGGGTCAATGCAAGGGTATGAGGACATCATTGGTGCTGGGGCATCCTGAGGGGACTGAAGCAGCTTCAGGAAACTGGAGGTGGAGAGCAGGAGTCCTGGGTAACACCAGGAGCTGGTGGGGTGGTTAAAAACAGCCCTGCAGGAGCCCTCAGGCATGCATCAGGTCCCACGGAGGGAGCAGGGATGATGAAAGAGCTGCAAAGGCATCCAAGAGCAGGATGAAAGGAAGGGAAGGAAATACCCAGGGGCTGCTCAGCGGAGCTGCTGGAGATCAAGCCATCAATAGCAGGTTCTAATTAAACACTTCCATCTCTTCCCTTCAGCATTTGCCTTTTATACAATGCATGCTAAAACCCCAGCACGAGAGGAGCCAACATTTAACACTTTGCACTGCGTGTGTTGAAAGAGCAAAGGCCAAGAGGTTTGTAAGAAACCCCGATGTCCTCGTGGTAACTGCAGTAGATGCTGCACAAAGGGGTTTAGACACAGAACCCCAGAGAAAGGGAGGGAATTTAAAGTCAAAATCAAGATGGAAATGGTTGAGAAGGAAGAAACAAAGAGGAATGCAAAGACCATTGTTCTCCAGCTTCCACAGGGATTCCGAGTCAACTGGTTCTGGGAAATCACATAGGAAAACCCTGCTCTTTTGCAAGATCTCCCAGAGTTTGTGTGTTTCCCATTTCCCCGTGGTGGTGATCTACTTTGCTAACGCAGCAGAATGGACGGTCTTGCAGTTAAAGCCCTGTAAGTCTCCTTCTTGCTCCTCAGGGAGCCATTGTGGACAACCACGCTCACCACGGGGCAGTTTTAGGCTGGGAAATACTTCCATGGTGAGACACAGAGAGCTGGTGATTGCTAGCGTGTGATTCCCAGTGTGTCCCATCGCAATGGGATGATGGTGGTGGGTGGCCGAGCCCCAGCAGTGCATCTATCACAGGGCTCCTATGGGGCCTGCCATAGTATTTGGACCATGGTATTTGGTCTAGGGCTGACCACGCAGCCTCAGATGCCACCCTATGCCTTTCCCAGCTGGATGTGGGACACAGTCCACACCACAGGGCAGGCAGATCCCCTGTGTCACCATCCCATGCCATCTGTGACTTCTCCCAAGGACCTGAGGCTGGGGTCCTTCCATGCCTGGACTTGGACTCATGAGATCAGCCAGCCTGGATCTGATGGGTTACCCCAGGAGAGGGTCTGAAGGTGACCTGGGTGTGCAGACACCAACCCTTTCCCAAGGCCTGGATCCTGACAGCAGGATGCACCCACAGAAAGCCACGAGCAACCCCAAGCCCAGCTCTTTCCCCACCAGCGGCTCTGCCATGCTCCTAACACCTCCCTGCTGCATCAGTTGAACTAAAACAACCCAGAGAATCCAAACAGGCACTGGTGTAGCTGAGGAGGAAGAAAGGGAGAGGTTCATTAACGGCTTGCTTTAATAAACAGCTCGGAGGTGTTGTTATAAGGGCCTGCTTAGGCTCTCTGTTGAGATCACTCCCACCACAGCAACCAGAGCAAGGGCAGAGGGTGCTGGGTACCAAGGTACCTCTACCACAGACAACCCCTTTGCAGGGCCAGAAGAGCAACCCTCCTCCTCTGGGGATGTGCCACCACCACTTCCCACCACGGAGAGGGCATCTTCCCAGAGGGAAGAGCAGCATCCCTGGTCTTTGCTGAGTTGCCTTCACCCATGGGCAGTGATGTCCCAACCCAGTGCCTGCATCCTCCACAGTCAGCCCTGGGATGGGTGCATCTCCCCTCTACCACACACCAAAGGAGGAGTTTCTCTGCCATCACCGATTTTTGGAGGAATTCATTGATTTTCTGCTTTTCTCTGTATTTTTATTTATAAATGTATAAAATATATAATTAAGTTATATCTTAAATTCTATTCTATTAATTATATTATTAAATATCATTTAAATAACATGATTTAATTATAATTTATATTATAACGATATTTAATTATATTATAAATAATTAGATATATATTCTATATACTTTATATATAAAATATGTGTTTTCTCTACATATTTTTACTGTATTTCTGCAGGCTTTGCCCTACCAAGCCCTGTATCTCGTCGGTGACTATCACTGCTCCCACTCCATACGTGTAAGAGAGCAGAGACTGAGAACACCCCAATCCTCAGCAGCCCCTAAACTGCAGACCCGGGGATTCGACCCCAACATCTCCTCTCTTGGTGCTCTGCAGACACCTCACAAAGCCTCCGTTGTGTTTCCAGCGTGGATCGTGCAGCTTGGCAGCGAATCCCCCACGCGAGGGCTCCGAAAGCCGCCCGCTCCTGCCGCCGTTGCCACAGGGAAGTCCCCATCACGCTGCTCCCATGTGTTCGGGAGACTTCTGCTGCTGTTTTAAGGAAGGGATTTGTGGCTCAGCACACGATAACAGCCTGGGCGCTGGGCCGTGCTTACAGCGAGGGGAAAAGGGGTCCGCGGCGAAGCGGCTTGTTCCAGTTTGATCCAAACCAGTTGGGTGTAACTGGGCACAAGGCCTTTGCCACTGTGCAGACCCACTGGTAATAAAGGCTTGGGGCAGGGGAAAGCTCTGGTTTGCTCTTGAACTAAAGCAGAGAGCAGAGAACATCAAGGGCTGAAGCTGCCAGTGAGGGAGGATGTCTATGACCAAGGGCATAGAATCATGGAATGGTTTGGGATGAAGGGAGCTTAAAGCTCATCCAGCTCCAACCCCTGCCACGGGCAGGGACCCCTTCCATAGAGCAGCTTGCTCCAAGCCCCTGTGTCCAACCTGGCCTTGAACACTGCCAGGGATGGGGCAGCCACAGCTTCTCTGGGCACCCTGTGCCAGCGCCTCAGCACCCTCACAGGGAAGAGCTTCTGCCTAAGAGCTCAGCTCAGTCTCCCCTCGGGCAGGTTCAAGCCATTCCCCTTGGCCTGTCCCTCCATCCCTTGTCCCAAGCCCCTCTCCAGGTTCCCTGCAGCCCCTTCAGGCACTGGAGTTGCTCTAAGCCCAGAGCTGGATGCAGAACGGTCTCAGAGCACAGTAGAGGGAGACGTTATTGGGCACATCCTCAAGGTGCTGGATGGCAACAGGCAGGGTTTGGCAGGGATGGGAAGCAGATGTCCATGGGACTATGCCATCCCTGTGGGGTCCCTCACCTTCCCACCCGTGCCCCTACCAAAAAGGGCTTCATCAACCTCATCAATGGCACGATGCCTGAAAACGTGCACCTCAGACGAGCCGGCAGTGACCACCCCAGCAGCCACAGTCTTCAGTGTCCAAGTGGCCTTTCAGGTCTTACAGATATCCCAGTTGTATTGGGCAAAACCTCTTTCTGCTGACTGTAGTGGATCACACTGTGGACTATGCTTTGCTGCCAAGCAACGAACCACTCACAGCCTCCTTCCCCTTCATCTGCAGATAAGCTGTTACCATAATAACCACATAGTCTTCCCAAAAGGTTCCTCCTTCTGCAGCAGTCTCCATCAGAGGATCCCAAAGTACTTCTCCATGTCTTTGCAGACGCAGCTTTTCCCAAACTCGTGCATCCAGCATTGGATGCTTAATGCTGCTCGAAGCCAAGACAAGATGCTGGACTTCAATGGAAGGAGCAGCAAACCTGATTTAACCTGCTCTGATGGACTATAGGGATTCATGCCCAGTACCTCTAAAAGCTCAGGGACCATGGGTCATTCCCTAAAGGGCAGCCTCTCGCTGCATTTTGACACGTGGCAATCTGTTTTCAAGTCACATTCCCTCTCTGGAGATACATCTATATATATAAACTGCAGCGCTGTGATTTTTGGTCCTCCAGCCATGTCAAGCCCATAAACCACATTGTGCAATGGCTTCATGCATCTGCAAGAGCAATTCAAACCCTGGCCTTGAAGTGATGTTTTCTGAGGAAGTCATTTAGAAACCGGACACGGTGACCTAACTTCTTGAAAGCACAAAAGAAAACCACACAAAAAGAAAGGAGATTGGGGAAAAACATCCTGTGCCGAGTACTGGGGTGTGCTTGGTGACATGCGTGGCCAGGTCAGCTCTGCCTGGGGGCTGGAAACGGGTCCTGCAGCAGTTTAAATGCAAAGGATAGGATTGGAAAGGAGGATTTGATCTCCTTGGCCATGGGCTGCACCCAGGATAATGCCTGGCAAAGGCAGGATAAGGCTTGGCCATGGCTTCATTGAGGTTGCTGTGATTGCAATGATCCCTGCAAAGCTGCTTTGACCTAGAGAGATCCATCAGGATCTCCCTGCTGAGCTCCCCAAGCAGCAAGCAAGCAGTGGGGTGTCCATCAGGAGCAGGGCTGGTCCCCACCAAAACCTCTGCCCTTCTCAGGGTAGGCTCCAAAACAGCCATAAGCAATAGCAGAGATGGGCATTGCTCTGCCCAGGTCTGGCCTGAAATACTCCCCCCTAAGAGTTTCCTCTGCATCTGCCTTCACAGATACCTCTGCACAGCAATGGAGGTGTTGGTTCTGCTATCAGACCAAGCTGACTGCACCTCAGCAGCTTGGATCTCTGAAGTTCAACCCCTTTAGAACATCTCCACAGGGAAAAAAACAGTGGGGTTTCCTTTAAAGCCCATCTTGCTGGTGACTGAAAGAACGGCTGACTGGATGGAAATAGGATGGGGGTGAACCCTCGGGGCTGCAGGGCACCCTGTGCTGTGCCTCCAGCCTCTGCAGCTCTGGTAACCCTCTGCCTGGGGGACTTCCATATAGACTGGCTCTGGCTTATCATAGAATCATGGAACGGTTTGGGGTGGAAGGGACCTTAAAGCTCCTCCAGCTCCAACCCTGCCACGGGCAGGGACCCCTTCCATAGAGCAGCTTGCTCCAAGCCCCTGTGTCCAACCTGGCCTTGAACGCTGCCAGGGATGGGGCAGCCACAGCTTCTCTGGGCACCCTGTGCCAGTGCCTCAGCACCCTCACAGTAAAGAACTTCTTCCTTAGATCCAGTCTAAACTTCCCCTGTTTCAGTCTGAACCCATCACCCCTTGTCCTATCACTGCAGTCCCTAATGAAGAGTCCCTCCCCAGCATCCTTGCAGCCCCCTTCACACACTGGAAGCTGCTCTGAGGTCTCCACGCAGCTTCTCTTCTCCAGGCTCAACAGCCCCAATGTTCCCAGCCTGGCTCCATGCAGGAGCTGCTCCAGCCCCTGAGCATCCTCGTGGCTTCCTCTGCAGAAAGCCAAACTCCTCTTTCCCAGGTAATACCCTGTGTAGTACAAGGAGGTGTTACCGAAAGCAGGAGGGGTTTACCTTGATACTGAGAAATGGGTTCCTGCAGAGTGTTCCTCGGGACTGCTCCACGTAGCTGCTCTTGGTGCCGGTACTTGTCATCCTGCCAGCTCAGCTCTATCCGCCTGCCAAAAGAAACCATTCAGCACAAGAATAAGTTGAATCCGCCTTGCTCAGCACAGCCGAATCCTGTTGTGCTTTGTGAGCACCCACACAGCAGCACATGCTCCTCATAAGCAATTAGTGATTATTCCCCCCTTTCATTTTCTCCTTGTGCTTGGCTTCTGCAAAGCAGCAGTCGGTGCACGACCCTCACTGGGACTCCTGGGAGGTTAAACCCTGCTTGACGTGTGCAAGGACAGCATTGCTTGGGCACTGAAACCTGGAGAGGGGCTTGGGACAAGGGATGTAGGGCCAGGCCAAGGGGAATGGCTTGAACCTGCCCGAGGGGAGACTGAGCTGAGCTCTTAGGCAGAAGCTCTTCCCTGGGAGGGTGCTGAGGCGCTGGCACAGGGTGCCCAGAGAAGCTGTGGCTGCCCCATCCCTGGCAGTGCTCAAGGCCAGGTTGGACACAGGGGCTTGGAGCAAGCTGCTCTATGGAAGGGGTCCCTGCCCATGGCAGGGGTTGGAGCTGGAGGAGCTTTAAGGTCCCTTCAACCCAAGCAGCTCTGAGTCTGTTACTGGGGTGAGTTCTGTTTACCATCCCTATCAGTGCCCCGGGTGAAGGGCAGAGAGCACCTCACTCACAGGAGATACAAGACTGGGAGCAGCAGCTGATAAAGCCAACAGTCGTGCTGCCCTTCAGAGGGACCTCAAGGGAGAACCTTATGGAGTCCAACCAGCACAAGGGCAAAGTCCTGCCCCTGGGGAGGCACCAGCACGGTCCTTTGGCCAACCAGCTCTGTAGGGAAGGACCTGGGGTTGAACACAAGCCATCAGGAAAGGCAGCTGGGCTGCATTAGGATTAGGATTGCCTTCATCTCCAGAGGTTCCCTTCCAACCTCAGCCACTCAGTGAGCCTGTAATCAGGATTCCATAGGGGAAAGGGGGTAACATTTTACTGTCCCGAGCTATTGGACTCTATTTGCTCTGATCAAACCCGTTATATCCTTCAATCACACAAGACATCTTGGTTTCTTTTTGTCTGTTATTGACCACATGCATATATCAACCATCTAAATTAGTAAGCAGATCTCCAGAGCCCTCTATTCCCACCCTGAACCCTGGCTGCAAAGAGCATCCTGAGGGCTTCATATAGTGCCTGGGGCAGGCTCTGGTCTCCACTGTGCTGGTGCAAACCTCTTTGAGCCTTATTCTCTTCCCTATGGGACTCCACAGTCCCATGGCAGCTCCTTTGATTTGGTTAGCTACAGCTGAGACCAGGATCCAGGCTCTGCACAAGGGCCTGTAGGGCCAGGCCAAGGGGAATGGCTTTAACCTGCCCGAGGGGAGGTTGAGACGAGCTCTTAGGCAGAAGCTCTTCCCTGTGAGGGTGCTCTATATAAGCTCTGTATAAGCTGCCTCAGCTTTCCAGGTCCATTTGCAATATGCATCACATGGTGACACTGCAGTTGAAGTCAATGCTATGGAGGGAGAAAACTACCCATGGCGTTGGAGAGATGGGAAAAGGGGTTCAGAAGAAAGCCCCATCCGAGCATTAGCTCAGCCCTTGGACGGTGCTGGAGCAGTCTTGTGCCAAGCGTGAAGGATCAGCCCAGGCATGAAGATCCCACCAAGGCGATGCCAAGCTCACCAGCTGTGGCTGAGGTCCCATTTGCTGCGGCATGTCCTCATGGGATGTAACTGGTTTCAGCTCCCGAGGCTGATGGTTGCAAGGGGCATAGTGTGCAGAAGTGAGATGAAGCAGCTTTGGAGGTGCTGGCTGGCCAAACTGCCTTCCCAACACACAACCATTACTCTGCCTGCCTGAGCGTGGGTTTGGGGGACTTCCCTGCGGGCTCAGAGGTAGAAGAAGGGCTCAGCAAGTTCTTCTGCACCCATCCATACGCGGGGTCTCTGATGGAGGGTGCTGAGGCGCTGGCACAGGGTGCCCACAGAAGCTGTGCCTGCCCCATCCCTGGCAGGGGATTGGAACTGGAAGAGCTTTAAGGTCCCTTCAACCCAAACCATTCCCTGTTTCTATGGTCAGAGCCGTCCTTTCCAGCCTCTCATTTCCACCCCTGGTGTTTTCTCACCTCCCTGGAAGGTCCCTCCCACCTAAATTTAACCACCCAAAGAAAAGGGAATCCATAGGAATCCTCCATCCCCCTCCCCGCACCGCTGACCAGCTACATCCGTGGCACGAATGATGCTCGGGAGGACGATGCCTTTGTTGGGCTTTAACACCAGGCTTCCTGCTCAGGAAGCTGCATTGTTTGGAGGCACGTTAAACCCATTAGGCTTGCTGTTGAGCACACTGTAATCGATGTTTCCATCTCAGTGGCATCTCCAGGCTCTACAGCAAATGGGGGGAAAGGCTTTGCATTATTAGTCCTTCCTTTTCCCCCCTAATGAAAGCAAAGGAGCAAGTAGCACAGCCTCAAACAAATTAACAAGTGCACGGGGTGATGTATATTCTAGCAAGGGGAGACTTAACAGTGGCATTTATACAAGCATTAAGTGCAGTGCACAGGGGAGGTAAATCCAGGAGGGGAACCTGCGCTGCTGAGTTAGAACCCCTACATCATCCTTTGCAAGCAGCAGTTGCTGCCCTCAGCCCCATTGCCAGGGACAAGATGTTGCTGCAACAAAATACAGGATGGGATCAATGCAGTAAATTCGATTGTGAATTAAAGCATCCGAGAAGCTGCCCTGAACCTCTGGAGGGTTGAGCTAAAGCACCAGCCTGTCTCCAGACCGGATTGCCTGCCTCTAGGAGCAGAGCTGGGATGAATCATTTACAGCCACTGAGTTTGCTGCTGGAGCCTCTGGAATGCTCAGGGGAGACACAGGAGAAAGAAGAAGGGTGTCAGGGTGATAAGAGAGGAAGCAAAGGGAGTCTGAGCCTGGATTTCCAGGGATGGGAGTGGCCATGGAGCTGGTAACCTCTGTAGGCTTAGTGCCACTGGTTATCCATATGAATGCCTTTGCCTCCTCACCAAAGATGCACTCGATGAGACCTGCAAATCACAAACCCTGGGGTCTGTAGAGTATTTTGGTCCCCTTGCCCATCTTTTTGAGGCCCCGCTTTAAATGTGCACATCCTTTAACCCCTCTGGGTGTCCAGGAAGCTGCTGTACATGGGATTAGAGAATCAGATCATAGAACAGACTGGTTTGGGTTGAAGGGACCCTAAAGCTCGTTCAGTCCCAGCCTCTTGCCATGGGCAGGGACACCTTCCACTAGAGCAGCTTGCTCCAAGCCTGGCATCCAATTAATCCAGCCTCTTCCCTAATGAGCTTTCATAGTCTTCCTGCTAGGAGAGTACAGCAGACAGCACTGGTAGAGCTGTTTTCACTAATGGACAGCTGAGGAATAGTCACTTTGGGAATGCCATCCCTTGTCTTGGAGAGCCTGACCCAAGCCCACTCCCAGCCCAGCCCTGCGGGACCAGGACCATCAGATCCCAACCTCCATTCCAGAGCAAGCTGTTTCCCATCGCTGTGCCTCAGTTTCCCCAGGAACAAGCCAGGGAATAGACACTGCCTGTCCCTATAATGGGTCTGGGGAGCAGTGGGTAAACTGGGACAGGCAAAGGCTGTGAATGGGGCAACAGGGGCTGGCTTAGAACAGCACTGGCCATACCGGGGAGGAAAGGGTGCTGTAGGAAGCCTTGCTTCCTCCCTCCCTGCAGGTCCTGCACTGTGCACTCAGCTTCAGGCACGAAGGAACTTTGTCCTGAGCAATAAAGCACCATAAAGCTGAGATGCTGCGACGAGTTTCTAACGATTCCACAGCATCCCTGCAGCTGAGCATCTGCTCCACGCCAAACCTCCCCCTCCAGCTCAAAACCGGGGTGTCAGACCAAGCTTATCCCATATGGAGCAGGCGTTTTGAGGGTGCTGTGACGGGAGCAGCTCCGGTGGCTCTGCCCACTGCAGGAGGTGAGTAAGCTCCTTCCCAGAGGAGGACTGCTGACTGATGGACTGATGGAAGTGATGATGCCGCATCTGCAGCACCGCAGGGAGGAGCTGACCCTGGGTCTGTGAGTGCCGGGGCCAGGACCCTTACAAACACAAGGCAGAAGTCACCATCCCTTATCTTAATAATTAACCTGAGAGCGAGGAGGCTGTGTTTGCACACACCAGGGTTATCCGGGGAGGGGCTTTGGACAAGGGCCTGTAGGGCCAGGCCAAGGGGAATGGCTTGAACCTGCCCGAGGGGAGACTGAGCTGAGCTCTTAGGCAGAAGCTCTTCCCTGGGAGGGTGCTGAGGCGCTGGCACAGGGTGCCCAGAGAAGCTGTGGCTGCCCCATCCCTGGCAGTGTTCAAGGCCAGGTTGGACACAGGGGCTTGGAGCAAGCTGCTCTATGGAAGGGGTCCCTGCCTGGATGGAACCTAAGGAGCTTTAAGGTCCCTTCAGCCCGATCCCATGATGCTAGGATTCCCTGCAGTATGTGAGTGAAACCCATGGCTGCTGGTTGGGGTCCTGCTGCATGAGCTGCTCCACCAAGCCCCTGCACTGAAACAGGATGGGTGAAACCCAGCCACCCATGCACCTCGCTGGACTCCCGAAAACCCTTGGGTTTGCTGGGAGAAGCAATTTCACTGCAGAGTTTACCTGCAGGCACGTCAAGGAGCAATTTTCTGCTTCATTAGGGTGCAGCAATGGCTTTAAAGGGCTTTGTGCCAGGGTTGGTGACACTGCTCGCAGTCACCGATCCTGCCACCACTGCCTGCATCCTACCTGGCCCCAGGCTCTGTGCCCGTGTCTCCCTGGCAGATGAATTTCACGCTCCAGATTTGGGGGAGAAAAGGTGAAATGCACCCCTGGGAGCTTCAACAGAGCAGTTTGGTGTCGTGAAACCCTCGCTGGGCTGAGATAACCCCTCTCCCCTTGGACGTGTGTGAATGAACGGAGCTGAGGTGCTGGATAAAGCTGAGCATGAGAAGCAGCTGCTTCACCCTGGGGCTCGTGGTGAGGAGGAGAAAGGAGGATGGATGGTGAAGTGTGTGGATGAAGATGCTCAGAGGGCTTCTCGGAGCAGAACTGCTCTGAGACAGAGGGATGCGAAGCTGTGATGGGAGCAGGCACTGCCTGTGCTGTGTCTGCTTCCCATCCATGGTGAAGACCATCCCAGGAGGAGGAGGAGACCCCCTGCTCCTAAGGCATCTCCATGGGGAGGTGTATAGGGAGAAGCACGCCTTTGCCATCACTCCTTGCCCACCATTGTGCTTCTTGGACATCCCTTCCCATCCCTGTATGGGGCAAGGGCATTCCCTTTGGTCACCAAGAGGCTTCCAGTGGCCACATTGTCCTGATGAGTGTCCCACTCAGACTGAAGTTAAATGGTGGCACCGACTCCAGTGAGGCAGAAATAGCCCATTGCCAGCAGCACCAGACCCACATGGAGAAGGCCTGTATATGGGGTTGGCTGGAGGGAAGGACAGAGGATGCTGCCCTGGCGTTTGAAGGCAGCTTGCAGCAACCTCTTTCCTCATCCTGCAGGCAGGGCCTGCACGCATGGCATCCCAATGTCAGTTTAAAGCCATCCCCCTTTTCCTACCCCTACATGACAAGTGGGAAGCACCCCCAAACCTCCCAGTTCCACTGGGATGCGCACAATGTCCTGACTGGGATATCAGGGGACCGGTCCCAGTGGCACCAGCATCCTGTCCCATTCCCAAGGACATAAACCTACCACAAGCCCTTTATTACCACCAGCAGCACGGCCCCTGTGAGCTGAACAGGGACAAGCACGTGCTGGGCTCAGCAGAGCTTGGGTAAATAACAGCAAATGCAACAGAGCAAATTAAATCCCAGCAGGGACACAGAATGCCAGCAAATATCCCAGAATCTGTCTTCCTGCTGAATAATTCCCGTTTGCTGGCAGTAAAACACCAATGGTGTCACTGTGGGTATTTACAAGCATGTTAAACGTGAAGCTGGTTTGGAAGATGGGGGGGAAGATGCTCTGTAGGGCAATGGAAGACAAAGACAGTGTATGCCCATCATTCCCTGCCTGGAAAAGGACTGGGAAAGAAGAGGGACGTGGAGATGCACCCTAGAGCTGTTTCTATCTTGCACCGATTGGCAGAACCGAAGAGCAAATGAAATGAGCCCAATTTGGTGCTCCCGGTAATGAGGAATGTGTCAGGGATGGCACAGCCCAGCAACCTCACCGGCACAGAGCAGGAGGAAACCTGCGACGGAGAAGTGCAGGGATGAGAATGAGAGGGGAAACTGGTGTTGAAACCCATGGAAACAACCACGGGTGCTGAGCACAGGGCAGGACCCGCTGCTCTCCAGAGGTCCCTGCCAGCCCTGAGCCCCTCTGCCTTGGGAAGGATGGAGCCCTGCTCCCTGTTCCGGTGATGAGGTCTCAGAGCTCCCTGCCCACCTCAGGATGCTGCCAGGTGCTGGAGCCCTTCTTGGAGGGGTCCTCACCAGCTCCAGCACTGCGAGATGCAGGGAAGGGATTGGAGCTCCTCTGGGGGTACCAAAACCATCCCCAATGGAGATGAGGCCCTGCAAAGGGTGATGTGGAGCTGTGGGTGCTGTCATGCAGATGCGGAGTTCACCTGGCCCCACATCTGCAACTGGGGACCTCTGCCCCTGGACCACCTCCATAGAGAAAAGAAGGCTCAGGGGAGACCTCATCCCCATGTTCCAGTGTTTAAAGGGGGGCTGCAGGGAAGATGGAGGCTCCCTTTGGACAAGGAGTCCCATGGGAAAGCCCAGGGGTGATGGGCACAAGTTACTGCTGGGAGATTCCCACTGGGAACAAGCAGCCACTGGAATAATGTCCCCAGGGCAGTGGTGACTCCCCAGGGCTGGACACTGCTAAGATGGGGCTGCACAGGGTGCTGGACATCCAGTGTGGGTCATGCCTTGCATGGAAAGGTTGGAGCAGATGGTCCTTGAGGTCCCTTCCACTGGGATTCCAGGATTCCATGGTTCAAGGTGTATTTGCTAAGGGCAAAGGCAGCACCAATCCAGCCTGAGGACATGGTGGAAGCAAAGCTGGGTTGTTTTGGGTGGTCATTTCTGAAGCACTGAAGGAGCTTTCCTGCTGCTCTGCACATGGAGGCCAGCAGAGCCATAAGCAGAGCCTGGGACTGCCCCCGCGTGCTGGATGACCTTGGTGGTGGCACTTGCCATCATCATACACCCTTGGGAAGAGGAGAGTGCCCGCTGCAGGGGCTGAGGTGGCCTTCCCTGCAAGAGGGGAAAGCACCCGAGGGCAGAATTGGCTCAGAGCACAGGGGGAAGGACTCGCAGGGGTCGTGATGGGGATGAGATCCACAATCTCATTGAGTTACACGGGCAACAAGGCTGGGATTGCACAGGGACATGAATCACTCAGTTTCATTTTCAAAGGGTGCCCATGGAGCCATCAGGGGTCTGGTACCCTCCATGACATCTTGCTCCTGCTGCTTCCCAAGCTCTTGTGGGATGCTTCCTGCTCTCCGCAAGAGCAACGTCCCATTAAACCTTCCCACAGCTCCTTGTTGACCCATGTGAACCATGGGGCTGTCCCTGCTGGCAGTTGTCATAGAATCACAGAATCCCAGAATGGTTTGGGATGAGGGGACCTTAAAGCTCCTCCATTCCCAACCCCTGCCCCGGGCAGGGACCCCTTCCACAGAGCAGCTTGCTCCAAGCCCCTGTGTCCAACCTGGCCTTGAACACTGCCAGGGATGGGGCAGCCACAGCTTCTCTGGGCACCCTGTGCCAGCGCCTCAGCACCCTCCCAGGGAAGAGCTTCTGCCTAAGAGCTCAGCTCAGTCTCCCCTCGGGCAGGTTCAAGCCATTCCCCTTGGCCTGTCCCTACATCCCTTGTCCCAAGCCCCTCTCCAGCTTTCCTGCAGCCCCTTCAGGCACTGGAGCTGCTCTCAGGTCTCCCCTTCAGGAGCCTTCTCTTCTCCAGGCTGAACTGACACAGTCCCTGCTCCTACACTCTATTTGGCTGCTCTTCTTTTCCCTCACTGAGCAGGAGAATCCTTTCCAGCCCCATCGCGATGTATTGAATAACAAGTTATCCCTCTCCCTGTGGCCCATGCCAGATGTTGAGCCTGCTCTGCTATAGGGGATGACCAGATGTGGTGTGCGCTACAGAAACTGATGCCCTGTGTCCTCGGTGGGGATTTCCTATTTTAACACCACCTCTTGTGTCTGGGAAGTGTTCCCTGCCCCGAACAGCTCCGAACCACGGGATAGGAGTTCAAATGATGAATGAAGTATGAAATACGATGTACGAAACGCCTGTTCCCCAGTGGGGGCCTGCCTGCAGACAGGGTATTGGAGTCCATGGAGCAACATCTGCCAATAGAAGTCTGGGGGAAGGTGATCCCAAACCACTACGTTTCTACTTTGGGGTTTTGTACACCGTAAATACCTTCCTAATAGCTCTTTCCCTCTATCTCTATGTCCTGGGTTCAGCAGTAGCTAGGACGGGAGTGAAGGCTGAGGAGCGGTATTAGTGACTACGTCTAAAGAGCTGGAGGACTTTGCGGTGCCATTTTCAAGGAGCAGCTGGAGGAAAACACATGAAAGCAAGGAAAAGGCAGCAGCCAAAGGGGTTCCAGTGTCTGACCTGCTCCAATGAGGAAACCCAACCTTTCCAAGGGGAAGCCATTGCAAACTGAAGAGCTGGAGATGCTGCAGAAACCCTTCATGCAGTGTAGGCAAAGCCTGAGCGAAAGCCTCAAGAGCTCCACGGAGCAGAGTCTTCCTGGAGCAATCCAGGTGATGTTTGCTATGCTTTGCCTATAGCTTCTGAGTAACAAACCCATCAAGAGTAAGATTTTCCATCTGCACCCATGGTCTGCCCAGGGCCATGGAGCTGCTCACCCCAAGGATTGCATGCAGAGCACCTACACACCAATTCGCCTGTTTCCCACCCGTTTATTCCCATGGGATAGCCAAAGGCAGCTCTTTTCTCCTTCCAGTTTCATCCATAGACCAGCAATCAAAACATCCCAAAATCCGTGGGGAAGAGCAGCAGGATTTACTTCACTGTGAGCTGGGAACGATGCTGGCCACCCACACGGGATAGGGGTTGACCGAAGGGTGGTTGCATAGAGATCATGGAGCCATAGGATGGGTTGGGTTGGAAGGGACCTTAAAGCTCCTCCAGCCTCCAACCCCTGCCACAGGCAGGGACCCCTTCCGCTAGAGCAGCTTCTTAGGATCCCATCTATTCTAAACACTGCTACAACAAAGAGGGAACTGAAAGCAGAGCACAGGAGAAGTTCCAAACTCCCTTAGCCAGCAACAGAGAGGCAGAGAGTCCCAAACATCCCGGAGGAAACGCTGTGGGTCACATTATGGGGCGATGGTGGCACAAGGAGCAAGCACTGGAGCAAACCCTGACCCAGTGCAACCATTGGAGGTTGGAGCTGGCACGGGGAAGGGAAGCAGCATTGACAGCTTGGGCAGCAAGGAGGATTCATTCACGTGGCAGCCAAGTGTCCTTTTCCCATTATCTGCTATCAATGGACTGCAGAAAGTCCATGTTATTACTGAGGGATGTGGCTGCTTCTCTGTGCCAGGTTTATTCACACCCTTTGGAAGAAGCTGCTCCTGCTCCCCCAGGAGCAGTTCCAGGCTGGGATGCTCAGAAACAGCAAGGAAGCCCATGGAAAAAGGAGGTTATATTCTGGAAGTCCACAGGCCTGCAGCTGGAGCCACATCTGGCCTCAGCCAAGCTGCCTGCCTGCACTGCAGTGCCTGGCCAGCAGCGAGCCCTCTCCTGCATCCCTGGGAGCCACCTTCTGCCAGGGTTTCTCCAGCCATCCACACACGATCGATCCTTCCCAGAGGATATTCCAGGGCTGGAAACATGTTTCAGGCCAGAAATTCCCCTTCATAGAATCACAGAATCCTGGAATGGGTTGGAAGGGACCTGAAAGCTCCTCCAGCTCCAAGCCCTGCCACGGGCAGGGACCCCTTCCATAGAGCAGCTTGCTCCAAGCCCCTGTGTCCAACCTGGCCTTGAACACTGCCAGGGATGGGGCAGCCACAGCTTCTCTGGGCACCCTGTGCCAGCGCCTCAGCACCCTCCCAGGGAAGAGCTTCTGCCTCAGAGCTCATCTGCTCTGAGGTCTCTGCAGTCTTGCACCACTGTCTCCATTTCTCTTTAAAATGAACATTTTCAGGGCCTGGGGGCTTGTGGCAGGTCCTGAGGCGGGTCATGGAGCTCCAAAGTCCACATTTAGCAAGGTAACGGCTTGAGACATCAAGAATTTAACGCCTGGGATGGCTCAAGCCAGGGCACATGCATGTGGGTCTGGTTAAAGCTGAGCTACAGCTACAGCATCCCCAGGGAAGCACTGGGAGCCAACTGGAGCCAGGGACCACAGAGGAAATGGGGTTGGGATCTATTTTTGACCAGACCAAGGTCCCCAGAGACCCAAAGCTGCTGCAAAGGGGAGGCAGCAAAGCCAGCAGCCAAGCAAGGCTGAGTTGAGTTGAGTGCTGGGGTGAGCCAGGATGAAGCATTCAGAGCCTGGAAATGCCACCTAAACCAGCAGCATGGGTGGGAAATGGGAAGAGTAGGAGGGAAAATGAGGATAAATGAGGATATGTTGCAAAATAACCAAATAATATGATCCTATGTGGCACCTGGGGACGTGGGTTAGCGGTAGACTCGGCTGTGCTGAGTTAATGGCTGGACCCAATGTTCTTAAAGGTCTTTTCCAATCTAAATGATTCCATGCTTCCATGACTCTATAACAAACAACAACTAGAAGGAGGGCTCTCATAGCAGACAGATGCAACGATGGGGTCCACAGCAGGAAGGAGATGCTCCTTTCTAATGCTTTTCCCCTTGCCAGCATCTTCTGCCTGAGCACAAGACACCAGAGAGTGGTGCAGGGAGGGAGGGAGTGGAAAAGAAAGTGTAAGTCATGAAATACCTGCACTCAGCTGATGAAAGGCCTTTTGGTGCAGATCAGTGTGGTTGGAGCACTGGTGAGAAAGCAGATCCTGATGGGAGCCTGAAGAAAGGATGCTCCATTGCCCGCTGGAGCTGTACCAGCAGCAGCAGGCAAGCTGCACTGCACTGCCTCGAATGGGAGCTGTGGAAGGTTATCATAGACTGCTGGGAGGGTGGAATATAGATGTGCATCTTGATAAGCTCCTGAAGCAGCTCAGCTCTGGCCTGCCTGTAGCTGGGTATCCCTGGTGCTGCTCATAACCTGCCCAAAATGTCCCTTTTTTTGCCCCATTTGTCCTTATTCTTGGATTTACTCCAACATCCTCGACTGGCCTTTTCCTTTTTGGACCTGGAGCACTAAGTGCAACAGTGAAGAGCTCATAGAACCATACAATGGTTGGGGTTGGAGAGGACATCAAGATTATCTGAAAGTACCTAAAAATCATGTAAAAGGACCTTAAGATCATCCAGAGGTTGGGCATGAAGCAGCAGGACCTGAGAGCATCATGCTCTAGAGATCCCATCTGTTTTAAGGTGCACTGCAGGGGTTCCACTGGAGAAAGCCCATGGCAAAGCCTGCAGAGAGGCACATACCCAGGTGGGACAGGAGGGAGGGAGGGAGGGATGTGCCCTTCTGACACATCAACTGCCCAAAAGCACCAGGGATACGGGAGATGCAGGGTGAATCCTTGCATGCGCCTTGCAATCGCCTTGCGCATGACGTGCAGAGGCAGCAAAGAGAGAAACCTGCCCAGGAGCTGGAGCAGTAACAGCTTCTACAGCCTCTGTAGAGGGACGTAAAGGATCCTTGAGCAACCCGGAGCCTGCGCCCTGAGCTTTCCCTGATAAACCCCTGCTCCCTCTCCCTGCAGGCTGGATGCACGGCTAAGGATGGGGCAGCCTTGCCCCTGGCTGGGCAGATCCCACTGGCACAGGGTGCCCGGAGAAGCTGTGGCTGCCCCATCCCTGGCAGTGCTCAAGGCCAGGTTGGACACAGGGGCTTGGAGCAAGCTGCTCTATGGAAGGGGTCCCTGCCCGGGGCAGGGGTTGGAGCTGGAGGAGCTTTAAGCTCCCTTCATCCCAATCCAGTCTGGGATTCTATGGCTCTACACTGAACCACACGGGGTGGAAGCAGAGGGTGCAGCAGCCCCCGGCCAGGGTGGGATGTCTCCCTACAGCATCCCTGCGCAGCCAACCTCATTGTCCCTATGCCCACCTGGGACAACCAAAACCCCACAGAAGCACCGAGCACTGAAACAAGGGGCACAAAATCACCAAATGGAATCTAGAAACCTTTAGAATTAAATTTAAGTAATGTTAAGTTTGATGGCTTTGTAACAGTAGCAATGGAAAATTACTGAGGTGCATGATACAGAGAAAAATAGAGCACAGCTGGAGAACACACTGAGAATTCTCACAAGATAAATCCTTATAGTTGACATAGTCTAAGAAAAACAGTCTAGAAGGACAGGACACAGGATAAGGAGCATCTGGGAACAGCAGGTGTCCAGGGTGGGCTGCAGTTAAACTGCCTGATCAGTAGGAGGATAGGAGGATTGTTATGTCTCTGGTGCTAACGAACCAATTAAACTGGTGTGAGCATCTACTGCGAGTGCTTCAAAGGCTGCCAGAAGTGATGAAGATCGTTGGAGGAAGCAAACGACCCTCAGAGACCACCCCCACAATTCTGTATGCGTGTGAGGAACTCTCTGGAAAACGATGTAATCCATCCGTGGCCTCATGACTATGTATGTATGCCCAGGGGCTATAGAAGGACGGCTTGTGTGGCAATGGGGAGACACGCGTTAGGAGCAGCTCTCCCCCGTGTCTCCGGGCGCCCCAATAAGGAATACCTGCTTGTCAGCTTGAAAACTTTGTTGGTGAGTTTGTTCCTGGAGTTTTCTCCATATCAGCACGGCCAACGCGTGATCCGCTGGGTTGTGTGAAGCACAGAGCCTTCTTCCAGCTTTTAATCCCATGGAAGGGTTTGGGTTGGATGGAACTTAAAGCTCCTCCAGCTCCAACCCCTGCTAAAGGCAGGGACCCCTTCCATAGAGCAGCTTGCTCCAAGCCCCTGTGTCCAACCTGGCCTTGAGCACTGCCAGGGATGGGGCAGCCACAGCTTCTCTGGGCACCCTGTGCCAGCGCCTCAGCACCCTCCCAGGGAAGAGCTTCTGCCTAAGAGCTCAGCTCAGTCTGATATCTCTGATCCTGGATCAATCCCATCTCTAACTGCTGGAAATCAGGGTTTCAGGGATGCATCAGCTCCACCATTGCAAGACCCAGGCAAACCCAAGAAGCCTGCTTTCCCCCCTGGGTCAATAGACAAAAGCTCAGCAGGATGCTGCAGGAGCAGGCAGCTCAGCCCTGAACACAGGGTTTGGCCCCAGGCTCTCCCCTGAGCAGCAAATGCCCAGGAGGTTTACAACCGCACAACAAACGAGAGGAATGCAACCCATCACTGGCCTGTTTGAGCTGCGCAAAGGCTCTTCCACCACCATTAACCCTTTCCTGCTCCTTGCCACCAGTTTTCCCAGAGCCAGGAGCTCCCATCAGCTTTCCGTAACCAGCCATAGAATCAGCTGCGTTGGAAAAGACCTTCAGGATCACCAAGTGCAACCATTAAGCAGGAGCAAGTCCTGCTCTGGATGGGTGTCAATCGGCTCCGGTCCAAGCAATGCACTGCTGGAGACGCCTGGGTTCGCCCAAGGTGCCAGCACTGCCAGGTCAGGTCCATGCCTGCTTGGCACCCACCGAGCGCCCACCAAGGCCTGGGGTGAGAAGAGGCTTTGCCATAGGAGAAGCAGCAAGAGAAATGACCTGTGGCAGCCCCAGGGGCTGGGCAAGGTCCCTGCCAAGGGAAGAACAAGCGGAGCTGCCCCAGTGGCACAAAGGGCTCGGGTAAATAAGAGCGAGCAGGGAGGAAGCCAGGAAACGCAAGTGCGGAAAGCGCCATGGATGGAAGAGGCGCACGGACGCTGCCGTCGCTCCTGGGTTTCCTCCCCTTCAGCTTTTAAGCTGCTGGAAAAGTCCAGCTCCGGAGCCGGGCGGTTCAAGGAGTCTCGCAGAACACCCCAGGGGAAAGCAGCGTGAGCAACTCCCCGGCGGCTCATCCCTCATCCCGTCCTGCAGCTCCGTGCCAGCCTCAGCCTCAGCTCCCTCCTCGCCCCGGCTGCCGCTGCCATACTCACAGTTCCAGGGCGCTCCCGATCCCAATCCCACTGCACCGGGAGCACTTTCCCTCTGGCAGCGCCTGCTGGGGCCATTCACTTTAACTTCCAGCCTGGAGGTGGGGAGGGCTGTGGGGAGGTGGGGCTTAGGCTGCAGCTCCAAAAGCCGGAGCGCGTTTGAACCCAAACTGTTGCAGCCCCTCTCTATAGGGTGTTTTGGGGCTCTCCTGAAGTTACGATCCCAAAGGACAGGGCAGCCCCTGTGCTTTGCTGAGACAGAGCTTTGCAGACTGCTTACCCAGCCCCAGTCCGGACGACAGCTCCCATCCCCTCCATGCAAGGGTCCCATCCTTCCGCAGTGGTTTCCTTATCCATTCACCCATTCCATTCGCTTTATCCGCATTTATTCCTTTAACGTTCAAAGCTCTGGTGTTATCCTGGGATTTGTGATCAGGGTCTTTCCATAAACGTGGATTATTTGTTTCTCAGTAGCTCTCCCTATTCCTTTCTGCACCAACCACTGAGGCATTTCCAGATAAGAACCAGAGGAGTCAACAAACAGCCCCAGCTAAAGCTGTCAAAGGAAAACTGGGATTTCTCCCATAGGGATTCTTCTCTGGTTGCCCAGAGAAGCTGTGGCTGCCCCATCCCTGGCAGTGCTCAAGGCCAGGTTGGACACAGGGGCTTGGAGCAAGCTGCTCTATGGAAGGGGTCCCTGCCCGTGGCAGGGGTTGGGGCTGGAGGAGCTTTAAGCTCCCTTCCCAACCTAAACCATTCCATGGTTCTATGATTCCCAGAGAGAAGCCATTCACTGTGGCTGAGGGGTCTGTGAGCTGTTTGCAGAGGGCAGGGGTGGATGCTCTGCACTTTGCTGGCAAATCTTCCATGGAGAGCAGCTGCTTGAAAGCCACCTAAATCCACCTCCATTGACTGCCAATGTGGCCACAGTCAGAGGCTTTGAGGCCAGGGTGAAAAATGTCTCTTTGTTTCTACTAGATAAAGCAGCAGAAATGCAGCTTGGTGAGTGAAGGCCACAATTAAAATGCTGGAGGGATGACAGAAAGAGCACACCGAGCGAAACCCAGGCAGGCCCACAGAAGATGTCTCTATCCATCAGTTACTATCACCTCTCAGGATAAGGAACAGTGGGTTTAATGGTGTGAATGTGGAAAAAGCCAGTTAAAAATGAATCCCTTCTGCGGGAAGCCCCTGATGGGGATGCCTCCATAGGTGAGGTTTCACCTGGGTGAAACCTGAAAGCTGCAGCATGAACACTGGGGTATCAGGGACCCCCTGGGAAAGGGTGTCTGTTCCAGCTGGGGCAGAGGAAGGGCCATGGAGATGCTGCGAGGGCTGGAGCAGCTCTGCTCTGGAGCCAGGCTGAGAGAGCTGGGCTGGGGCAGCCTGGAGAAGAGAAGGCTCCTGAAGGGGAGACCTGAGAGCAGCTCCAGTGCCTGAAGGGGCTGCAGGAAAGCTGGAGAGGGGCTTGGGACAAGGTTCAAGGCCAGGTTGGACACAGGGGCTTGGAGCAAGCTGCTCCAGTGGAAGGGGTCCCTGCCCGTGGCAGGGGTTGGAGGCGGAGGAGCTTTGAGGTCCCTTCAACCCAAACCACTCTGTGGTTCTATGATGCTGCACTGTGGGGAGCAGGGTCAGCTGCAAAGTCACATCCGAGGGGAACATAAGGTACCAGGAGGAGGTGGGTTCCCCATTCTCCCTCCATCCCCAAAGCCACCACAAGCTCCCAGATGGGATCTCCAAATGGGATACTTTCAGCTCCTGACCTATTAGCAGCAGAGAAAGGCACGGACACACTTTTCCCCTGCCATTTCTTGTTAGGGTCTGAAGGGTGGGATGACCAAGCCATGGGAAACACGGCACGCTGGGCAGAGGGCCTTGATGTTTCCAAAGGAAGATTATCTGCTTTCCTGCTCAAGCTCATTAAATAGCAATTAAGCAAGCACTTCATTAGCTCGAGCAGCAGAAACACATTTTGCTAAGTAGGAGTCGGCCGAACCAGCGTGTTCAAAGATGCTCTTTGCCCAAGTGACCCTGAGCTGTCCTCCCAAGCAGGGCTGTGTCAGGCAGCAGAAACTCCATCAGCTCCCGTTGGCTCTGCAGTATCTCAGGAAGGCTTTATTAGATCTAAAGAATGCATTATTAATGTTTCACAGCGACAAAACTCCTTTCTATTCAGAGCATGCAAGGATTGTCCCCCGGGATGCACAAATTGTGCTTAATTTGGGGGTGGGAGCCCCTCGATAAGCAGGGGATAACAGGGGAGACTTTACCTAGAGAGGAGCAAGGGGCAGACGCTCAAAGTGGTCCAGATGAGGGATTCATCACCCCCCGTGCCTATAAAGCAGCATGGACACCCCTTTCAGCATCACCACCACACTGTGATATTGCATGAAAGAAGAGCACCATCTATTGACTCCTCTTCCTCAGCGCCTCATTCCTGGGAGCCAGCACGAGTTTTGCCAGTGCACAGGTTGCTGCTCCGTCCCAGACCCTGGGTGCTTGTACCCTCAAAGGCAGAGGAGCATCATCTTGTTGCTGGTCCAAGCTCAACGGCTCAGCACTGGGTTGCATCTCTGTGTTCAGACAGGCTCTTCGTGCAGCCCCAAAGGGTGCTCTTTTCCCTTGTAGGATGCAAAGAGCTTTATGCAGGTATATATGGATTGATGCTGTGTCGTGTGGGAAAGGGATGCAGCTGGAACACTGGCACAGAGAGGCTGTGGCTGCCCCATCCCTGGCAGTGTTCAAGGCCAGGTTGGACACAGGGGCTTGGAGCAAGCTGCTCTATGGAAGGGGTCCCTGCCCGTGCCAGGGGTTGGAACTGGAGGAGCTTTAAGGTCCCTTTAAGGTCCCTTCATCCCAACCCATTCCATGATCCTAAAGAAGCCCCGAGAAGGAACACGTTTCTCCCGGTGCAGCAGCCCCGTGGGTGCCGGCTCGGAGCCGTCTCCTGCCTGCTGCTGCCACTCTCTGACCAAGAGCTTTCCTGCAGCTCTCTCAGCTTTTAGGTCACTGCAAGCATTTGACCTTCACATATTTGCACCTGAGACCCCCAGGAGCATCCCGGCTGAGCGAAAGGATCCGTCCTATTGAAAGCTGAGCATCAGGAGCATCTCAGGGATCAACCCGAACCAGCCACAGGCAGTGCTTTCATACCGACCTCATTGCAGTCCGTTCAGTGGTGTTAAATCCTTTGGAGGACGTGGTGGAAGGACTAGTTCTTGGAATAACCAAAACCAGTTTGCAGCCAACAATAGGAGCACTCGGTTCCATAGAATCATAGAACAGTTCGGGCTGGATGGGACCTTCAAAGATCCTCTGGTCCAACCCTGATTTGTGCAAAGGGATCATAAAACCTCACGTGTCTGGGATTATACGGGTCCACACATGAAGAAACTGAGTCTCCCAGCCTGGAAGATGCTACGTTAGTGAGCTCATATCTGCCCAGGCTCTGCTGGTTACTCCAGCTCTGCTTTTGGTCCAGGAGTTAAGGAACAGCCCTATGACCTGCATGGGAAATGGCACCCATTTCCACATGTGGGGCTAAGACCAATGTTTTTCTGAATGCGGGGTTAGGTAAAAAACCATCTGGATTAGGGCTGGGATTTCCCATTTGAGCTCTGCTGACGTCGTACAGGGAGCCAGCCAAAATCCAAGGGCAAATGCTTGGAATCCTGCAGGAATTGTTTGCAGAGATGGGCTCTAAACTGAGTGTTTGGAGGCCACCAACAGTAAACAGCCACTTCCTATATATGGGGGGCTGCCTTGGAATCCTTGCCTTGCCTTTTAATGCATGGAGGAGCTGCAGTGAGATCTGTCAGCAACGCGGGCGCCGAGGCAGGGTGGGTTCAGAAGAGGAAAGCCAAGGACAAAACCATGGTTCCCTTTCCTGTCCCTGAAGCAAGGACTTTCCTTCCTGTCCCAGAGAAAGAGGAATCCTGCGGGCTGTGCGCATGCAGTGGGAAGTGTCCTCCTTGTCCTGCTGCTGAACTTCACCCCACAGCTCTTCTAGAGCAGCCAAGAGGGATGTATTCAATGAAACAGCAATCCGCGTGAGCGGGCAGTGCTATAGAGAGCAAACTGCAGCAGAGCTGGGTTTCAACATCTGCAGCAACAGCTGGGAAGGGCCAGGGAGAAATCCTGCCCCGGGTAAGGCAGAGGAAAGCAAGAGAAAGGGGAAAAGTCCAACTTTCCCCTTGTGCTGTCGCCAGCCCGCTCCCATGGGCACGGCTCTTCTGGGAGAGCATCGCCTGACGTGTGAGATGCCTCCAGCCTCAGGAAAAAACCCCTCTCCAAAGGGGAGAATGGGGGTGGTTGTATTTAGGAACAACGCAGAAGGAATAACGCTTCCTGAAGGATGTGCTTGGACTTGAAAGCCTTCCAGGGGGGATTAACGCCGCGCTCGGCGGCTGCCTGAGCTCAGCGCGTTGATGGGGCCGTATAATTGCACAAGATGCACTTCTGGGCGAGCTTGGAGCCTATTGATGCACTTCACTCCTCGGAGAGCTGGTGTCAGCCACTGAGTTATGGGCAGAGCCCGGCACGCTGCTTGGAATTCAGTTTTAAAAGAGAAACCAGCTTGCAAGTCATGATCCTTCGCAGGCCGGTCCAGGTTTCCATCGCTCGCTGCATCTGAGTGCTAGGTGTTAATTACGAGACTTAATGGCTTGATATAAGGGCATATGGCTAAAAGACGAGCATATAAATCACAAGAGTGCCCTGAAACATCTGGTTCTCTATTTCCTTTCTTTTTTTCTTTACAAAGCACATCGTGGAAAACGAGGTTTTTCCTTGGTCGAGGATGTCAACTGAAACCTGTCACCCTTTCAACACAGCTTTAAAATGCAGAAGGTGCTTTGCAACACCTTCATTGTCCACACAGTCCTCCAGTCAAATTAATGGCATTTGTGATGGCAGCAGATTTATTCAATCAGAGAATCATAGGATTATATAGTCATGGAATGGTTTGGGATGAAGGGACCTTAAAGCTCATCCAGTTCCAACCCCCTGCCACAGGCAGAGACACCTTCCACTAGAGCAGCTTGCTCCAAGCCCCATCCAACCTAATTGAACTTAATGTATGGGAAACAACCCCTTGACCATGTCCAGTGTGAGCAGCTTGACCCACACCTAATGAGGAGATGCAAGGTCCTGATATCTCCTGCCGTTCCCTAAAGCATCTCTATCTGTGCAGGCTTCCAATTAGTCTTAATTGCTTCGAATGCCCTAATTGCTGATAGCAATGCCATGAGGAGGGGCAGAGCCTCTCCTCAGAAGGATCTTAGGATGAGAAGCAATTAGCTCCTGAGCCAGACTCCGCACCCGGTTCACTGCGGGCACCACTGGGTGCTGAATAATTCAGTGAGTTCCTGCTTCTTGGAAGCATCTGATTTGCAGTTGTTATTGGAGTGAAGCTTTACATTAACTTACAGACAGGAATCCTGAGAAGAACTGTGCTGTTATCAGCTCAATTCTAATTACAATGCACTTTGTGTTTACTACAGGAGGCCGAATAAATTGCTCGGTGCATAAATGTTGTTTCAGGCCTGATAAAGCACTGAATTCCTCCCTTTTTCACCACTTTTTCTCTAGCTTGGAAGGTGTTTGCTATCGCCTATCAAGTGAAATATAATCCCAGCAAGGCCAGACCCAGTCAAATCTTAAGGCATGAGGAAGAATTGCAGTTGGCTTCTAGAAGGGAAAAATCTTGGGAAGGAAAACCAGGCTCTATGGCCCAGCAATGAGACTCGTCCTGGTTGGGCTGAAGTCATTTAAAAAGTCAATTTGATGTTATAAAAACCCATCTGGGAGAATTTCAGCCCAAATCAGGGAATCAGAGAATCAAATAGGTTGGGAAAGACATTTAGGATTACCAAGTCCGCACTCCGTGTGACTGGGAGATACCATCATTCCAATAAATGCAGCCCATGGAAGGAATGAGATGGGAAAACCCTCATGGGAAGAGAAGGACTTGGGGATTTTGCTCTCTGTGATGCCACCAGCTGCACATCACTGAAACTGGAGAGCGATGCTGCAAGGATGAGGGGACAGGGAAGGGCAGATGGTCTCCAGCACACTTCAAGCTGGGTTTCCCCATAGAGGCAAACACTGCAGGTTAAGGATGGTTGTGGTTTCTTACCATGTCCTCACCAGGACAGCCAAGTGACAAGAAAAAACAACCTGGAATAAAGGTTGATCGAGGGATAAAGGCAATGATGGATCGAGTCTACCCAACATCCCAGATATATCTTAATGCAAGGATGCATCTTCATGCATCATGCTTTGCCTAGAAAGGTTGGACCAGATGATCCTTCAGGGCCTTTCAACCTGGGATTCTAGGATTCTGTGATCCATATGGATTTTCACATCAAGGTTCCCCTAAAGGTGAGCTACAGCTTGGAGCGAAGTAGGCACCTACAGTGGAGAAGAATGGACAGAGACAGAAATGATGGAAGAGGAGTTTTGGGCACGCTTGGATAATCAAACATGGAATGGGTTGGGTTGGAAAGGACCTTAAAGCTCCTCCAGCTCCAACCCCTGCCACGGGCAGGGACCCCTTCCATAGAGCAGCTTGCTCCAAGCCCCTGTGTCCAAGCTGGCCTTGAACACTGCCAGGGATGGGGCAGCCACAGCTTCTCTGGGCACCCTGTGCCAGCGCCTCAGCACCCTCCCAGGGAAGAGCTTCTGCCTAAGAGCTCAGCTCAGTCTCCCCTCGGGCAGGTTCAAGCCATTCCCCTTGGCCTGGCCTTACAGGCCCTTGTCCCAAGCCCCTCTCCAGGTTCCCTGCAGCCCCTTTAGGCACTGGAGCTGCTCTCAGGTCTCCCCAGCACCTTCTCTTTGGGTGACACAGAATAGCCTCAAAGTATTAAAATTTAATGGTTTTTTTTCTTGCTTTCCCAGTGATCAGCAGTCTCACAGCAAAGCTGATGTTCTCCATCACTGATCTCCATTTTACACCAACAGAGACTCCCATGAGCAGGACGCTTGGCCTCCTCTTCAAAGGGCTGAGCTCAGCTGTGGCACCATCAGAATACCCCCAAGGCACAAAGACACCTTCTCATTAAACCAGACCAATTGCAGGAGAGGAGAATGTCCACCTCTGAGCCATTCCCTGCTTGTGAGCAACCCTGACAGGCTGCAGGAGCAATTAAGAAGAGGACACCTATACCCCGGTGGCCAGAAGCCCACTTCACCCAGGAGATGGTCCAACAGTGGCCCCGAGAGTATAACCATTAACAGCTCAACGTTCCCTGAGTCAGAACAGTCATTAACTATTTAGCAAGCCTCAATTTCTCTTCCACTGGCATTCCAGGTCCTTCCTTGGACTTGTGTCTGCTTTATCTCATAGCATCCCATATTAGGGAGCTTCAAGATAGGGCAGATGGGACCCCAACATAGAGATCCACCTCCTCCTGCTTGCTTGATGCAAGTTGTGGTGGCTTCATTGGATGTCCCTGGAGTCAGAGATAGGAACTGGATGAGCTTTAAGGTCCCTTCCAACCCAAACCAGTCTGGGATTCTATGATCTTCACACAAGCTTTGCAGGACCCTGGCCAGCCCGTGCCTCACAGCAGAGCTCAAGCTGACCAAGTGGACTTTCCCACCTCCAGGTAGCTCCTTTGGGTTCAACAGGGGAAAAAAGGATGCTCTGAGGATGTGATGCCCTGCCCCATGCAGGTGACAGCCCAGTTTGGATGGGGAGGCCTGGCTGGTGACATTAGAGGTTTTTCCATTCAATCCAACCAAGGTCTGCACCATGAATCCAGAGCAGACCTTGCAAACCCTGGTGAGCCTTGCTCCACCAGCACATCTGTCCAAGTCCCTTTGCTAGGTACCACTGCGATACAACCCCAAACCCTTCCTTGTCTCATAGCACTCTGGGCCCTGTATCCCCCAAAATAACTAAGTGGGTGCTATTCACCTGCTGAAAAGCTGGTGGGAGCATGCAGAGCCAGCACATCCTCTGGTATTTAGCATCTCCATATGGAGATGGATTGTGGAGGGGATGGATGGATGGATGGATGGATGGATGGATGGATGGATGGATGGATGGATGGATGGATGGATGGATGGCTGCCTGACCTCTTCTGCCACTGGTCGAGAAGAGGAGGTGTCCATCAGGTCCTGGGGACATCGGCTCCCCAAAGCTGTGTGCTGGTGTGCCTGGGGGTGGCAGTGTTAGAGCAGAGAAGAAGGATGCAAGCAGGGAACCTGCAGTGTCCTGAAGTCGGGATACCCCAAGCCCTGAGCATCCTTCACCCCACAGCCCAGCAGCTCTTCAGAGGGTCCTGGGGCGAGGGATGACTTTAATTCCTGTGCACACCTCTGGGTAAAGAGAGGAGATACAATCACGGATTGGACTTTCCTTTGGGCCACTGAGGCAAAAGGAAAAACCAAAGAGTAGCTCTGGGTTCCTGCTGCTCCCGGTTCTGTGCGAGCTGGGATCGCCTTGAGCAGGTCCTAGGCACATCCCGGCTTCCCACCAGCCTCAGTTTCCCCATCAGCAAAGCCAGGGCTGCTCAGCTGAATTTCCAAGTGAATTAAGTCACCGACACCCATTTTCTCAACCCACTGCACAGAAATCCTCAGCCCTGCTTATGAATCTGGGGGTTCTCACTTCAGGAGCATCCCGAAGGATGCAGGGTACGACCTGCACGAGGCTGACGGGGCTTTGGGTAATCCCCGGGTCCTTCGTCCCTTTCTAAATGCATGGCACGTGCCTCATGCATAGAAAGAACACAAAGACCATAAGGAAAGGAAGGTTGCATTCTCACCCTGCCTCAATATCCCCTCTCTGCTCTTGCTTTTACAGCTTGAGGAATGGGGATGACCTATATGGTATTCATGTGCTGTTGGGAAATGAATTCTTAAAGCATCTAAACAGTGATTAAATCTACATGTGTCAGAGCAGATCCATTTATTAATCTTCCCCTTTTCAGCTGTTTTGTTAAGAATCAACTGTGCACAGCCAGGGAAATGGGGAAGCTGAAGGGTGACATCCAGCGTTTTGTGCACACAGAGAAATGAGCTTTTCCCTGCGCAGAACTTCTGCAATTCGGGATCAATGGGGTGGGAAATCATCTTTTAGACTAGGAGAAGTTGGGCTCACTATTCCAAAAACATTGATTTGATCATATATAGGATCACTCGCAGCCTGAGCAGGGTGAGAGGGGATGGAGATAGAGCGAATGCAGGGCTGATGTATGAACCACCCCAACAGCAGGACCAAGGGATGCTCAGCACAACTGGGCTGCACCCCCAGAGCATGAGCAGCAGCTCTGGGAGGGGATCCTGCCCCTCTGCTGCGGGAAGGGGAGAGCTCAGAGCAGCTCCAGTGCCTGAAGGGGCTGCAGGAAAGCTGAAGAGGGGCTTGGGACAAGGGATGTAGGGACAGGCCAAGGGGAATGGCTTGAACCTGCCCGAGGGGAGACTGAGCTGAGCTCTTAGGCAGAAGCTCTTCCCTGTGAGGGTGCTGAGGCGCTGGCACAGGGTGCCCAGAGAAGCTGTGGCTGCCCCATCCCTGGCAGTGTTCAAGGCCAGGTTGGACACAGGGGCTTGGAGCAAGCTGCTCTATGGAAGGGGTCCCTGCCCGTGGCAGGGGTTGGGATCGGCTGAGCTCTAAGCTCCCTTGAGCCCAAGCCAGGCTGGGATTCTATTCTATGATTCCACGCAATCTGAGGCTTGTGCTCCCCGAGGTTCCAGCGCTGAACACGCAAACTCTGATTACAGCATCCCTGGGCATTAATTATGCTGACAGCCACTTGTGCATCCCGAGGGATCTGCAAGCCACCGAGAGACCAATTTGCTCTGGTTTCCCTCGCGTTGCCACCCAACCGCATGAACTAGCGTTCCAAAACAAACATGTTTGGAAACAGAACTTCTCCCTGGTGTTCCTGGGCAGTATCTTCAACACAAGGACCCAGGAGCGCTGCCGTAAGGGGCCCCACATCCACTTGACGCAATCAGAAGTTCAAGTGGGAGATCATTCCAGAAGGTCCGTGTCAGAAGATGCATGGAAACAAGCAGAGTCATTATGTCCTGTTTGCACTGCTATTTGCTCTCATGCTCATGGAGCAGGGCCAGATCCTGCCTCCTGCATGGGATAAGGGGACACATGCCCGTGGTCTTCTTGCACCAAGAGGTGATTGTAGAAACCAGATGAGTGTGTGAGGGGTGAGGGGGGATGGTGTTGATCTGCATATAGGCTATTTTGGAAAATCTGACCCCAAAAGTGCAGGTCGAGGGAAGGTGAAGGTGGGACATGAGGGCTTGGGCTCTGGGAAAGGACTTGAAACCATAAGGAGCACCAGTGAGCCAATGGAGCACCTCCAGTATGAAGATAGGCTGAGAAAGTTGGGGCTCTTGAGCCTGGAGAAGAGAAGCTGCGTGGAGACCTCGGAGCAGCTTCCAGTGTCTGAAGGGAGCTACAAGGATGCTGGGGAGGGACTCTTCATCAGGGACTGCAGTGATAGGACAAGGGGTGATGGGTTCAAACTGAAACAGGGGAAGTTCAGGTTGGAGATAAGGCAGAAGCTCTTCCCTGTGAGGGTGCTGAGGCGCTGGCACAGGGTGCCCAGAGAAGCTGTGGCTGCCCCATCCCTGGCAGTGTTCAAGGCCAGGTTGGACACAGGGGCTTGGAGCAAGCTGCTCTATGGAAGGGGTCCCTGCCCGTGGCAGGGGTTGGAGCTGGAGGAGCTTTAAGCTCCCTTCAACCCAACCAAGTCCATCATTCTATGATTGCCCACTCCTCCTGCACAGGCTGAGCCATGCACCATGCACTTGACCTGAAGAAGGGAGACAGAGCTAGAACAGATACAGGTCAGGATCTTCTGTGGTTGCGTTTGAATTTGGCTGTGTTCACATTTGGGAGAGCTGCTGCTGGCCCTACCCGAGAGCTGCTCCTCTGCCATGGCCATGCACTGCATCCTCAGGGTGTGCCTGGGGTGGTGTGAAGGGGGAGATGGGGACTTTCACACCCTTCCAAGTGCAACCCACACGTTGGAAAGGGAACGCCAAAGGAAAGGCCAGTGTTGAAGCATGGGAAGCTCCTCCAGATCTGGGAAGGAAAGGCTGGTCTTCCTGCAGTGTTTCTCCACCAGCCTTGACACAACAGCCCACGTCCATCACACGACAGACTTTGGGTAGCGAAAACTCTTCCTCTGCTGCTCTTGCCTGTGCAAATGTGTCGTTACGATCTCCATCTGCTGTGAGCTGCAGTGAGCAACAGGGAGAGATGCTCCATCAGGAGATGCTCCGTCAGGAAAACGACATGTGGGTCTCCCAGCTCGAGGCAAGAAAACCTCATGGAGAACGTCTCTGAGGAGCATCTCTAGTGGCACATTCAAACGTATTCAGTGGCAGCAGCAGCTCTGCCCGTTGATGTAGCGCAGGAGTTTTCCACTTCCCACTGAGGATGGCATTCAAGAAGGGGAAGACCTCGTTGTAACTTCAGAGTGTGAGTTATTGTTGCCGCTCTTCTTTTATTACAAGATTATTCAGCCTAATGAAGTGTTTCGCTTTGATTTACTGTTTTCTCAGATGATTGTAAAACATGTCAACAGGCTCCGAAAAACGGGAATTTGTCAGGAAACAGCTTCAAATTAATGACCATTTTAAGGATATTCCACGCTGGCAATTTCAATTCAACACAATAAATTCTCTTAGGGGGTTTTAATAGCACGGCATTATCTGTACAAATGACATCCTTGGAGCTGAGCAGTTTGGAACACACAGTAACAAGAAGGAGAAATGGAGGAGGAGAGTTGAGATGAGAGGTAGGGAGTAAGCAGATATTGATTGCATTTAAATCTCAGTGCAGCAGCAAATCTGTCTATTTGTAATATTAAATGGATCTTCCCCATCTGCTTCTGGAGATGACTTTCTGGGGGAAAGGTAAAACTACCTGAGAATTAGCAGAGATTTAATAATATAAGGAAATTGCTGGAGACCAACCATTCGTCTCAACTACTTGTGGGCAAGCACGAACCACTTCCAAGAGAGCTTTATTTCCCTTCTCTTACACTGGGATGAGGAAAGCAAGAAAAGGCATTAAAACTTCATTAAGCTTCTTTTTTTAGCTTAAACCTCATGAAAACAAGGGTGTTCTTTCCTTCTGAACATTCATTTTGATTTATCTGATGTTAAAGAAAACAGACAAATTACAAAGGAATTTGTGCCCATGGAAATGCAGTGGGTGCTTTATGGCTTGAATAGGAGATGCTGGAAGCTTCCAAAAGGCTACTTTATTCTGCCACAGCAAACAAGGATATTCCATACAGTTTGGGCAGCAGAGTCCTTTCCAATCTGCATTAAACCTTTATGAGCAACAAAGGAAGTATTTCTGTCAACAGGAAAGAAAATCCTTATAACTCAGGAATCTTATGAGCCCATAATGTGAAATAAAGGGAAAGAACAGCAAGCTCCTTTCCTGGAGAAATCCAATCAGGATCACAGGTTTATATGGACAATGCAATTGTAAAACTACTCTATGTAAAATAAAGAGACAGAAGGGCTGTAAAGCTGTCACAGAGTCCCCTTCCACCCCAGCTCAAGCCACTGGTGGATACGTGCTCCTGGTTTGTGCTATTACAGTGTCTTTGAACTTCACGAATGTCTAAACCATTTGTTAATGTAAAAGACACAACGCTGACCTACACCAGCCCAAGAAACCACTGTGAAACTTCCTTTCCTTTCATACAGCAGGAAACAACCTGGGAAAATTCAACATTTCCATCCGAACTGCAGCAAGAGCAGCGGGAATCGAGCGGGTGCTGCAATGGCCATGGGAAAACCAGTGAGCCACAAGTAGCCAACCAGAGGTAAGATGGGTATGAATAAGGGCACTGAGAACGGCTTTGGGGAGGAAGGATTGTGAGAACCTCGCAAAGGAGAGATGGATGGTTGAGTGCTGCTGAGCTGATGCCCTGAATTGCCTTGGCAAGGAGAGATGGGCATGTCTGTAATGCGGCTCCGCTCCTCCTCAGTACGGAATAGGGCAGAAGAGCTGTATCCTCCCAGATGCCCCTTTCCCTCAGGAAACAGGAAAGGTGTTGAGGATGAACTATTGCCTCACATTGCATGGAGTCATAGAATAGAATCCCAGGGTGGTTTGGGTTGAAGAGAGCTTAAAGCCCATCCAGCTCCAACCCCTGCCACGGGCAGGGACCCCTTCCATAGAGCAGCTTGCTCCAAGCCCCTGTGTCCCACCTGGCCTTGAACACTGCCAGGGATGGGGCAGCCACAGCTTCTCTGGGCACCCTGTGCCAGCGCCTCAGCACCCTCCCAGGGAAGAGCTTCTGCCTAAGAGCTCAGCTCAGTCTCCCCTCGGGCAGGTTCAAGCCATTCCCCTTGTCCCAAGCCCCTCTCCAGCCTGGCTCCAGAGCAGAGCTCCTCCAGCATCATCCAAAGCCAATTCAAATCATCTTAATTGGGGTTAGAGACAAGAGGGAATGAGCCATGGCTTGCAGTGTGCTCAGCTCTGTGAGAGCTCATCCAACACGTATTTTCCTTGCAGAACCTCTGCAAAGCTCTTTAGACAAACGTCTTCCTGCACATCACCCTGTTCCCTTGCTCCCTTTTCATCCTTGCAGGCATTTTGACCAGTCCCACCATGGAAAGCTGCATCAGCAATGCCTCCACCAAAGTCTTTTTCCTGGTGGGGTTTTCAGCTCTCCAGGGGCCCCAGCCCCTGCTCTTCATTGTGTTCCTGCTATTCTACCTGCTGATCCTGGCTGGTAACGCCGTTATCATCACCGTGGTTGTGGTAGACCACACGCTCCACAAGCCCATGTACTTTTTCCTGCTCAACCTCTCGGTGTTAGACGTGCTGTTCACCACCACCACCATCCCCAAAATGCTGCTGATGTTCCTGGCCAACGCTAAAACCATCTCCTTCCAGGCCTGCTTCCTGCAGATGTACAGCTTTCACTCCCTGACCGTAACCGAGGCGCTTCTCCTCGTGGTCATGGCTTACGACCGCTACGAAGCCATCTGCAACCCCCTCTATTACCCAGCCAAGATGACCACCAGGATGAACATCCAACTGGCAGCAAGTGCCTGGATCACTGCGCTGCTCATCCCCGTGCCCGTCGTCACGCAGACATCTCACCTAGCCTATGGGCACACAACCAGGGTTCACCACTGCTTCTGCGACCACCTGGCAGTGGTACAAGCCGCATGCTTGGACTCCAGTGCCGACTTCCAGACCTTCTTGGGGTTCTCCATCGCTATGACGGTGTCAGTTGTCCCTCTGTTGCTTGTTACCGTCTCATACGTCCACATCATCCTCTCTGTACTGAGGATCAACTCCAAAGCAGGACGCGTGAAAGCCTTTTCAACGTGCACTTCCCATCTGCTCGTGGTGGGCACTTACTACTCCTCCATCACCGTGGCATATGTGTCCTACAGAGCGGACATCCCCGCTGATGTCCACATCATGAGCAACGTTGTCTTCTCCATTTTGACTCCTTTGCTAAACCCCATCATTTACACCTTACGCAACAAGGAGGTAAAATCTGCTGTTAAAAAGTCCATTTTCCAGAAAATCTCTCCCCTTTCTAAAAAGTTCTGTTTATTTGGGTAAAATGAATGTGTGGAAGTGTGGAAGCCTCGTGCTATCTATTACTTGAGCCCTCTGGTTCATTAAGGTATCATCATCTTTGGAGTTCTGCTTCCTTGAGCTGTGCTGTATCTCATGTTAATGTGTTTCAGCCTATTTCTGTGAAGGCTTGAGTAGAGTTGCTGTAAAATTTATCATTTTCTTCTTTGGTTTCTATCCTTCAGTGACTAAATCATGGATGCACTATATAAAGCTGTGAACGCATTAAATAAAAATGAAAATGCACTAAAGGGTAGAAATGCACTGAATAAAGCTGAACTAGAGCAGTGCCACCTTTCTTTACACATCGCCCTCCCCACTGCACCACGGAGGATGTGCTATTTTGACTCCTCCGTTCAACACTTCCAGGGTGGATGGAGTTACGTTCCCTGTGAGTGATAGAGGTGACCCTGGGCTGTTACTCCTGGGTGAGGATCAATCACAGAATCATGAGACTCCCACTACATGAGTCCCCAGCGTGCAGAGCATCTTCCCTATCATCATCATGCAAGCAGGAGCTATGAGCTTGGAAGAGCCACTGAAGACATTGGCATGGCATCGCCTTGGTTGCCTAAAGTGGCCACCAAGCTCAGGCAAAGGCTCTTGCTCCACATGAGGAGGCACCACAGGATGCAGATGGGAACAGGGATGCCCATGAGGCCATTAGCATGTGAAAAGCCAGCACTGATCCCTGTCCCCATGAGAGGAGACCTACACATGTGTTAAGGAAGAGGTTTGCACCAGGGATCTTGCAGAAGCGTTAAGAACCACACCAAGTTCAGGTGCCTGAAGAGCTTCCAAGGGACCTAGAGGTCTCTAATGAGCTTTGGGGACTCTCAGGATTAGATTGTGTTAGAGAGTGGGCACCATGGATCATTAACCTACCCCTGGACCCACCTTGTCCAATGTGGCCTTTGGGTCTCGGACAGCACAAAGCTCCATCACTTCTAGGCCAACCAGAGTGGAGTTTTCAGCTCAGATCCCCTCCTAACAGAGTTTAGCAGCAAAGAACCACTCATAATGATCAATAAATGTTCTTTTCTTATTACTCTTATATTTAAGGCTTGTTTCCACTTCATTGCTACTCATTTCCCACCATTTCACTTTCTGTCTGATGCCAGATCAGATCCCTGCTGCCTGTCTGAGTTCACAGACGAGATGATCCATCTCTTCCTCATGGAATGACTGCTCAGAGGCTCTCACTGTAACAGTTCCCAAACTTTTCACTGTTGCCATGCTTTTCCCCCAAAACCTCTTTATGTTTGAATATTCTTCTTGGAGAATAATTAGAAAAACTCAATGGAATAATCCTGTATTGGCTGCACCGTCATCAAACAGAGATTATCCCCACCTAACGCTTCCAGCATCCCCTCCTGATATATATAGGATTGGTTTACTCCTCTCGACAAGTCATTCTGTTGCCAAGTAAAAAAGCCCTAAATATATGGATTTTAGCTATTATTTTGATCGCATTGCTTTTCCAAGTGCCTCAATGAGAGGAAGCAGCCACAGCAGTGAGCAGGGAATGGTGCAGAGCCCGGCACTGTGGAGATGCTCAAGCCCAGAGAGGTATCACCTAACTCATCCTCATTCATCTACAGCTTGAAAAGGCTCCCAAAGCCCTGGGATGGGATACTGGGAAGGGATTAACAATTCCAATCCAGAGGAAGCGCATGGTCTGTGAGGAAAGGGGGAATGCTGAGCTCTTCCCTTGGCTAGTCATCAGGAAAAGAGCTATTAACCCACGGAGAAAGGATGTATTTGGGTTTCCCCCAGAGCCAGTGAGTAGGATGCAACCAGCTGCCATTAAATGCCCATGATGGTCCTGGGTGATGGCTCATAACCCCAAAGAATGATGGAAACCAGCTCCTGCAGCCACAGGGGTGAGATGCTCACCCCGGAACCTTCTCTTCTCCTGGCTGAGCATCCGCATTCAAGGCCAAGGTCAGAGCACGCAGGGTACAGCATTCTGAATAACATTACAGAATAGAGCTACCAAGACAGGAGGCAAAAGCTTCCTCCCCTTCCCTCATTCATCACCTTTGGCAATATAACAACTCCACCTAACAGCTAGGAACCGTTCCCAGCTGCTATCATTTGTTATCAGCAGCAATAGCACCACACTCATACCCAGAGGGTCACGCAGCTGCCTTTTACAAGGCGCTGCAGTCACATAATGCATTTTCTGCTCCAAACCTTCATCTCTGGTTTAGGTGGAACAGAAAACCGTGAATAAGCATTACACTGAGCAGCAGAACCTGCAGCCTCTGAGCACTGGTTTGCTGGATGGAGCCTGGAGAAGAGAAGGCTCCTGAAGGGGAGACCTGAGAGCAGCTCCAGTGCCTGAAGGGGCTGCAGGAAACCCAGAGAGGGGCTTGGGACAAGGGATGTAGGGACAGGCCAAGGGGAATGGCTTGAACCTGCCCGAGGGTAGACTGAGCTGAGCTCTTAGGCAGAAGCTCTTCCCTCTTCATCCCAAACCATTCCATCATCCCATGACAGCTTTCCACACCCACCACCATGCTCTATGGAGAGGGCACCCAAGGGTACCCTCATGCGCCTTCTTCCCCACTACAAAGCACAATGCTTGCTGGGGACACTCAAAAGCCTCCAAAGAAGCCCCTGAGTACCACAAGCAACATCCCCTGTCCCCCTGAGCTGACATTCCCCCTTTCCCATCCATCAGCCAAGCTCTGCAGCTGAGCTCCTCCATAGCCAGCATGGAAAACAGAGCCCTATTCCCGGGTAAGTCATCTTGCCTCTTGTGTTTCTCCACGTGGGATGTTCTGCACCTGGAAATGCTGGCACGCGTCAGAGTGACTGCCTTGGATTCTTCTTCTCTCTTTCAATCGGATCAGCTCTGGTCAGCTCACAGGGGATCTCCCTGCAGCATCACAGCAGGGAAACACAAAGGTTTCCGGGGCTGTTTATGGATCCAAGAGCCAGGAATCTGGGTTGGGAACGTCGCATCTGCAGCAGAGCAACGCACACCTTCATTTCTTATTCACTAGAACAGGAACTGCAGGTTGAGAACTGGCTCTATGTGCAGGCAGGGCCCCCCTCACCCAGCTGCTCCACCAGGACACATCAGAGCAGAGATCCCAGGGGCCGGAGCGGGAATTCATCATTTCCTTGGGGCTTTAACACCGTATTTGAGCTGTTTGCACCCGCAGCACCTGGGGACGCAAACATCTGCCTTCTCCCTCTGCTCTTGGCATAGATTTCTCTGCCTTCGCCTGCATTCCTTCACCCCTGGAGAGCTCCATGGCATTTGCTCTGTATTCATGATGCTGTGAAGGTCGGGAACAGGCAGGGCCAGGGGGGAAAGGGCTTTTTTGTACACAGAAGTGAAACCCTATGGCCCAAACCCCAGGGAGCCCAGGGAGCAGCTGGGAAGCCATTCCCAAGTGAGGCTTTACTGCAGCTTCCCTCATTGCTTCCTTGGAAATCCACCCAGCTGCAAACCCCACCAGGAGCTGGGCATCTTCCAGTGGCCATGACAAGGGAGGGGACAAGAGGAACCGGCCTCAAGCTGCACCAGGGCAGGTTTAGATGGAGCTGAGGAACAATTCCTGCCCCAGAGGGTGCTCAGGCATTGGAACAGGCTGCCCAGGGCAGGGCTGCAGGCACCGGCCCTGCAAGTGTTCACACCCCGTGGAGACGAGGCCTCAGTGCCATGGGGCAGTGGTGGCCTTGGCAGTGCTGGGAATGGTTGGACTGGATGAGCTTTAAAGGGCTTTTCCAACCTGGTTGGTTCCATGAAATCTTCGGTCTTCCCTGCCTGCCTCTGCTTTGAGACAGAATCAGACAGAATCATGGGATGGGCTGGGTTGAAGGGACCTTAAAGCTCCTCCAGCTCCAACCCCTGCCACAGGCAGGGACCCCTTCCACTGGAGCAGCTTGCTCCAAGCCCCTGTGTCCAACCTGGCCTTGAACACTGCCAGGGATGGGGCATCCAAACCTTCTCCATTCATCCCACCCCAGTCTCCCAGCACCCTCACAGGGAAGAGCTTCTGCCTTATCTCCAACCTGAACTTCCCCTGTTTCAGTCTGATGCTGGGGGGAGGACGGAGGGGAGGACCCAGGAGGTTGGTGGAGGTGGGAGAGGAGAAGGAGAAGGAGAAGGAGAAGGAGAAGGAGAAGGAGAAGGAGAAGGAGGAGGAGAGGGCAGGGTGTGTGTGGGTGTGGGTGGAGGGGCACCGGTGGCAGTGGGAAGTGTGCGTGTGGCACCAGTGGCAGGACAGGCCGAGGTGGTGCTTGGAGGAGGGATGGGGATGGATGGGGATGGATGGGGATGGGAGGGGTGGGAGCTGCGGGAGGGGGGCTGTGGGATGCCCGGGAATGCCAGGGGATGGGATTAGTGCAGGCGGGAGGGGATTGGGGCGGCCGGAGGCGGCAGATGGAGCCTGGGGGCAGGGGGAAGATGGAGGCACAGGGCCGGGGGCTGTGAGGGGTTGTGGGGAGGACGGGGCAGGGGGGACCCCAGGGACAGGGCGAGGAGCAGGAGAGGGGCTGGATGGGGGCGAGAGCAGCAGCCAGGGAATGGGGGGGCTGAGGGCGCTGGAGGGTGGGGGGCAGAGAGGGGCTGAGGGGCACGGGGAGCAGGGCCCAAGCATGGCGGTGGGGATGGAACAGGGGGACGAGGCCGGGGGGGGATGAGGACGATGGAGCATCCCCACAGGGCGGGCTCAGGATGGGGAGCACAGGAGGAACGTGGGTGATGGCCCTGAGCCTGCTGCTCTGCACAGGTAAGGGGCTGGGGCAGGCATGGGGGTGGGATGGGAAGGGGGCAGAGGGATGTGCATGGGGTGAACATCATGGAATGGTCAGGGATGGGGGCACACATGGGATGTGGGGACACAGGGGACAACAGGCATTGGGATGGGGGTACGCATGGGGAGGCACATGGGGGGCACACATGGGATGTGGGGACACAGGGGACAACAGGCATTGGGATGGGGGGTACTCATGGGGAGGCACATGGGGGGACACATGGGATGTGGGGACACAGAGGACAACAGGCATTGGGATGGGGGGTACTCATGGGGAGGCACAGAGGGGGACACATGGGATGTGGGGACACAGAGGACAACAGGCATTGGGATGGGGGGTACTCATGGGGAGGCACAGAGGGGGACACATGGGATGTGGGGACACAGAGGACAACAGGCATCAGGATGGGGGGTATGCATGGGGAGGCACATGGGGGACACATGGGATGTGGGGACACAGAGGACAACAGGCATTGGGATGGGGGTACACATGGGGAGGCACATGGGGGGACACATGGGATGTGGGGACACAGAGGACAACAGGCATCAGGATGGGGGGTATGCATGGGGAGGCACATGGGGAGCACACATGGGATGTGGGGACACAGAGGACAACAGGCATCGGGATGGGGGGTACGCATGGGGAGGCACATGGGGGGACACATGGGATGTGGGGACACAGGCATTGGGATGTGGGATGAGGGGTGCAGGCTGGTGGATGCATCCTAGGGATAAGGGTGGAGGATGTGGGTACAAGGGCAGAGATGAAGGTGGGGGGGGACACGGGCAGGGGATGCAGGATGGGAACAAGCCTGGAGGGAGGTGGGCAGAGTGCTCAGCACCCCATAACCACAGGAGTGCTCTCATTTCCCCCCCTTTATAACGCGTTCTCTGGAGCTGCTGGGGCTCTTTGGTGGGTTTGCATCCTAAGCTTCATCAGGAGCCAGCGGTGACAGCAAAGAGCTGCCCAGGCACCTCCTGCAGCCCTCACTGAGGACAGATGGGCACGAAGAGCTGACCAGACCCAATCCTTCAGTGCTCTCCCCTAAAGCCCTCCTCCTGCGCTGGGAAACCATCGCCGCTGCTGTGACTGACCCCCTTCCTCCCTCCACGCAGAACCAGGCTCGCGTCCCACTGGAGCAGCGAGAATCGTCTACACCGAAGTCACCGTGCCCCGGCGGCTGGAGGCGAAGGACGGAGCATTCCCGGAGGTCATTGGCTTTTCCAACCCTAGGGAAGCTCTGGAGCAGGGACTGCATCCGAATGGGCTGTGGGTGGGTGCCAAAGGGAGAACAGGGCGAGGAGATGGCTCCAGCTTCCCAACCCAATCATGGAATGGGTTGGGTTGGAAGGGACATTAAAGCTCCTCCAGTTCCAACCCCTGCCATGGGCTGGGACGCTTCCCACTGGATGAATACGCGGCATTAACGGGTGCTTTGACCATACCAGGGGCGCCGGTCCTATCTGATAACAGCAGAAGGAAACCACCACATCGTCCATCTGAGACAGGCCAAGTAAGGCTCTTCCCCAGCTTCCTTCCTCTGTTATTTTCCGCCTGGGGCCATGACAGGGAATGTTCCTGCTTTGCTTTCCAGGAATCTGTTAGTCAGGGATGTCCCAGTGTTCAAGTACAGTGAGGAGGGAGACCTGATCACTGAGTTTCCATATATTCAGGTAAGTTTAGGTCAGGGTTGCATCAAAAGCCAGGGCTAGATGACCCTCCTCAGCTCATTCCAATATGCTCGTGGGTCTAAGCAAGGGGTGGCTGTCTGTTTGCGAAAACATAGGTTATTTTTACGCTGTTTGTTTAAAGAAAAAGGAAGGAAATGGTAAAGAGACTGATAAAAAATGGGAAGAACCATTTCAGAGTCCTCAGCACATTGATTTCCCTGCCGGATTATGAAAGGTTTTAAAGTACTTTTAGTCCATCAAAAGTCCACCTCCGTTGTGTGAGAAATCACAAAATAACCCCCCAAAAATCATCATGATGCAATGATTGTAGAATCATAGGAGCACAGAACGGTTTGGGATGAAGGGACCTTAAAGCTCCTCCATTCCCAACCCCTGCCACGGGCAGGGACCCCTTCCATAGAGCAGCTTGCTCCAAGCCCCTGTGTCCAACCTGGCCTTGAGCACTGCCAGGGATGGGGCAGCCACAGCTTCTCTGGGCACCCTGTGCCAGCGCCTCAGCACCCTCCCAGGGCAGAGCTTCTGCCTAAGAGCTCAGCTCAGTCTCCCCTGTTTCAGTTTGAACCCAGATGATGAGCTCTCAGGTCATTCTATGCCTTCACTCTTTACTTGTGCATACGAACAGCCCCTTCAAGGAGCTCAAGGATGGATGTGGGCAGGGGGTTCTGTCCCTTTACTGCTGTAGGGGCCTTTTGGACCGGGGCACGGGAGGTTTCCCACAGCCTGAAGCCACATTTGCACCTTGCAGGATGACTGCTACTACGAGGGGGTTGTGGAAGGCTTCCCGGGCTCCGTCGTCTCCATCAGCACCTGCTTTGGGATGAGGTAGGGCTCTTCCCAAGGGAGAATGCGGGGTCAGCCCCAAATGAAGCATAGAACCATGGGATGGGTTGGGTTGGAAGCAACCTCCCGAGCTCATCTCGTCCAACCCCGTGCAATGAGCAGGGCCATCCCCAACCAGACCAGGCTGCCCAGCAGCACGTGGTTAACTGGGAGAGGGATTTATGGGGCCTTGCTAAAGCAGGAGCCCTCATTCCTTCATGGTGCATCTCACTACAGACATTCAGCTCTTCAACCAGAGCCGAGACATCTTTTATCATTACAGATTTTACGCTGTCTCCATAGGGATTTTAAGGCACAATTTCCTGAGCAAAACTTTCTGGGATTCCAGCTCAGTGTTTGACGAGGCCACGTTTTCCTATTGGCATGCACACCCCAGTAATTAGGATCATTTTAGGGCTGTATTAACTCAAACAAGACCCAGTGAGCTTCTCTTCCAAGACCAGGCATGAGGCTGAGATGTGGCAGACCTACCTGCACCTTCTTCCTCCAACAAGCACCCCAAAAGGTGTCCAAGCTAAGTCAGGCTTTTAGGATGCACTTATTAGGAGATGCAATCTATAACACTGCCTGTGTGAGGATAAACACGTCTTGGAGATGGATTCTCCTTCAAAGAGCTTTTATTGCCTTCCCACTCTCATTTAACACATAGCATTCAGCAGCAGCTTCTTCCTTCTTCCCCCAAGCCGCATGATTGGCCTCTCAAGGCTCTTATGTGTCCCAAACATCGGCCATGACCCTTTTATCCCATCAAGCATCTTTTAGGTGAGCTCCTTGTTTATTCTCATGGGATCCCTGCCCATAGGAGCACTGATAAGAAAGAGCTAAATCTTCCCCTACCCCTCTTTCAAAAGGAAACCAACACAAAATCCGGGCTGATCCCAACAGCCCTGAACATCAGGGTGGGTCCTGGAGTCCACCCCTCTCACTGAGCCCTCTGCTTGCAAACCCACAGCGGGGTTCTGCAGATGGGAGACCTGAGGTACGAGATCGAGCCCCTGAGGAACTCCACAACGTTCCAACACCTCCTCTTCCGAAGGGCATTGGAAGGCGGCTCGCGCCGGCTGTGCCAAGTGCCTGGAGAGCACAAGGATCATCTGCCCCTGGATGGGGAGCTCGCCAATGGGAGTAAGATCCACGCTACTGAGGTAAGGACCCATGGGCTGCTCGGGTTGATGCTGCGCGTTCCTGTGTGCAGGAACCCGTTATGTTGAACGCTGGGTGTGATCCCACCATAGCACCATGGAATGGGTTGGGTTGGAAGGGACCTTAAAGCTCCTCCAGTTCCAAGCCCTGCCACGGGCAGGGACCCCTTCCATAGAGCAGCTTGCTCCAAGCCCCTGTGTCCAACCTGGCCTTGAGCACTGCCAGGGATGGGGCAGCCACAGCTTCTCTGGGCACCCTGTGCCAGCGCCTCAGCACCCTCCCAGGGAAGAGCTTCTGCCTAAGAGCTCAGCTCAGTCTCCCCTCGGGCAGATTAAAGCCATTCCCCTTGTCCTGTCCCTACATCCCTTGTCCCAAGCCCCTCTCCAGCTTTCCTGCAGCCCCTTCAGGCACTGGAGCTGCTCTCAGGTCTCCCCTTCAGGAGCCTTCTCTTCTCCAGGCTGAACTGACACAGTCCCTGCTCCTACACTCTGTTTGTCTGCTCTTCTTTTCCCTCACTGAGCAGGAGAATCCTTTCCAGTCCCATCAGATTCATTGCACCTCCCTGATGGAGCTGTCCCCAAACCTGCTGGCACGCTGCGTTAGCCACAGGCTGCTGGGATAGATGTTGAACAGTTTCTCCTCCGGGTCTGACTCCCCTGGGACTTCATTTAACCCATCCACGCATCTCAACAGTAAAGATCCAACAACCGCCCTCTCCGTGTCTTTAGTACTCACCTTCTAGTAACTGAATCTAAACTCTACCGCCCCAATTCGCTCAAATCCCACCCAAAAAGAGCTTTAGTGATGTCCGGGTTCACCCATCTGCTGCTTTGTTGCTCTTCGGAAACACACTTTGCACGCTTGCAACAAACTCAGCTCGTTCTGGCACCATTCGATATTGGATATTCCTGATCTGCTTCCCTTTGGATGCAAAAGCAGGTTATTTGCTGGGATTGGTGAATGCTGTTTGAGCTGGGGAGGACTTTGCCGTCGCCGCTCCTGCCTCCCAAAGACCTGAGATACCGTGTTATGTCTGTACCTACGAGCATGGGTTATTTATAGTGACAGCCTGGCCTTGTATTGCACTCGGTGCAAGAAATAGAGCGCCATTCAGGGATGCTGCCTCCTGAGAGGAACATGAAGCACTGAGATGAAAGGATTCCTGACCAGCTCCCATGGGGGGAAGACGGCTTTCTACATGGCTACAGCTGCGCTGGGTTTAGCGAGAAGCCATCGGGGAAAGAGGAGGGTTTATAACAGTAGTAATAATGAAGTGGTATTCGTTCACCAGGGAAGAGCCACCAGGCCCTGTGCTTACAATGACTGGAGCGACAGCATTTGGTTAGCCACGCGTGCTTCTGCAGCAGCCAAAGGGGTTAGGGAGCTGTCTCTTTGAGAGACAGCAACTCCTCCTCTCTTCTACCTGAAAACCCCTTGGAATGACTCAGGAGTTGTCTTCCTCATTCCCATCCCAGCCAGTGCCGAAGCTGCCACCAAGGCTTGTGCCGGGTCAGCTCCTTTTTCCCCTTGTTGTTTGACCAAACCTGCTGATTCTGGGTGCTCTCCGTGGCTCAAGGTCCGCTCCCTCCATCACAGATGGGATAATGCTGTACGGGGCAATACCATGCTCCCAGGACAGGACAACCCCGCAGGTTACCCGTTACCCAAGTGCAGCTGGATAAGGATTCGGAAGGGCTCTGAATCCTTGTAGGGAGCTGATTCGACTTCAGCAATGCCAGGGAATCCCCCCGCTACCAAGAACCCCCCTCTACAGCCTTGCTCTGTCTCTGCATCTCTCTGCTCTCACCCCAGCTCCACATTGCACTCAGTCCTTCTCCAATGTGTAACTGCCCCGTGCTCTTGTCCCAAAGGGGAAGTCTGGGTTAGGCTGAGCGATGCCTCTTTGGTTCTCTGCACTGAGGTGGGAGCTTTCCAAGCTCCTCAGTAACCACATTTGGTCTCTTGCAGGAGGTCGGTGCTCTCAGGCCAGTGTCCGTGCCTGCCAGATACTTGGAGCTGGCTCTGATCACGAACAAAGAGCTGGTAAGCAGGAGGAATCAGAGCGTGGGGTTCTGCTGGAGGCAGACCCTGGGGCCCAGCATCGGGACGCAGCCTCTGCATAGAATCATAGAATCATGGAATGGTTTGGGTTGGAAAGGACCTCGAGATCATCCAGTTCCAAACCCCTGCCATGGGCAGGGACACCTCACACTAAACCATGGCACCCAAGGCTCTGTCCAACCTGGCCTTGAACACTGCCAGGGATGGAGCATTCACAACCTCCCTGGGCAACCCATTCCAGTGCCTCAGCACCCTCACAGGGAAGAATTTCCTCCTTAGATCCAACCTAAACTTCCCCTGTTTCAGTTTTAACCCGTTACCCTTCTCCCCTTTCAGTTTAAAATTAAGAAGAAGAATGAAACCCTGATGCTTCACATGTTCATTTCCATCAGCAACCTCCTGAACACGGTGAGTTCTAATGATGCGGTTAAATACAGTCACTGCCCCATTGGCAAATTCCCCTGGGAAAGAGATGAGGGATTCTCCCTACAAGTGCCTGAGAGGAGGATGGAGCCAGGAGGGGCTGGGCTCTGCTCCCAAGGAACAAGGGAGGGGACAAGAGGAACCGGCCTCAAGCTGCCCCAGGGCAGGTTTAGATGGAGCTGAGGAACAATTCCTGCCCCAGAGGGTGCTCAGGCATTGGAACAGGCTGCCCAGGGCAGGGCTGCAGGCACCATCCCTGCAAGTGTTCACACCCCATGGAGGCGAGGCCTCAGTGCCATGGGGCAGTGGTGGCCTTGGCAGTGCTGGGGAACGGTTGGATTGGATGAGCTTAAAGCTCTTTTCCAGCCTGGTTGATTCCATGATTCAATCTGTGTTCCACAGCGCTGTAAAACCCACTTCAATGTTAAAACATTGCTTCAGACAGGAGTGAAGTCACTTTAAAGATCACTTTGAAATCACCCCTTTAAACCACCTGATCGGGAGCACACATCAGTGTTACTGGAAGATTTCTGGCAGCTCAGTACCATCTCCCATCTCTTCACTTCCTCCTTGTTCTGAGCCCTCCAAAACAGCACACGGGCAGGGACCCCTTCCATAGAGCAGCTTGCTCCAAGCCCCTGTGTCCAACCTGCCCTTGAACACTGCCAGGGATGGGGCAGCCACAGCTTCTCTGGGCACCCTGTGCCAGCGCCTCAGCACCCTCACAGGGAAGAGCTTCTGCCTCAGAGCTCAGCTCAGTCTCCCCTCGGGCAGGTTCAAGCCATTCCCCTTGGCCTGGCCCTACATCCCTTGTCCCAAGCCCCTCTCCAGCTTTCCTGCAGCCCGTTCAGGCACTGGAGCTGCTCTCAGGCCCCCCCTCATCAGGAGCCTTCTCTCCCCCAGCTCTCTCAGCCCTGCCAGCTCTTGCTCTCCCCAGGTTTACAGGCGCCTGAAGCTCAGCATCGTCATCAGCGCGGTGGAGATGTGGACCGGCTCGGACCGCGTGGCCACGTCCCGCAGCCTGGCCCGGACGCTCAGGTCCTTTTCCACTTGGTCCCAGAAGGAAGCCGCCGCTCGCCTCAACTTCGACAACCTCCAGTTCCTGCTGTAAGAGATGTGCCTTCTATCACCGCGCTCCCAGGCCGGCCACGGGGAGATAAGCACCAAGAGCATCCCCATCTCTTCTCGCTTTGACACCTGTCTGCTGATAAGTCTTTTGTGCTGGTGGTATCTGGTGGAAAAGAGCACAACGGCTTCACCTAATGTACTAATCAGCAGGGTTTTGTCATGTAAATTGCTACAAGAATTCACTCTTCCCTTTCACTGCCCTCTCTTACAGTTCCCCCCCACGCGCACACAGCGCTCGGCTCATTTCCAGCTCCCATACACTTGACTGCAACTGAGTTATCCTCATCCCATTTTCACTTCTTACTCATTTTCACCTAGAGGAGCCGCTGGTTTTTGAGCTGTAATAACCCATTGTTACACCGTTTACAACTCAAACCTCTCTGCTAGAATGACGCCGTTTAATAGCACTTATTTCACTCTTTTGCTTTCTCAGACCTAGCACCTTGTGTCTGTTTTGTCTGTTCCTTTTTCCTTCATTTTGGGGGCAAGAAATCTTTTGGAGAGTCAAACATAGATACATAAAAGTAATGAATACTTCTCTTTTTCAAATTCAACGTATTATATTGCCAAACCTTTTAGAAATCATTCTGAATAATTGTATTTTATTGAAATAGCCTTTAGGTCACTCTTCAAGGAGTGGGGAAGCAATGAGTTTATCAACCATGGTTCTGCCTCCTTAATATCCCCCCCTAGCATCTGCGGGTACCACCCCATATGGGGTTGCCATAGGAGAATGAGTGATGCTGGGCTTTTCTTTAAGAAGAAGCTTTTTGTCACCCCAAGCATCATTTCCCAGCTGCAATTCAGAGGATGCATCCCATTATTGAGACAAAGCTGTTCCGTGTTCCTTTAACGTTTAAATCTTCCCCTGCAGTGGCCAGAACTACAAGGAACGGGGATTTGCCTGGAAGGGGACAATGTGCAAGCCGAATTCCATGGGTGTTGTTTCGGTAAGGGGAGATCCGATGGGTTTGCACTGCCTGAAAGGCAAGAGAAACCTTCCATACTGACAGTGAAACCTTGGAGGTAATCCTCCATAACCCCTGGGCTCAGCTTTGCATCCTCTAGGAAGTAACACCGAAACTGCACCTAAAGGAGGCGATGCTGGACTTAGAACCACGGAATCAAGCAGGTTGGAAAGGACCTGTCCATCCAGGCAAAACCGGATGACAAAGACCTGCTCATCCAGTCCAACCGCTCTCAGCACTGCCCCATGGCACTGAGGCCTCGTCTCCACGGGGTGTGAACCCTTGCAGGGCCGGTGCCTGCAGCCCTGCCGTGGGCAGCCTGTTCCAATGCCTGAGCACCCTCTGGGGCAGGAATTGTTCCTCAGCTCCATCTAAACCTGCCCTGGGGCAGCTTGAGGCCGGTTCCTCTTGTCCCATCCCTTGTTCCTTGGGAGCAGAGCCCAGCCCCTCCTGGCTCCATCCTCCTCTCAGGCACTTGTAGGCAGCCATCAGGTCCCCCCTGAGCCTTCTCTTCTCCACACTGAACCCCCCAGGTCCCTCAGCCCTTCCCCATCACACTTGGGCTCCAGGCCCTGCACCAGCTCCATTCCCTTCTCTGGCCCCTCTCCAGCACCTCAATGTCTCTCTTGCAGTGAGGGGCCCAGAACTGAGCCCAGGATTCGAGGTGCAGCCTCACCAGTGCCCAGTGCAGGGGGACAGATCTGGACCTGAAGGTCCCCACATCACCATACACTGACATGGGAAAACGTGGCTCTGGTTTCTCTTCCCACCTGCAGTTCCCTGGCAATGACACCGTCAATGAGGTGATGACGCTCGCCCACCAGATCGGGCACAGCTTGGGCTTCGCCCATGATGACTCCAAAGAGTTTAAAACCAAATACTGCAGCTGCAACTGCACCCAAAGAGGATGCATCATGAGATCAAGCCCGGGGTAAGTGCCGCAATGCACAGCTTCATTGGGCACAGGCAAGATATCTCATAGAATCATGGAATGGTTTTGGTTGGAAGGGACCTTAAAGCTCATCCAGCTCCAACCCCCTGCTACAGGCAGGGACACCACACTCTAAACCATGTCACCCAAGACCTGAACACTGCCAGGTCCTCCTAGGATGGTCCTCCCGTCCCATGCACATGGAAGTCATGGGATAGGAGCACCAAGCACACAAAGACTTGAGTGAAAACCTCAGCAAGACAGAGCACTGTGTTTCATAGCTCTGATCCTTCAGTTTTGCTGCCATCCGTTCCAATAGGAGCCCTGTTACCTGAACCTACTCATTAAATGTAGAGGTTTCCAAACCTCTCACTTCAGCCCGTAGTTCCTCCAGAATTCCTAAGTTCAATGATTCACCATGTTCGGTGGAAGCATAGAACACCAGGTTGGAAGGGACCTCAAGGATCATCTGATGCAGCCTTGGGGTTGAGTTCTTTCCAGTTTGGCTACAGTAGCTCCCATGCTCTCATTCATTTATGGCTGCCCCATCCCTGGCAGTGTTCAAGGCCAGGTTGGACACAGGGGCTTGGAGCAAGCTGCTCCAGTGGAAGGGGTCCCTGCCCGTGGCAGGGGTTGGAGCTGGATGGGCTTTAAGCTCCCTTCCCAACCTAAACCATTCCATGATTCCATGATGTATACATGAAAAAGGGAGATGAAAAAGGCTTATTCCCTCTCTCTGTCCATATTCCTCTTTGCCAGTTAATCGACTTGTTCTTTAACTCCATCAATTCATCATGCAGATGCTGTGGTTACATATATTAATGGTTTCTCTTACAGAACTTGCTTGGCATTCAGCAATTGCAGCTCAGACCAGTACTACAATGAAGTAAGAAGGAGAAATAAACCCTGTCTCCTCAACATCCCCCCCTTAAAACCAGTTCTCCTTGAACACTGCGGCAACGGCATCCTGGACAAAGGGGAGGAATGCGACTGCGGCAGCGATGAGGTGCGCAATTCCCTGCCGTCGAGGTGTTCAGAGACCTCTCCATACCTCATCCGCATGGGGAGGGCTTTTCCTCCTGCCTCTGCTCATGTCCATCTTGCTATTTGTGTTCTTCATTTACCCTGAAGTCAGTGGGAAAAGGGCTTTTCAGAAGCGCTTGCACGTTGGTACCTCCTCAGCTCCAGCTCCAGGCTGTGCCACTTTGGGATGTTGGAGTTTTCCAGTGGAAACTCCTGTTTGCCCTTTGTGGGATCATTACTTGTACAAAGGTGCTGTCAAGCCCCAGCCTTTGCACTGCCATTTCCCCCACAGAGTGATCTCTGGGTGTGTTAGATCCAGGCTTGGGTTGAGCATCCTGCACCTTGCTGGTAAAGAGAATCACCTGCCTTAAGGAATTATACCAGGAGAACCCAAATCCCACCACAGAGATGAGATGGAAGCGCTCGTGTTTAGAGGGAAATGTGAATTGCTTTAAAAGCATCTCCATAAGATGCATCTCCCTCAACTCCAGAAGGTCCAGAGCTTGTAGAGCACCAGCAAACACCATTTCCCCCTTCGTTTCCTTTAATTCTGGTCTCTTAAGCCAGAGAAAATGATGCACATAAGAAACCCTCATACTGCGATGACACGGCATTGTGTCCTTCCAGGAATGCCTCCACGAAGGATGCTGCTCCCCCTCCAACTGCATGCTTGTGCCGGGGGCTTCTTGCTACAGAGGTGAATGCTGTCACCATTGCCAGGTACATTTCAAGTGCAACAACTGCTACTGGCTTTGTAAGGGATGGGAAAGCATTGATGGATTTGGGTTTCCCAGCTCTGAGGTGCTCTAACACCTATTTCCTCTATTCCTCACTATATCTGGCTTGAAAATATCACAGAATCATCATGGAATGGTTTGGGTTGGAAGGGACCTTCAAAGCTCATCCAGTTCAACCCCCTGCAACGAGCAGGGATATCTGCTACTGGAGCAGGGTGCCCAGAGCCACATCCAATGGCCCTGAACGTCTCCAGGGATGGGGCATCCACCACCTCTCTGGACAACCTGTGCCAGGGTTTCAAACCCTCACTGTAAAGGGTTTCTTTCTCACGTCCAGCCTGAATCTCCCTCTTTCAGTTTACAGCCATAACCCCTCGTCCTGTCCCAACAGCCCCTCCTAAGAAGCCTTTCTCCCCTCACAAGCAATGTCAGACCTCAAGAGCAAGAGGCAACGGTTACATTGACTTCCTTAGGAAACAAACCCTTCCTGGTCATCCTGTTCCCCTCCTACGTCCCAAACTCAACCAGAGGAACCCCTCATAGGTTGTTCTCTAATGCTTTCAATGAGGATTGGGACACTGGTTAAGGCAGGACCTGGGGCTGTATCCAGCTGACTGGAGACTGCTCATGCTTAGGCAGGAAACAAAGAGCTTAGAAGCACCAAACTGGGTCAGACCAAAGCCATCAGCAACAGCAGCAAAGAGGGAGGGTGAGGCCAGAACCTACTGACCCAACACAAGCATTGGTGCCACGCACCCAACGTCCAACAATCACAAGTGTGGCTGAAAGCAAGGAGGTTCCAAAACCTCCTTTCTGTTCCTGCTGATGTTGAGGTCTTCGGGAAATCCAGCAACGTGGTGTTTGTGGATTCAACAAACCAAGAATTCCAGTTTCTCTGCTGGAATATGAGCAATCTCCATGTGCAAGGGCTCCATTTCCATAGGGCAGCAAGGACTTCAGTCCTCCAGTCCTTATTCTGTCTCACTCATTGCAAATTCAAGCTGCTGTTCTTCATGCTGCCCCTTTGGGGCATTTCCTAAGCTCTTGCCACAGGGGTGTCAGTAAACTGGGCCAGACCCCGTGGAAAATGAATCCACCAAAGCTCATCTTGGGGCTTTTCTTTGCAGTTTCATAGAGCAGGAAAGATCTGCAGAGGAGAGGCCAACATCTGTGACCTCCCCGAGTACTGCAACGGCTCCTCAGCGGTCTGCCCCTTGGACACCTTCAAGCAAGATGGAACCGTATGTGGAGACAATGACCACTGCTATGAAGGCAGCTGCCACAGCCACGAGGCCCAGTGCAAAGCTTTATTTGGCAAAGGCAAGAGAGCTCATGGAATCATGGAATGGGTTGGGTTGGAAGGGACCCTAAAGCTCATCCACTTCCAACCTCCTGCCATGGGCAGGGACCCCTTCCATAGAGCAGCTTGCTCCAAGCCCCTGTGTCCAACCTGGCCTCGAGCACTGCCAGGGATGGGGCAGCCACAGCTTCTCTGTTCCATAGTCTCACCACCCTCCTAAGGAAGAATAGGAGCATACAAAAGCCCTCTGTAAGTAAAACCAGGTTCTTCTGTGGCCTTACCCCATTTATGAGCACTTTGGAGAACCCCTGCAAATGAAGCCAGTAGCATTTCTCATGGAAGGCATTGCTGGGGAAGACAAAGATACTGATAAGGCAGAACATCTTTGTCCTCATTTCGACATGGGACCCAAAGGCATTGCCACACCAGCCTTTACATGGCGCTACCACCATGTAAAGATCACCAGCAGTGATCTCTGCAGAACATGTGGGCAATGAGGTTTACTTTGAGAGCATTTTAGATGCTTGAGCACTTGGGAGCCCTGCCCTGACCTCAGGCTCTCCATGCTCTCCCTCCATCCTCTGGTATTCCATGGACATGAAGATGTTCTGACAAAACTGGAGTCCCCTGGGCTAGAAATGGTTCTGCCTTATTGAAACCCACATCTTTGAGCTGGTTCTGACCTCTAACAGGAATTAAGTGTTTCTGATATGGAATATAATGGTGGCGATCCTGCTTTCATGGTCAATGGCAGATATAGTGACCTGTGCCACGCAGCCAGTTAAAGACTTACAGAGAAAAACAGGATTGGAAGAGATTTAAGGTTTTGAATCCAATTTATGCTCCATATTCTTCTGTATAAATGACCATGGTCCGTTGTGACCATTGGTCAATGTCTTGGTGGCAAACCTCTTTGTTTAGTCCATTCGTTCTTACATTGACTATTCTGGTCCAGAAAAGGACCAGAACATAAACCATGGCAGGTCAAATGCACTCACAGAAATGATCCAGAGGGATAAAGGGATGCCATAGTCCCTGTCCCTCCATAAACATCTCCTTTTGCTCCACAGCCGCCCAATGTGCTCCATTGAGCTGCTTCCTGGAGGTGAATGTCCGAGGTGACCGGTGTGGGAACTGTGGCTGGAACGGGACACACTTCACAAAATGCCTGGAAGAGTAAGTGCTGGATACTGGGGTCCAGTGGCAATGTCCCCAGGAGTAACTTGCTCCCATCCACAGCTCTGCTGTGCAGCAGGACCCAACCTGAGCCCATGTTCCAGGGGTGCCCTGAGCAGCGCCCAGCACAGTGGCACAAGGGCACCCTCATCCCCGTGGTGATGCCCTTGGGGATGTCCCCCAGCACCCCATTGGGTTTCTTTGCTCAGCTGCTCACTGCGATGGAGCTGGGGTGCCCCAGGGCCCTTTCCCAGAGCTGCTCCACATGGGCAGATCCCCAGCCTGGGCTGCACTCCAGGATTAGGTTTCCCAGGGGTAAGACCTTACACTTGTCCCTGTTGGACTCCATCAGGAGCATATAAAACGGGAAACACACATGAAATTGAGACTCAAAACGACAAATGGAAGCATCTCTGCAGCTTCTGGAGTGACACACCAAAGGGCTGCGCTGATGTGCCCAAGGCACCGACACCAACTGGCTTAAAAGAGTCAGTGTGGATGCTGTTTAAGTGTCCTAACCTCAGAAAAGGGGTGTTTGGGTGCAAAATGTCCAACAGGATTGTCCCTGCACATCTGGAACCTCTGACCATGCCCAGGGTTGCTCCAAGCATGTGAGCTGGAGCGGGTTAAACTGATACCAGGGTGTGCACCAGCACCATGGATCACCACATCCCAGCTGTCCCTACAAACCCTTAGAGCCGTCTGTCTGCCCCAGGAACGTGCTGTGCGGAAGGGTGCAGTGTGTTAACATCAAGAGGGTACCAGTCAGGGAGGATGGTGAGACCGTGGTGCAGACCGCCATCGACAACGTGCTCTGCTGGGGGCTCGACTTCCATCTGGATCCAGACACTCCCGACGAGGGGGCAGTGAAAGATGGGACATCGTGCGGCAGGAACAAGGTACCATGTGAGCACCAGGACACGTGGATAGTACAGGGGTGGAGATGAAACGTGAGGAGTTTGATCCTAAAGGAGACGTTCATGGTCTCCAATCCAAACCCCATCGTGCCTTCTGGTAAAGCTTCCTTTGGCAGCTGGAAAAAAAAACATCTCGTATTGGTTTTGTGGGTTTTTCCCTCAGATTAAGAGAAAAAATACAATAATTGGTATTTTTGTCCCCATTAGAAGAGAAAAGAAATGCATTTTGTTCTTCTTTTGAGGTTATTGCCAAAGCCAACCTTTATTTGTTGCACATACAAAAGAATCTGAAGTGTTGTTCCAAGAGCAGGACTCACTCCTTCCCTTTGGCCCACATAGAAAACCAAATTCCTGTTGAGCTGCTGACATACTGAAGGATGAGTTTCCTGCTATTACATGGCAGGGAAAATACTCTGGAGGAAAACAGAGGTGCTGAGTTCCACCAAAAGGGAAGGAGCTCCTGAGGGCCGGCTTTGGTAGCGTTGTCCTTTCAGGAGACGTGGGTTTCACATCACCAAATGCAAAGGGTCATTAAAAAAAGAACTCATTTGCAAGGCCAAAAGTAGAAACTGCATCTCCTTCGTTCTCCTTCTGTACAGAGGAGATGAGTTTGTGCCTGCTAAATTTGGAAGATACCTCCAGGTTATTCAGTGGAGTTCCAAGGTCTGGTTCACATCATGGACAGGACAAGACCAGAGCCACAAAGTGCTGGGAGCTGGGGGAAATGTGTTGATTTCTATCCAAAGATCAGGATGATTGTGCCCAAGAGCCCATCCATCCAGAACCCTCCACCAGCCTCGGGCAGTTACCTAGGGAAAGGGTATGAACAGAACAGGCACATATGGTCCTTCCCACTAGCATTGGCCCTACCTTCAACCATGTTCAGCTCTTAGATACTCAGTTCCTTTGGTACAAGTGGTTGCTGTGCATTTTGTCACCCTCACGGGGTTTGTTCTGTCTCTCCTTTGCTTTACCTTGGCCCTGGAACCCCAGAGCTTCATTTTATGCTTCCCTAATGCTTGTTTAGAGAAAGAAAAGTCTGGAACAACACAAAAGGACTGACTGTTTCTCACTGCTTTCATCCGCCCTTTTATCATCCCACTAATCCCAACCTACTTCTACCTGCAGATCTGTATGAACAGGACGTGTGTTGGTGCAGCTTTCCTCAACAATGATTGTGGGGACACCAAATGCTATGGCAGAGGGGTACGTAGGACACCTCAGAGTGGTCTTTGACTATAAAAGCATGAAGTGTCAATTGGCCTCTCAAAAGCACTATTAGAAGTCCAGAATCATCCCTGGTTCAGCAACACAGAGATTCGTTTGGGTTGCACCCATGACTGAGCTCTGACCACCCAAAACTCTTCTCTTGGTTCCTTTTACCCTTTTACTTCTTTGTTCCCTTAAATAACACTTCCACATCACAACGTTTCATCCTTCACTGCACCCGTCAGTGCTACGGAATGTAACATGGGTGGAACTGCAAAGAGCATCTAAAAAACCCATGTTCAGGTCTAGAAATCCATTTTCCTTACAAATAGCACAGAGATGGCCCATTTTGTACCACACTGGCTGCACGTCATCTTATAGACAACCTACATTTGGGACATTAATGCTGGCAGAACTGTTTCATATGTGGATCTCTTTATGGCATCACTTCCAGCAGCTGCCCCTTTCCAGCCTCCCATTATTCCTGCCCCCTGTCCAGCCAGGGTCATCCCACCACATTCTTAGAATCACAGAATCAGCCAGGCTGGAAAAGCCCTTCAAGCTCATGCAGTCCAACCATTCCCAGCACTGACAAGGCCACCATTGCCCCATGGCACTGAGGCCTCGTCTCCACGGGGTGTGAACCCTTGCAGGGATGGTGCCTGCAGCCCTGCCCTGGGCAGCCTGTTCCAATGCCTGAGCACCCTCTGGGGCAGGAATTGTTCCTCAGCTCCATCTAAACCTGCCCTGGTGCAGCTTGAGGCCGGTTCCTCTTGTCCCATCCCTTGTTCCTTGGGAGCAGAGCCCAGCCCCTCCTGGCTCCATCCTCCTCTCAGGCACTTGTAGGGGACAATTTGCTGCACCCCATGAGAGGTTCCACTGTTACAGACCATGAGTGAGCACCAAGAAACGCAGGAGCTGAGTAATCCAGCCCGGACAGACACATGAATACACAACCAAGGCAGTCACGGTCCTGACTTCAAGAAAACACCAACTTACTCATTCTCTCCGCTGTCATCTCCTTGCTGTCGTTGTAGCACCTCTTGCTGGATCCTCAGTGATGGATCAGGGACTTGCAGTGCCCTCACTTCACGGGTGCAGCAGTCACCTAATGATGGGTACAAGCCCACAGCCCCCAACAGCCTGGGACCAGGGCCCCCAGTCCATCACCTCTGCCCAAAACAGGCTGAACATTGCCACAGTGGAGCTAAAGCAGAGCAACAAATGCATCTCAGACACAGATCTCAGCCAGCCTGGCTCTGCTGCGCTCACAGCCTATCCCCAGAGACAGACAGGGCCCATCATGATCTCTTTGGGTTTCATGCCATAAAGCACGTGCTTGCTTTCAGGTGTGCAACAACAATGACAACTGCCACTGTGATTTCGGGTGGGCCCCTCCGGACTGCCAGCTGGAAGGGCTCGGAGGCAGCATTGACAGTGGGCCACCCCCTCCTCAGCACCGTAAGTACCGTGCGCTGGGACCTCCCTGCGCATCCCACTGCCCGTCTCAGCTTGACGACGATCTTACAGGTCTTTTCCAAGCTCCTCGAGTCTCTGATCCGATACTTAAAGATCAGTTCAGACTTTGTTCGGGCAGCTCTTTGTCCCTTGCTATTTAGCCACGTTGGATTATTTTCTCTCCTCCTTTATCTTACCTTACCTCACCATTCTCTTACCTTACCTTTACCTTACCTCACCATTCTCTTACCTTACTTTACCTTACCCTTACCTTACCTTTGTCATACACTTTCTTTCCCTCCTCTTCTCTTCCCTTCCCTTCTCATCCCTTCCCATCCTTTCCCTTCCCTCCCTCTCCCTTTTCTTCCTTTTCCTTTCCTTTCCTTTCCTTTCCTTTCCTTTCCTTTCCTTTCCTTTCCCTTCCCTTCCTTTCCTTTCCCTTCCCATCCTTTCCCTTCCCTTCCTCTCCCTTCTCTTTCCCTTCCCATCCTTTCCCTTCTCTTCCCTCCTCTCCTCACCTCTTTTCCATCACTCCAGCTGCACTCACTTGCCTTTCCCCGCTCTCCAGACCATTCCCAGTGCACCCACACGAGCTGCAGATCGATTCCATTAAGCCCCGAGGCCCAGCAGCCAGCACACACTTCAGGAAGCTGCTTTATGAGGGTGTCCTTCTTCTAGAACCTTCCTCTCCTCTCAGCCCAGGCACCCAGCAGAGCTCCCCTCTCTGCTCATCACTTCTGCTGCTGAAGGACTTTTGGGTCTTTCTGCTCTTCATTTCACCAGGCCAATGCCACACTGCTCAGGCAGTAACTGGCATGGCAGAAACCACACTCCATTGAGCAGGTAACAGTTGATTTGCCAAATCAGCTGTTCGTCAAGTATCAACCCATTGTGGTATTCACCTCTCAGATACTCAAAGCAGGGTTAGATGGGGCTTGGAGCAAGCTGCTCTAGTGGAAGGTGTCCCTGCCCGTGGCAAGCGGGTGGAACTGGATGAGATTTAAGGTCCCTTCAACCCAAACCACTCTGTGATTACATGACTTATCCATACACTAATGGCACAGTGAAGCACCAGCCATTAGCTGAAGGAGATGTTCAGCTCACATTACCTTTTCCTTCAGTGCTGTACTCTTCACAGAATCCCAACCTGGTTTGGATTGGGATTGGAGGGACCTTAAAGCTCATCCAGTTCCAACCCCTGCCACAGGCAGGGACCCCTTCCACTAGAGCAGCTTGCTCCAAGCTCCTGTGTCCAACCTGGCCTTGAGCACTGCCAGTGATGGGGCAGCCACAGCTTCTCTGGGCACCCTACATCCTTCATCTGTGTGTCCTTCTCAGGAACCACACAGGAAACCTTCCTGCCCATTCATTATGTCCACAAACTCCTTCCATGCAGCCCCAAACACTTGCTGGTTCCAGGTCTATGCAACATTACTTCAGTCTCTACACTGTATACCTCAAGGCTTTTCATTGCTTCTCAGAAGGATAGGAACAATGGTAGCTCCCAAGCAGGGCGTGCTGGAGGTCATTAGGAGACCCAGATTGGGAGCAGAAGTTAGAGACAATCATAGAATCATAGACATCAGGTTGGAGGAGACCTCGAGGATCACCTGCTCCAAACTTTCCAGGCACAGCATGACCTAGACTCAATGTCCCACCACCCTATCCAGCCCAATCTTAACGGTGTCCAGTTGTGGGGAGTCACCACTTCCAAGTGAGCATCTGTTGCTCCAGGGTTGTACACTCCTGACTACCTGAACACCCATGACAAGTGCTGCTCCCACCAGAGCTCCGCGGTGCCAGGGATACCCAGTGTGCACACAGCATCATGAGCATCATGCTCTTCCTTTCTCTCTTCCATCCCAAGCGTTCACATCTGCAAGGAACATTGTCAAAACAGCTAGACTGATGCTTTTCTTCATCCTGGCCTTCCTGCTGCACAAGAGGGCTGCCTTTGTTCGCTGCCTCCGAAGGTGAGTCCATCTCCACTGAGCTCCACATCACCAGGTAAACCTGAGGCACATCCCACCTCCTCTCACCAAGGTTCTCAGCATCCCCTTCCATGGAAACCCTTTATGTCAGGGGTTCACAGTGCAGGGCTTACCACCCTTTGTGTGAGCCACGTTCCTCAGGCATCAGGCAGAACTTGCAAGGTAAGGCAAGCAAATCGGCTCTGATCCGTGAGGAGAGCTCTGTCACAGCTTGCTGCCTCTCATCCCCAAAGGGCAGCTCCAGCTTGAAGAGTTTTCAATCCTTCCTGGGAGGTTTTCCATGGACATTTTGAAACTAAAATTGTCCAAGTTCAGGGTGTTTTGTCCTAAAGTTCAGCTTTTTCGAAAAGCCTCTTCTTTTTTTAATTCTTTTGGAATATTCAATCCCATTTTCTAGATTTTTCCTTTTTTTTTTTAGTTCACTGAAAAATGCAAATAGAAGTTAGAAAAACAAAAGAAAAAGAAAGATTTTATAACAGTGGAAAAAACAGGAAATATTTTACAACAGTTTGTGGAGGATAAACACTCTTATCCTCTTACTGCTCTGCACATTTTTCCCAGGTCAAATTGCTTTATAAGCTTAACTGAAAGAACATGGGAATGTAACTGCAGAGAGGGAAAATCATGGAATCCCAGACTGATTTGTGTTGGAAGTGACCTTAAAGCTCCTCCAGCTCCAACCCCTGCCACGGGCAGGGACCCCTTCCACTAGAGCAGCTTGCTCCAAGCCCCTGTGTCCAACCTGGCCTTGAACACTGCCAGGGATGGGGCAGCCACAGCTTCTCTGGGCACCCTGTGCCAGCGCCTCAGCACCCTCACAGGGAAGAGCTTCTGCCTTATCTCCAACCTGAACTTCCCTGTTTCAGTTTGAACCCATCACCCCTTGTCCTGTCACTGCAGTCCCTAATGAAGAGTCCATCCCCAACATCCTTGTAGCCCCCTTCACACACTGGAAGCTGCTCTGAGGTCTCCACGCAGCTTCTCTTCTCCAGGCTCAACAGCCCCAATGTTCTCAGCCTGGCTCCATACAGGAGCTGCTCCAGCCCCTGAGCATCCTCGTGGCCTCCTCTGGACTTGTTTCAACAGCTCCATGTCCTTATGTTGAGGACCTCAGAACTGCACCCAGTGCTGCAAGTGGGGGCTCACAAGAGCACAGCAGAGGGTCAGGATCCCCTCCCTGAGCTGCTGCTCACGCTCTGGGGGTGCAGCCCAGCACAGAGCGGGGTTCTGGGCTCAAGCGCACACTGAAACTGGGTCATGGGGAGCTTCTCCTCACCCAGCACCCCAAGTCCTTCTCCTCAGGCTCCATCCCATCTCCCCCAGCCTGGGTTTGTGCTGGGGTTGCCCCAGCCCGGGAGCAGGACCTTGCCCTTGGCCTGGTTGAGCTCCATGAGGTTCACACAGTCCCACCTCTGCAGCGTGTCCAGGTCTATGTGGATCCAGCCCTTCTCTCCAGCGTGTCACTGCACCACACAACTGTGTCATCACAACCTCATTCACAATCCCAGACCAGAAAATGAGCCGTCGCATTCCCCTCCGTGATCTCTGCACATCCACAGGCTTCAGATTTCCTGGGCTCATTTATCCTGCCAGGAAGCAGGAAAGATCCACACAGAGATTTGCTCTACTCTGTGCAGCAAGCTTGTGTTGGTACCCAGCTACCTCCTGTATTCCCAGTTTAGGTACCTCTACCCTATGTTATAGTCTCCAGAGCAGATTGAATGAATGCTTTCCCCTTACTACAGTGACCTGTGGGTCTAATCTCGGGTCAGGATTCAACCTTATGTGAAACCAGGTAAGAAACAGGATTTAACTTACTGCACAGCTCTATTTCCTTGTTCTACATCCCAGTGTCAGAGGACAAGGAAACCCTACCCAGTATTCCTCATAAGGTATTTGTCTATCAACAAAAACAGCTGATGCTGCATGAAACCACTGTCCAAAGTCCATGTTCACTGAGCACTTGATGTTATAGGTATCGTAGGTGGCTATTTAGAAGAAAGGACAAAGGATGGAGTAGGAGTCGTTCTTCTTCTCTGAAAGATGTAAGTATTAAAATCCACGTTCTCAAAGGGCTTTCACTTCTTGGTACCTTCCAAACTTCCTTCTCCTTTCGCAGTAATTCTGCTCCCTGTTATTTTCAGTGCAAGGTGGAAGCTGCCAGTGAGGACACAGGCAAAGGGTGCAGCAGCCCTGCAGCAAACGGGTTGGGTTCATGACAAAAGACAGTTTGGGGTAAAAAGCAGCATGTTCCTACAAACAGCAGTGCTTTCATTGACAGCTTCATGGTGGCACAGCTGAAGGAAGCACCAGCAAACGCAGGAATTCTGTCTAGACTGGGACAAACAGGAGATCTCTCCCAAAATGAGCTCTATGAGGCTGCAAACATCCGAGTGTCCTGGCAGGGAGGGTCAGGTTCAAGTCTTTGCTTTAGTCCTGGCCATGGGGCTTTCCTGCTGTGGTGCTGCTGTTTGGAGAGGTGGCTCATTCCTCCAGGAATGTGGCTAATCTAAAGCTGATGCAGTTTGTTCAGATTAAGTTTTCCAAGGAAAAGCTCCTTGGAAAAGAAATATAAATAAAATCCTGCTGCTTCTAGTTAGAAAAGCAGAAAACAGCTCAGGAACCAGAACAGAGGAAAGAGAGTAAGGAAGAAGAGCAGCTGGGGTCTCACCTCATATCATGTGCAGGGACCACCCATCCAGGAGGCCCAGAGAAGAGCAATGGGGTGGGAAACTCATGGTCTTCAAGGAAAAACTGGGAACATGGGCTGTGTGACTTGGAGAGGTGAGTGAGGAGCTACGGGATAATAACCCCCAAATCCATTCAAGGCAACAAGTGAGACCTTGTCTTTTAGGCTGATCATGGGCACAACAAAAATGGGTGAGACTAAACTGAAACAAGAGATTTTGGTTAGAAAGATGCAAAAATAATGCTGTCTCTTTATACACAGCACTGAGGAGATCCACCACATCTCCTAGAATCACAGAATCCCAGCCTGGTTTGGGTTGAAGGGACCTTAAAGCTCATCCAGTTCCAACCCCCTGCCATGAGCAGGGACACCTTCCACTAGAGCAGCTCGCTCCAAGCCCCATCCAACCTGGCCTTGAACACTGCCAGCCCCCAGGAGAAGGGTTTTGAACAAGTGAACCTAAAAGGAGAGATGGGGAAGTTACTTTTATCTATCAATAGTTAGCTAAATACATCTGTCATTGTCACAAGGTGCTGATGAAATCAAGCACTGAACATAATGCAAAGGAGATTAGTCACATGGAGAGATCACAGGAGCAATCTAATCTTTGACAGAGCATTAGCATAACCCACAACATGAGTAAGAGGAGAGCAGAAGTAGTATGATAAGTCTGACATCTTTGTATTAGATGTTGTCTTAACACATCATGTGTGGTCTCTGAACACCACTGGAGACCAGGAGCGAGAGGTGGTAAAATGCAGGAAAATTTGCTCCATTGAAGTGATGCAATTGAAGTATTTCACTCCAATTTTGACAACATTGTAAGTGAGGAAAGCCATTGGAGAGAGAAAGCATAGTTAAGAATAGCAGGGAAGCACTGACACCAGGGCAGGGGTTAGAAACTTCAGCCCAGGGAAGAGGAGCAAAGAGAGGAGGTGCCCTGTTACGTTTGCAGGTGATGCACCTAGAAATTGAATCATGGAATAGTTTGGGTTGGAAGGGACCTCAAAGCTCCTCCAGTCCCAACCCCTGCCACGGGCAGGGACCCCTTCCATAGAGCAGCTTGCTCCAAGCCCCTGCGTCCAACCTGGCCTTGAACACTGCCAGGGATGGGGAATTCACAACCTTAACATCATCATCACTGGACCAAAATAAGCTCCGTTCACTCAGAAAGTGCTGCACTAACCCTGACCTTTCCTTCCTCCAGGATGACCTAACAGAGGATGAGTTCTGAGCCAGAGTTGAGCCTCTCTGCAGCACACGAGGCCCCTGAGGGCTGCCAGAGACAGGCCCAGCTAAGAGAGCAGCCTCGTGCATCGCTGCCTCTGAGAAGCTGCAGGACAGCTTTGCTCTCCCCAAGTCTGACCCGTTAGCTGGGGGTTGTTCAGCTTTAAACAGCAAAGTTACCTTCGAGGCATTAAACAGGGTTTGTTCTGGTTTCTCTATTCAATAAACAGCTTGTTTTCAGGAGGCAGCTCCTCCAAAGGGCTCCAGCTCTGCTTCCTAGGAAATTTACTGTACCAGCATTCCTGGTCATCATGGGCCCTACAAACTCCATAGGCACATGGCAGGAGGTATCTCAACAAGGGGTTGGTTTTGGGACTGATCCTGCTTGGTGCCATGGACAGTGGGATTCAGCACCCTCAGCACGTTTGCTGATGACACCGAGCTCTGTGGTGCAGTGACATGCTGCAGGGAAGGGATGGAATCCACATGGACCAGGACATGCTGGAGGTGGGATCATTTGAGCCTCACGGAGCTCAACCAGGCCAAGGGCAAGGTCCTGCCCCTGGGCTGGGGTATTCCCAGGGCAAACACAGGCTGGAGGAGATGGGATGGAGAAGCCTGAGGAGAAGCTCCCCATGACCCAGCTTCAGTGTGTGCTTGAGCCCAGAACCCCCCCGTGTGCTGGGCTGCACCCCCAGAGCGTGAGCAGCAGCTCAGGAAGGGGATCCTGACCCTCTGCTGCATGAAGGTGAGCCCTTAGAGCAGCTCCAGTGTCTAAAGGGGCTGCAGGGAACCTGGAGAAGGGCTGAAAGAAGGGGTCTGACTTCCCTCTTTCCACCCATTTTCCCAGCACTCCATAGGACCATAAATCCCAGACTGGTTTGGGTTGTAAAGGACATTAAGATCATCCGGTTCCAAACCCTTTCCATGGGCAGGGACACCTCACATTAGACCACGTCACCCAAGGCTCTGTCCAACCTGGCTTTCAACACTGAACACTTCTGCCTCTGTGCCTGCTTTTGCCCTTGATCTCTCACTCATTTCTGCACTGACAGCCCTGAAGCATCCCCAAGCAGAGAGTTCAGACAGCACAACCCATGCCTGAACCCTTCACATCACCCAGAAACATCCTCAAGCACTGCAGGAGCTCAGGAAACCTCCCTACAAACCCACCCAAAGCACCTCCACTCCTCGCTGACAGCACAGTGAAAAGGAGGGGGAAATAACCAGCCCAGAATGCCAACTAACCCAGGAGACACTGCCCAGGGTCAGAGGCTCACATCCAGATGGATTTCTGTCCAAACCAGGTGTTCTTGATTATTCCACAGCCACCTCAGAAGCTGGAGGCTGCCACCTTCCAGTGCTGTGGAACACAGGCACCGCTCGCCTCACAGCACCCGCACAGCTGAGCTGAGGCAGAAGGCAGAGAAAGCACAATGGTAATAAACCCAGTTATCAGCAGTGATTGTCAAGTGTCTCCATCACCGGCGCCGAGCCCAAAGCTGGAGGGGATTTGCTGCACTGAGCCTTCAGCACCTTGTCTGAGCCTCCCTGGAGAGGAATGGATCCATGGAAGAGCAACCACCTCCTGCAGGCATTGGGCTCACACCCAGGAACCTTGGTTTGAGCAGCAGCCCCTTGGCACGGGCAACCGGAGTCAATGTGATGGAGCCCAGCGCTTGTCAGGGAAGAGCTGAGAACAACACATGGTTAAGAACAGAACAGCAAAAGGTCCATGGGGAGGCCCAGGCTGCGCAAAGAGGTGGGGAATGAACCCCCTGCCCCTGCCACGGGCAGGGACCCCTTCCATAGAGCAGCTTGCTCCAAGCCCCTGTGTCCAACCTGGCCTTGAGCACTGCCAGGGATGGGGCAGCCACAGCTTCTCTGGGCACCCTGTGCCAGCGCCTCAGCACCCTCACAAGGAAGAGCTTCTGCCTAAGAGCTCAGCTCAGTCTCCCCTCGGGCAGGTTCAAGCCATTCCCCTTGTCCCAAGCCCCTCTCCAGCTTTCCTGCAGCCCCTTCAGGCACTGGAGCTGCTCTCAGGTCTCCCCTTCAGGAGCCCTCTCTTCTCCAGGCTGACCCAGGACTCGTACAGACCCACGCTGCGTTACTCATTACCCTTACAAACCCACACCTGTGCCTGCACCACCCACATTTCATCGCTCCTTTTATTAAAATAAGGTTTCATTTAGGACAACGCCACAAGACCTGAAGGTGTCCTCCCAGCACCGCCACAGGCTGCCCGCGGTGGGGCCCCACCATGGACACTCCCCCTTTGCGGCAGATCCCTACCACAGCCGATCCCCTTCATAAATCCCCTCCACAGCCGATCCCCTCCACAGCTGATCCCCCCAATAGTGGATCCCCTCCACAGGGGATCCACTCCATAGCAGCTCCTCCTCCACAGCAGATCCCCTCCATAGCGGAGCGGCTCCCACACACTCCCGATCCCCTCCCCAGCCGATCCCCTTCATAAATCCCCTCCACATCTGATCCCCTCCGCAGCTGATCCCCTCCACAGGGGATCCACTCCATAGCAGCTCCTCCTCCACAGCAGATCCCCTCCATAGCGGCTCCCACACACACCCGATCCCCCCCCCTCGATCCCCCCCCCACCCGATCCCCTCCGCCCTCGATCCCCTCCACACCGGCTCCCCCCGCTCTCTCCCTCCTCTCCCTCCTCCCCTCCCCTCATGGCGCCGCTCCCTCCCCGCCTTCCCCTCCGCGCCTCAGGCCCCAGCCGGTTCCAGCCGGTCCGGACCCGCCCTTTGCCGGGTGGGGAGCGTCACTGCTGCGCGCCGCCGAGTGACGTCAGCGCCGCGCCGGGCCTCGCAATGGAGCGGGAGGACGAGTGGCTGCTGCAGTCCCTGAGCCAGTGAGGGGGGGACCGGGACCGATCCCGTTCCCGGTCCCATTCCCGTTCCCGATCCCATTCCCGTTCCCATTCCCAATCCCATTCCCGATCCCATTCCCGGTCCCATTCCCATTCCCGATCCCATTCCCGATCCCATTCCCAATCCCATTCCCTGTCCCAGTCCCATTCCCAGTCCCGTTCCCATTCCCGATCCCATTCCCCTTCCCGTTCCCATTCCCAATCCCATTCCCGATCCCATTCCCCATCCCATTCCCGTTCCCATTCCCAATCCCATTCCCGATCCCATTCCCATTCCCGATCCCATTCCCGATCCCATTCCCGATCCCATTCCCAATCCCATTCCCTGTCCCAGTCCCATTCCCAGTCCCGTTCCCATTCCCGATCCCATTCCCAATCCCATTCCCGATCCCATTCCCGGTCCCATTCCCGGTCCCATTCCCATTCCCGATCCCATTCCCAATCCCATTCCCGATCCCATTCCCGATCCCATTCCCGTTCCCATTCCCAATCCCATTCCCGATCCCATTCCCATTCCCGGTCCCATTCCCGGTCCCATTCCCATTCCCGTTCCCATTCCCAATCCCATTCCCGGTCCCATTCCCAGTCCCATTCCCGGTCCCGTTCCCATTCCCGATCCCATTCACCTTCCCGGTCCCATTCCCAATCCCATTCCCGATCCCATTCCCGTTCCCATTCCCAGTCCCATTCCCGATCCCATTCCCATTCCCGATCCCATTCCTGATCCCATTCCCGTTCCCATTCCCAATCCCATTCCCGGTCCCATTCCCGATCCCATTCCCATTCCCGATCCCATTCCCCTTCCCATTCCCGGTCCCATTCCCGATCCCATTCCCATTCCCGATCCCATTCCCCTTCCCATTCCCGGTCCCATTCCCGTTCCCATTCCCGATCCCGTTCCCATTTCCAATCCCATTCCCGGTCCCATTCCCGATCCCATTCCCGTTCCCATTCCCGATCCCATTCCTGTTCCCATTCCCAATCCCATTCCTGTTCCCATTCCCAATCCCATTCCCGATCCCATTCCCATTCCCAATCCCATTCCCGTTCCCATTCCCGATCCCATTCCCGATCCCATTCCCCTTCCCATTCCCGGTCCCATTCCCAATCCCATTCCCATTCTCAATCCCATTCCCGATCCCGTTCCCATTCCCGGTCCCATTCCCAATCCCATTCCCATTCCCGATCCCATTCCCGGTCCCGTTCCCATTCCCGATCCCATTCCCAGTCCTGGTCCCGTTCAGCCGCCGCTCCTTCCTCCTCCTTGTCCCCGCAGGTACGAGGACCTGCACGTCTTCGAGCTCCAGGAGCCCACCCGCCTCCTCGAATGGGCCCCAGGGAACCGTGAGTGCGCGCTGGGCCTGAGGGGAGCCGTGGGGAAGGGGCGGCCATGGGGTCGGGACGGGGCCGCAGCGTGGGGCTGTGCAGGGCTGGATAGCACCGCAGCGCCGGGGTATGGCCGTCACCGTGACCCTGTGCTTCACCCCCCCTCCCCGAGGTGTCTTCGTGGCCGGGTATGGAGAGGCCGGTGGGAACGAGATCCTGCAGCTGCTCCCGCCGCCCCCCATGCGGGAGGAGGGCACCAAGGTGGGTGCTGCGGGCAGGACGGCACCGACCGCATCCCGCGGGGCCCCTCGCCTTGGGCTCCCGAAGGCTGGGGTTCAGCGGCTGTTACCCGGGCCCTGCTGCGCTGCTAGAGGGCTTGGCCAGGTTGTGAGTAGGAAGGGTTTAAGTTGGTGGAGGGGAGATGTCGATGAAGGGGGGGGCTCTGCATCGGGGACTGCAGCGATGGGACAAGGGGTGATGGATTCAGACTGAAACGGGGGAGATTTAGGTTAGGTACAAGACAGAAGCTCTTCCCTGTGAGGGTGCTGGGAGACTGGGATGGGATGAATGGAGAAGGTTTGGGTGCCCCATCCCTGGCAGCGTTCAAGGCCAGGTTGGACACAGGGGCTTGGAGCAAGCTGCTCCAGTGGAAGGGGTCCCTGCCCGTGGCAGGGGTTGGAACTGGAGGAGCTTTAAGCTCCCTTCATCCCAAATCAGGCTGGGATTCTATGATGTGATTCTTGACAGAGCTTTCTCCAGATCCTCTTTAACTGTTTGTGATCCCTCAATCCTACAGCTCCTGTTGAAACAGGCATTGCTGGGCAGGCAGAAGAGGGTGGCTTGTGTCTCTGCCTCTTGTCAGGGTGACCAACCACACCAAGCTCTGCATTGTTAAGTGATGAGAAATCACTTTGCTTCTGATTTCCAGAGCCTGTTTCCAGAGAGAGAATTCAAGGTGGAATGTGGTGGGTTTTCCGACCGCCCCATACACAGCCTGAAGTGTGTGCCTGGCACCAGGTAAGGCACCGAGGTCCTTTCAGGGCATATTGGAGATGCAGAAGGAGTTCATCCACTGGGAGAAAGCTCCTTTTCCTTCCTTGCTTCCTGACCTAGCTGTGAGAGTACGGAGGGGAGCTGCTGGCCAGTGACATGTAGTGCTCCTCCCAGCACCTTGCCTTGGTGTTTGGAGAGGAGCAGTGGTTGGGGTGCTCATCAGAATGGATTGCACCCTGCTGCTGCAGCCCTGCCAGCCCCAGGGGCTCTGTGTGTGTGTGTGTGTGTGTGTTCACAAAGGTTTCCTTTCCTGCTGTTAGACCAAGCAAACACACTTCCCTCTGGCTGAGTCATTTCACCCCTTCAGCTCTCTCCTCCCACACAAGCCCCTGATGCTACTCTGGGGCTCTTTGCACCATCCTTAGTCTAGCTCTTGTGGAATATGTGTTAATTCAGTGCCATTCCCTGGGACTGTTTACCCTCGTGTGAGGAGTTCCGGGATTCTGGTCCTTCCAGCCCCTTCTCGCCTCCAAGCACAGGGAAAAGCCTCTGAGCACAGGAGGAGCAGCAGGACACCTTGTCCCAGGCTCTTCTCTGCTCCTGGAGAGTTTTATGGGGTTCTTTTTGTTCTTCCAGTTTGCTGGTGACCAGTGGCCCACCAGACAGCTCCCTCCAGCTCTGGAAGGTGTCAGCAGAGGACTCTAGTAAGGAACAGATGTGTTTCTCAGTTAGTTTCACAATGCAGTCTTTGCATCAAGCATCTTTAGCTTCCCCTTTTGCCTGGGTATAAAATGAGGAGAGGAGCACCAGTCCCATTAGGTAACATCTTGAGTGACTGCCCTTGCATGGCAGGGGCTGGAGAAGGGCACGAGAAGGGTCTGTGCCAACTCTGGTGGCTTGGAAAGATGGGGACTTGCCAGCATAAGCCTCCTAAGGGAATTAGGAGATTTAGGCCTCTCACAGTGGCTTTCCACTTAGTTGTAAGCTCTTAATCATACAAACAACCCCCTTCTTTATCCAGCTGGCACAGTGTTACCTTTGAAACTCCAAAGGTTGAAATAAAAGAGCTCCTTACACCACTTTTCAGGTTACTCCATAAACACCTCAGTTCTCCAAGCCTCTGTCTGCCGTAGAAAAAGGGTTGCTGTTGCTTTGCTACAGCAAAATTGGGAAACCCTTTGAAACCACCAGAAAGGAAGTGCAGAGCATTGTCAAAAGCTTTCTTACTCTTCCTCCTTGAAAATCAGCATCTTGCTTCACAACTTCCTATGTGTTTGGCTGGATTTGCCATGGTAATCCTGGCTGGATGTATTGGCACAGCGGGTTTATTCTGGTGAGGGCTTTAGTCGTAATTGGCTTCCTTATTGCTTTAGTAGGTCACTTTTAGCTTTGTGAAACAGCTTAATCTCAGGGCTTACTTGGCTCCTGATGTGCTTTACAGCTGCTCTTATCTCCCAAACAGATGTTATTAAACCTGTAAGTGCCATACCTACAGAAAATGGGCATCCTTGGGCTAGAATTGCAACCACAGCAGCCAGAGCCCAGTGGGTCCTGCATGGATCAACCCTTGACAGTGTCCACATTACAGAGGTGGAATCAAGGAAAAATATCGACGTGGCAGGTATTCAAGTCAGATGTCTGCTGGTGCAAAGCTTTGGGTAAAGCAAGAGGAGCTGCCCAAGCAGCAAACACTTCACTGCGTGGGTGCTTCCAGACACATGCCCAGGGGTATAAAGATGGATCTTGAAAGCAGTTACAATGCTCTGGGCTGTCTCCAGCTTCTCACTACTCCCGTGACAGTGATTCCTCAGGCTTCTGCCCCAGATCTGAGTCCTGAGAGAGCACTACAGATGGTTTCAGTGCACAGAATTGGGTTAGCAGAGGAATGCTGCTGCATGCGTTGGCCCCGACAAGGGAGGTGCTGGCCTCAGAGTCACATCGCTCACTGGCATCAGTTTGCTCCTGAGTGAGCTCTGTGTGACTCTGTGATATCCTCTGGCAGGTTGAAGCCATTCCCCTTGGCCTGTCCCTACATCCCTTGTCCCAAGCCCCTCTCCAGCTTTCCTGCAGCCCCTTCAGGCACTGGAGCTGCTCTCAGGTCTCCCCTTCAGGAGCCTTCTCCAGGCTCACCCAGCCCAGCTCTCTCAGCCTGGCTCCAGAGCAGAGCTGCTCCAGCCCTCACAGCATCTCCATGGCCTCCTCTGGCCTCGCTCCAACAGCTCCACGTCCCTCTTTGTGTTGGGGACCCCAGAACTGCACACAGTGCTGCAAGTGGGGGGTCTCACAAGAGCAGAGAGGCAGGATCCCCTCCCTCAACCTGCTGCTCACGCTCTGGGGGTGCAGCCCAAGGACACAGTGCTTTGAAAGCCACCCCCAGGGACAAGGCTCAGCCAAATGCTCCTCACACCACCCGAGATCCTCCTCTCTTTTCCAGCCCCCAGCAGCAGCGAGGAGCTCAGTGGCCTGGCGTTCCTGGACTGCAACACCTTGCTCCTGTGCTGTGCCAAGGGGCAGCTGTACCTGGGTGACGTTCGGCAGCCACAGGCTCCCTTGGAGGCTGTGTGTGTCCCCTGGGTGCTGGGTGACGAGCGGTGGTGCATGGGAGTCAGGCAGACAGCTCCAGGCTCTGCCTCAAGCTCCCAGCCCATAGCTTGCCTCTCGAACAGAGGCCACCTCACCCTCACAGATGTAAGGAAACCCTCGGAGCCTTTGGCCTCAGCCAAGTGCAGCGTTCCCTCGCCCAGCTCTGAGGCAGAATTCCTGTGTGTGTCCTGGGCTCCTGCTCTGGAAGGCTGCCTTGCCATTTCAGGTATGTGCTCTGGGGCACAGAGCTCCTTTTCTGGAGGCTTTTTTTGAATCATAGAACGGTTTGGGTTGAAGGGATCTTAAAGCTCCTCCAGTTCCAATCCCTGCCACCAGCAGGGACCCCTTCCACTGGAGCAGCTTGCTCAGTCCTGCCCAACCTGGCCTTGAACACACCGTCTACCTCTTCCTTGCACTGGAGTTCCAGTGTTTCACCGCCCTCACAGGAAGAACTTCTTCCTTATCTCCAACCTGAACTTCCCCTGTTTCAGTCTGAACCCATCACCCCTTGTCCTGTCACTGCAGTCCCTGATGAAGAGTCCCTCCCCAGCATCCTTGCAGCCCCCTTCACACACTGGAAGCTGCTCTGAGGTCTCCACGCAGCTTCTCTTCTCCAGGCTCAACAGCCCCAATGTTTTCTCGTGGGAGGTGCTTGAGCCCTCTTGTGAAGACGGGACCGTTTGAGCTGTGTCCTTATCAATTCCACCCCACCTCAAACACCCCAGGCAGGGGGTGGCTGTTCAGAGCTGCCCCTGGAGCCAGCAGACCTGGGAGCTCAATGTCCTCTACTGCTTCTCCCCAGCAACCACAGATGGAGCCTGGGTGGGTTTGGGGGGGCTCCAGCTTCCCTCCTGGGAGAACAAACACCCCGAGCTCTCTGCACTCACTGCCCTGACGGTGCCACTGACCTCCTGGCTGCAGGGACCCTGCTGATAACAGCAGCTGGGCAGCAAAAGCTGCCTCATGGCCAGGGCGTTGCAAAGTCCAACCAGTGAATGTGGAAGCTGGGGGGATTTGGCCCGTGTTCACCTCCGCAGCTGGGAGCTCAAGGCAAGCTCCTCAGAGGCTTTGGCTGCTTTGCTCTGCCAGGTTTTCAGGCTGAGCCTTTGGCCTGGTTTCTCTCCCAGCAGCACTGGAACAACGCGGTTGACTTGTGCTGTCTTTCTGGTTCCTTTTACCCAGGTTTCGATGGGACTGTGCACGTGTATGACACTGGGAGCTGGGACAGCAACGCCAGGCCAGCAGAACCAACCTTTGTCCACAAAGGCCACACGTTTGGTGGAGAGGACAGCAACGGAGACCCTCCCCTGGTCACAGCTCACACGTGGCACCCACAGAAACCAAGAACTTTACTGTCAGCAGCCAGCGATGGTTCCCTGAGCATCTGGGACTGGGTTCAGCCCGGAGGGACGTGTGGGTAGCTTGTACTTGTGGTGAGCTGCGAGGTGTTTCCTGTCTCTCTTCTCCTGCGGGGAGGCTGGGAGGTGGCCATTTGCATGCACAGACTCTGCTGAGCTGCTTGTAGTGAGCAGAGCCAACTGCAGAGAGCTCCTTTGAAACAGAATGTGAGCTCCTGATGGTGTGCTTGTTCCCCTGTCTCCAAGTGGCAGTGTAGTAGCCTGCTTGTATCTGCCGCCAGCGCACATCCTGCCACCGTTTTATCATAGCCCCACGTCCTGCCTTGTCACACACGTGCTCTTCAGAAGCACAGAGCCACCACAAAAGGCGTAGTTGGAAGAAACAAGCTGCTCTGTGGTAGATTTAACCCATTGTCCCCCCGCCTGCAGCCCCCAGGGGAGGGCTGTGCACCCCATGGGGTGCTGGTAGATCATCACGTGCGTGTGTCACGAGTAGGGTGGCCTCTGCTCAGGAAGCCACAGCCTGCAGACGGAACAGGAACAACCTCTGCTGCCCCAGCCTGCTGCAAGCTTTGTCCTGCCCCTGGCTGAGCAAAGGCACTGGGATGTCCTGGTGCGTTCCCCCCCCAGCTGGAAGTTGAAATGCAATGGAGCTAATAGGAATTCCTGGGCTTGAGGAAGCCAGGCACTGGGTCTGCTCTGTTACCAAGGTTCTGTTTAGTGAGGGGGGGACTCTGCTTCTTACCCTGACCATGCAAACCAGCCTGTTTCAGGGAGCAGCTGAAGAGGGGTACAGGCAGGAGGTCCCTGCCTTGCTCTGGCACTGCAGTTTGCTCCAAGCTGCATCTTGCAGGGCAAAGGCTCACAGAGTACGTGCCAGGCTGCATCCTGCTTCCCAGCACCCCACATTCCCTGTCCCCTCATGCCTTCCACTGCCTGTTTCTGCAGTCAGGATGGTGGAGAGGGCTCTGGGAGTTGAGCCTGGGTGGGCTGGGTGCTGCAGTGGGTGGCTTGGGGTGAAGGTTGTGCTGGGGAAGCCTTGGAGCTGGGAATGTGCTGTACTGACCTTCACTGCTGGGTCAGGGACACGCATGTTTGCCTGCGGGGGCTGAGGCTGGAAACCTCTGTCTGCCATCTGATAACAGAGGGAAGCTTCTCATGGGTCTTCTCCCAGCACCAGCTGTGTGGGCTTTGCCATTCCACACCCAAAACTGTCCCAAAACTATCCCTGCCTGTGTGGCAGTGTGAAACAGGGGCCTGTGGCCTGCCTGAACCCGGAGGGGTGATGCTTTGAAGCCCTTGTCACCACCAGCAGTGGGAAGAAGAAAGCCCCTTTGAGCCCAAAGGAGCTGAGCGCTGGTGCAGCAATGCCTCCTCTCCACCCCTGGGAGGTCCCCAGCAGAACCAGTCCAGCTCTGGCCATGTCACACTGGGGTCTTGCCAGGGGCTGGCAGGATTTGAGCCCCAGTGAGGGGCTGCAGAGGGCTCCTGGCTTTCCAGGCTCTCCATGTCAGGTACTGGGTCCATGGGAGCACCGTGTGCCCATGCCCTGCACTGGGATGTCCAGAGTGGTGAGGGCAGGAGGTTCTGGGCCGAGAGTGGGACCTGGAGCAGTCCCAGCAAGGGTGGTGTGTGGCTGATGGATGGAGGGTGCCCAGGGAGGGATCCTGGAGCTCGGGCACTTCTGGGAATCACAGAATCATGGAATGGTTTGGGATGAAGGGACCTTAAAGCTCCTCAGCTCCAGCCCCTGCCACGGGCAGGGACCCCTTCCATAGAGCAGCTTGCTCCAAGCCCCTGTGTCCAACCTGGCCTTGAACACTGCCAGGGATGGGGCAGCCACAGCTTCTCTGGGCACCCTGTGCCAGCGCCTCAGCACCCTCCCAGGGAAGAGCTTCTGCCTAAGAGCTCAGCTCAGTCTCCCCTCGGGCAGGTTCAAGCCATTCCCCTTGGCCTGGCCCTACAGGCCCTTGTCCCAAGCCCCTCTCCAGCTTTCCTGCAGCCCCTTTAGGCACTGGAGCTGCTCTCAGGTCTCCCCTTCCTGCAGCAGAGGGTCAGGATCCCCTCTCTGAGCCGCTGCTCACGCTCTGGGGGTGCACCCAGCACACGGGGGGGTCCCACAGGAGCTGACTGCAGGGCTCTGCTGCTGCAGCTCCTCTCCCTACCCGGGGCTGGCCCCCGCAGCCCTCCCCACCACCAGACTTCCTCCCTGTCTCCCTTGCAGGGCCGTGCTGGGGGAGCTGAGGAGCAGAAGCAGCAGAGCTGAGCCCGACACCCTCCCCGTCACGGTGATGCCAGCAGTGCAGAGGAGGCGGAAGCAGACTTGCAGAGGAGCAGGACTTGAGCAACAGCAGTTTGTACCCATCTAAACTTCCCCTTTCCCCCACCAAAGATCTTAACCCTTGTCTGGCTTGACCTGGATCTGCCAGGGAATGGAGATGGCCAAACGGAAGCACTCGCATCTGTGGTAGAAAGGGATGATGCACAGAGGGAGCTCCTCTTAACGTGATGCTGGTGATGGCGTTTCTCATGGAATCCCAGCCTGGTTTGGGATGAAGGGACCTTAAAGCTCCTCCAGCTCCAACCCCAACACCTTCCATAGAGCAGCTTGCTCCAAGCCCCTGTGTCCAACCTGGCCTTGAACACTGCCAGGGATGGGGCAGCCACATCGCTGGCGCCCATCTTCTCCCCCCAAACCCATCCCAGTGGTTTTAAGGAGCAACACAAGGCCTCAAAGCAGAAATCCCCCTCTTAAAACCACTTCAGCACCTTCTGCAAGAGCTGTTGCAGCATCAGCTTCTCCTCAACCCCTGCTGTTGCACACAGTGGTTGCATTAGGTTTTCCTTTGCCTTTGGGACCTTCCACTCGTATCTCCCCTCATTGCTGCTCCCCTGACCTGTTGGCCACAATGCCCCTGGGTGTATCCATCCCATAGTGCCAGCCTATAGGGCACAGCTTCTAGGAACTGAACCCTCAACCCGATGGTCCTCAGCAGGCAGAGACTGGACACTGCTTGTTGATCACCTGCAGACCGTTCTTGCCAGGCACCGTGTGGCCATCCCAAATCATGCCCTGTGGGATGCCCAAACCTTCATCCCCTCCTTGGGTCTTGTGGCTGCATGTGCTGGGGGATGGCTGGATTCAGGGCAGTGATGAGGGGCTGCAGAGGGGTGGGATGGCTCAGAGGCTGCTCCTCACCCTGGTCCTTGGCAGGAGGAGCTGGATCCCATGTGGTGCCCGTGTCCATCCGCTCTGGTCTTCCAGGACCAGGGTCCTGCTGTGCTGAGGACCCGCTGGACCCATGCCTTGCCCTGTCCTCACCGTGGCAGGGAGCCTGGGCTGGGTTAATGATTCCTCACCCCCCATTTCAGGTGGTAGCTCTGCAGGGAGGGGGGAGCTGCTGAGCTCCCCCATTGCAGGCACCTCCTGTCCTGCCCCTGCACAGGAGACACCTCACTGGGAGCCCTGTGGCATCAGAGCATCGATGTGCGTAGCTCCAGCTCCAGCCTGGAGCATGGACACGCACGTGGGCACCGGTGTGAGCTGAGGACAGGAGCCAGCTGGCGCTTGGCCACCACGTCTGGAAGGAGGACGTGCCAGGAAGCTCGATGGCCAAAGTCTCCTATGGGATATGGGGCTTGGAAGGGCAGCTGTGGTTGATCCTGAGTCCCAGGGACCAGGCAGGGGTGTCTCAGCACCGCCATCCAGGTAGGTGACAGGCACAGGGATGCTGGGAACGCCAAGGCTGGAGCTGGGATGCTGCTGGAGACTTACACACACCTTAATGCAGGAGTGAATGGATTTCCTAGTGAGAAACTGCAGCTGAGGAGAGGAACAGAGGGGGAAGATGCTGAGAGAGCGGGGCTGGGTCAGCCTGGAGAGGAGAAGGCTCCTAAAGGGGAGACCTGAGAGCAGCTCCAGTGCCTGAAGGGGCTGCAGGAAAGCTGGAGAGGGGCTTGGGACAAGGGATGTAGGGCCAGGCCAAGGGGAATGGCTTTAACCTGCCCGAGGGGAGACTGAGCTGAGCTCTTAGGGAGGATGCCGAGGTGCCCATCACCTCCTCTGTGTTGCAGGTGCTCGGACCCCCAGGCCTGTTCCAGCTCCCCTGTCCCGAGCCAAGAGACGTGTCCAGGCGCCGGGACTGGTTCTTTATTCTCTTTCTTTTGTCCTTCTGAGTTTAATAAACTAGAATAATTTATTTGACAGACACAGAAACATCACAGAGACCGGGGGGGGGGGGGGGGCGAGGAGCAGTCACCCAGAACAGTACAAAGGAACCACTTACAAAAGAAGTACCACGCTGCCCATCAGCTTAACCCCAAAACTGGGGGGGGGGGGGGGGGGGGAGGCACCCCCCCCCCCATCCAGAGGGATGAAGCCATCCCCATGGATCGCTCTCCGATGCCTCCGCTGGCCGCAACGGCACAATAAATAATGGGAATGGTCTCTTGGGTGCAATGGGAGACCCAAGACCCCGGTGCGGGTCCACGGGGTGGGATGGGTGCTGGATGGGCACGAGCACCCGGTGACACACTGCTTAAGGTGGCAAATGCTGTGTGCCCCTTCCCTCCCCATCCCCAAATAGGTGCTTGACTCCGTGCAGGCACAGACAGGGGGAAAACATGGACCAGGGGAGCTTGGCAGCTTGGGAACGGGGGAACCATCCCCAGTGGAATGCCACTGGGAACAAGGTGGTTACACCAAGACCCTGCTGGGGCTCAGAAGGGGCATTTGCAGCCTCTCCCGGTGCGAGCATCGCGTGGCCGATGGCATGGATCCATGTGGGATGCACTTCCCTGCCCTGGCAGCCCACAGCTCCCAGCTCCATCCCTCCAGGGAGGCTGCACTGGTGTAAATCCCATTGGAACTGATGAACCCCTCTGCCCTGGAGCTGGCTCTTTTAGGAGGCTTTTGGGATAAGACCCATCCTGCTGCCTCCTTTCGGAGGCTCAGCCAAGGGCAGGGGCTCCATGGGGCAAAGCCAGGCTGGTGCATCCCACATGCAGCAGGGCCAGATAGGAGAGGACAGGCTGGGGGTGCCAGGAGGGGACACCCCAAGTGTGTGGGTGCCCTTTCCCATGAGCAGGCTGCCTAGAAAAGACCCGACCCCCCCATCCCCCCAGATCTGCTGCACCCCCCACCCCATCCTCCCCATTACAAACTGGTGTTGAGACTGGACTTGGATAGAAAACACGTAAAAGAGGCAGCTCATAGGAAAGGGGACATGGGGATGGATGGATGGATGGATGGGGAAAAGGGGGTGCCAATGGAAGCGGTGCAGCCCCCCCAGTGCTTCCAGTACCCCTCCGGCCGTGCCCTGCAGTGGCTTTGGCAGCTGCATGAAGTGACAACACCAGTGGCACAGCTGGAGGGTTATAATTGCTGTGACCAGCGGGCGAAGCCGGAGCCTCCGGTACAGGTAGAAACCAAACTCCATCATCATACAAAAGGAGAAGCAGCCGGATGTGCCCCCCCGGCGGCAGCGGGGACACGGGTGGGGGGGGCTTATCTGTCATTGAGCTGCGGGGAGTTCGTCCGCTCCTCCTCGTCCTCCTTGTCGTCCTTCATGCCCTTGAGTCGCTGGCGGGCGAAGTCTTCGAAGACGATGTCGTCGTCGCTGGTGGGGACAGGAGGGAGAGGGGATGTGATGGGGGACGTGGGGGGGAGATGGGGGCTGGGATGGTTCGTGCTGCGCTGTGGGGGTGCAGCTTGGGGGGGGGGGGGGGGGGGGGCTTAAACCTTCGTCTTTCAGCAAAGAACCTTGTGTCTCAAAGGTTGTCGTAGAACGATGGAATGGGTTGGGTTGGAAGGGTCTTAAAGATCATAGAACCATGGAATGGGTTGGGTTGGAAGGGTCTTAAAGATCATGGAACGGGTTAGGTTGGAAGGGCCCTAAAGATCATAGAACTATGAAATGGTTTGGGTTGGAAGGGTCTTAAAGATCATAGAACCATGGAATGGGTTGGGTTGGAAGGGTCTTAAAGACCATAGAACCATGGAATGGTTTGGGTTGGAAGGGTCTTAAAGACCATAGAACCATGGAATGGTTTGGGTTGGAAGGGTCCTTAAAGATCATAGAACCATGGAATGGGTTGGGTTGGAAGGGTCCTTAAAGATCATAGAATGATGGAATGGGTTGGGTTGGAAGGGTCTTAAAGATCATGGAATGGTTTGGGTTGGAAGGGTCCTTAAAGATCATAGAATGATGGAATGGGTTGGGTTGGAAGGGTCTTAAAGATCATGGAATGGGTTGGGTTGGAAGGGTCTTAAAGATCATGGAATGGGTTGGGTTGGAAGGGTCTTAAAGATCATAAAACCACAGAATGGTTTGGGTTGGAAGGGTCCTTAAAGATCATAGAATGATGGAATGGGTTGGGTTGGAAGGGTCTTAAAGATCACAGAACCATGGAATGAGTTGGGTTGGGATGGGCCTTAAAGATCATAGAATGGATGGGTTGGAAGGGACCTTAAACATCATAGAACCACGGAATGGGTTGGGTTGGGATGGGCCTTAAAGATCATAGAATGGATGGGTTGGAAGGGACCTTAAACATCATAGAACCACGGAATGGGTTGGGTTGGAAGGGGCCTTAAACATCATAGAATGGATGGGTTGGAAGGGTCCTTAAAAATCATAGAACCATGGAATGGGTTGGGTTGGAAGGGTCTTAAAGATCATAGAACCATGGAATGGGTTGGGTTGGAAGGGTCCTTAAAGACAGTAGACTCATGGAATGGGTTGGGTTGGAAGGGTCTTAAAGGTCATACAATGGTTTGGGTTGGAAGGGCCCTTAAAGATTGTAGACTCATGGAATGGCTTGGAAGGGGCCTTAAAGATCATGGACTGATTTGGGTTGGAAGGGTCCTTAAAGATCATGGAATCATGGAATGGGTAGGGTTGGAAGGGGCCTTAAAGATCATATCAAATAGGCTGGGGTGGAAAGGTACTTCAAGGTCACAGAATCATGGAATGGACTGGAAGGGTCTGAAAGATCATACAGTGGGGTGAGTTGGAAGGGTCCTTAAAGTTCATAGAATCAGGGAATGGGTTGGAAGGGTCCTTAAAGATCACAGAATGGATTGGGTTGGGATCGTGGAATCATCGAATGGGTTGGATTGGAAGGGTCCCTAAAGATTACAAAATCATGGAATGGGTTGGAAGGGGCCTTAAAGATCATAGAATGGATTGGGTTGGGATCGTGGAATCATCGAATGGGTTGGATTGGAAGGGTCCCTAAAGATTACAAAATCATGGAATGGTTGGAAGGGGCCTTAAAGATCACGGAATCATGGAACAGTTTGGGTTGGAAAGGTCCTTAAAGATCATCAAATGATCTGGGTTGGAAGGGGCCTTCAAGCTCATCTATTTCCAGCATCCAAACGTGCACCTCCATCCCCAGGAACACCATGGGGACACCACAGGGACACCACATGGACCCCATAGGGACATCCCCCCCCATCCCAACACACGACCCGGCGGGTGCTTCCTTACTGTGGTTTCTCCTGGGGTGTTTGGAAGCCATGCAAGGAGATGGCAAAGGAGAGAAGAGAGATGGGCACAACAAGCGTGGTGGGTTACGTGCACGGGGTTAGTCACCATGGCGCGGGGTTAGTGGGTTAGGGGGTCCCATGAGACCTCTACAAACCCTTCCCCTTCCCACACAGACCCCACATTGGGTGGGAAACGATGGGTTTTGTGCCTCTTACTTTGTGTCCAGCTCTATCAGGTTCGTATCTATGGGGGCTTCGTTCTCTGGAACTGAACAGAGGGATGGCACAGGCTCAGTCAATGCACACACTGGGATCTTCACCGTTGTCCCATTGGATGGGCGAGACCCACCACTGGTGTTTGGCAGGAGCAGGGTGATGGGGACACCCCCAAGGACCTGCTCCTTGGTCCACAGGTTCCTCAACAGGAGGTGGAAACCTCCATCCACACAGATAGGGGAGTGGGATGTTCCCCTTTCCCTCCATCCCCTCCCATCCCATCCCATCCCCTCCAATCCCATCCCATCCCATCCCATCCCATCCCATCCCATCCCATCCCATCCCATCCCATGGAGGTCCCGCCCCACACATGGAGCTGGCTGGTGCCCACTCACCATCCCGATGTGCCGGCTCCTCCTTGGGTTTGGGATGCATCAGGGTGAAGGGCAGCTCCACTGCGACGTCGCTGCAAGAGATGGGGCAGAGCTGGGGTGGGAGCAGCAGCATCACCCCCATCCCCACTGCTGGAGACACCAACAGGGAGAAACCCTGCAGTACCCTCAGTGTAACTCCTTTAGAGCCACCACGCTCCTTGCTTGAGCTTGACCCCATGGCTGGGATCAGCACAAAGACCCCCCGGGACAGTGGCTGTGCACAAGGAGGACATTGGGTGCCCCAAATCTGCTGTTCAGCAGCTTAGAAGCTGCTGAGGATCCAGATTCTCTGGGGTTAGGCTGCGTGTCTGTGAGCATCAGTGGGGTCTGGGCACCTCTGGTGCCATGGGACCATTAAAGCTCATGGCATGGCTTGGGTTGAAAGGGACCTTAAAGCTCTTGGAATGGGTTGGGTTGGAAGGGACCTTAAAGCTCATGGCATGGCTTGGGTTGGAAGGGACCTTAAAGCTCATGGCATGGGTTGGGGTGGAAGGGACCTTAAAGCTCATGGCATGGCTTGGGTTGGAAAGGACCTTAAAGCTCATGGCATGGGTTGGGGTGGAAGGGACCTTAAAGCTCATGGAATGGGTTGGGGTGGAAGGGACCTTAAAGCTCATGGAATGGCTTGGGGTGGAAGGGACCTTAAAGCTCATGGCATGGCTTGGGTTGGAAAGGACCTTAAAGCTCATGGCATGGCTTGGGGTGGAAGGGACCTTAAAGCTCATGGAATGGCTTGGGGTGGAAGGGACCTTAAAGCTCATGGAATGGGTTGGGGTGGAAGGGACCTTAAAGCTCATAGACTCCTGGAATGGTTCACTAGCATGGTGATGGTGGGAGAGGCTGACCATGGCCCTGAGCTCCTCCAGGGATGGAGTTGGGTGGCCTCAGCATTCCTGGGAATGCAGCAGGAACCATGGTCCCCATAGACCCCACGTTAATGGGACCAGTGTGAGGATGGAGACGAGGAAAGCCCTAGAGACTCCTCCCCACAGCCCATTGATGCTCAGCCCCAAAGAGCCACCTTGGTGCTCTCCTCACCCCTGGATCCTTCTCACACCATCTCCACTGCTCTGACCCAGGGCTGGGGGGATGAAGGATGAGACCCTCATCACCATCCCAAGTCCCACAACTCCTCACCCCAACACCAGCCCCACCTCTGGTGCTTGGCTTTGGGTGAGTGGTGGCCCCAAGAGCATCCTTTGGATGCTCTTCACCCCACGGTGAAGGTGGCAGCGGAGGGGACCAAGGGGGTGGGTTTGGGGTGCAATGGGGGGCACAGGGGTGGGTTGGGGCATTACCTGGAGGCGAGGTCTCCCAGCAGCCTGGTGTGGGTCCAAGGAGACAACAGGTTAGTCACCATCCCACCACAGACATGCAACCACCCCACCAAGCATGTCCCACACGTGTGTCCCCATCACGCTGCTGAGTCCCAGCAGATCCTTGGGGGTACCAAGGGGGGTCCCCATCACTCACCCTCCTCGTGACACCACCAGCTTCACCTTCACCTTGTAGGAGACAATAATGCCCAGGATCTCCTTGTTGGCTCCATCTCTTAACCTGGAGGAAGGGGCGGGTGGGTATCAGTGAAGGGATGTCCATAGGGACCAACGCCTGCATCCTCCTCTAGGTCCCCCCATAGGGTCTCCTGCACCCCGAGCATCCCCCCCTGGAGCAGGGCCTGGTCCTGCCCCAGCAGTGCTGGTGGGAGCAGAGCCCTGGGGGGGTCATGGTGGGCTCACAGGGTGCTGGAGGCCAGGTTGGTGTCCTCGTGCTTGAGCTTCCCGTCCAGCGCCAGGCCCCGCTTCTCCCGGTTGTTGGCCAGGAACGGGGTCAGGGTGTAGACCTTGCAGAACGTCGAGCTCGGGGCCACCATGTCACTGGGGGTGATGGACACCATCAGAGGCTTCCCCACCTCCGATAACCCCATGGGCCACTCTGGACATCCCATCCCAGTCTGGGGAACACCCCTGCCATAGGTTCAGTCTGGAGGTCATCTCCAGCCCAGACCCGTCCTAGAGGACATCTCCATCCCAAACCCATCCTAGAGGACATCTCCATCCCAAACCCGTCCTAGAGGACATCTCCATCCCAAACCCATCCTAGAGGACATCTCCATCCCAAGCCCATCCTAGAGGACATCTCCATCCCAAACCCATCCTAGAGGACATCTCCATCCCAAGCCCATCCTAGAGGACATCTCCATCCCAAGCCCATCCTAGAGGACATCTCCATCCCAAGCCCATCCTAGAGGACATCTCCATCCCAAGCCCATCCTAGAGGACATCTCCATCCCAAGCCCATCCTAGAGGACATCTCCATCCCAAACCCATCCTAGAGGACATCTCCATCCCAAACCCATCCTAGAGGACATCTCCATCCCAAACCCATCCTAGAGGACATCTCCATCCCAGACCCATCCTAGAGGACATCTCCATCCCAAACCCATCCTAGATGACATCTCCATCCCAAACCAATCCTAGACGACATCTGCATCCCAGCCCAAGACCCAGTCCAGACATCTCCATCCCAACCCCAGGCATCTCCATCCCAGACCCATCTCAGATATCCCCACCCAACCTTGTGAACATCCATCCCAACCAACCACCTACCCCAGACATTTCCATCCCAGCCTGGTGAATGTCTCCATCCCAACCCAACACCCAGCCCAGATACCTCCATCCCACCTCCACCCCAACCCCAGACATCTCCATCCCAGGTCCATTGTAGAGAACATCTCCATCCCATACCCAGCCCAAACATCTCCATCCCAGCCTTGAGAACATCTCCATGCCAACCAGACACCTATCCCAGACACCTCCATCCCAGCCTGGTGAACATCTCTATCCCAACCTATCCCAGACATCTCCACCCTAGTGTGGTGAATATCCTTATCCCAACCCCAAATTCAGCCCAGACATCTCCATCCCAAGCCCATCCTAGAGGACATCTCCATCCCAAGCCCATCCTAGAGGACATCTCCATCCCAAACCCATCCTAGAGGACATCTCCATCCCAAGCCCATCCTAGAGGACATCTCCATCCCAAGCCCATCCTAGAGGACATCTCCATCCCAAGCCCATCCTAGAGGACATCTCCATCCCAAGCCCATCCTAGAGGACATCTCCATCCCAAACCCATCCTAGAGGACATCTCCACCCCAAGCCCATCCTAGAGGACACCTCCATCCCACCTCCATCCCAACCCCAGCCCCAGCCCAAACACCTCTCCCTGCCCCATCCCAGAGCCCATCTCCACCCAGGAGGCCACAGCTGGTGACATCCCCACGGCACCATCAACAGGGGGTTTCCACCTCCCCGCTCCTCCCACCAGGACCTGCTCGCTGAATGCAACATCCCACTGGTGCTGCACTGGAGCAGGAGACCTCCCGGGCTCCTGCAGGGCTCCATGGGGTCCCTCATGCTGTCCCCAGGCAGCAGGTACTCACTCCGCGTCCTCCACGGCCACCGGGCACTTGTACTGGGCGGTGTTGAAGAGGCAGATGTCCGCGTACTGGCGCACTGGGGCGAGAGATGGAGCCACGGGGGTCAAGGAGGACCCCAAACGGGGTCGGGGACAGCAGCGGGGATGGACACATCCACGCTCCTCACCTGAGATCTTGATCTTCTTCACCGTCTTGTTGGTGTTGTTGGTGACGTGGACGTTGACGCTGATGGGCTCTCCATGGTAGTAGATCTGCGGAGGGGCGAAGGGAGGACAGGGAGGTCTCCATCACCCCTTGGGCCACCCCACAGCGTCCCCCCATGAGGCCCTCACCCACCTCCTTGTCCAGGGAGGCCTCGAGGTGCAGGGGTTTGTCGGACATGAGGAACTGCCGCGTGGTCTCTGCCATGGGCTGGGGGCCGGGGCGCTCCGGCGCGTACTGCACCTTCCGGATGACCAAGCGCACCGAGTTCCTATGGGATGGCGACAGCAGAACCTCTGCCCACGGGGTCTCGCTGGGCCCGGTTTGGGTCAGACCCTTGTTTAGGGCAGGAGGAGGACGCTGCGAGGGGCAGCTCCAGGGTCAGTCCAAGCAGGGTCATTCACAGTGCTGGATGTCTCCATCCCAGCCCCAAGATCAGCTCTGCTCCATCCCTACTCTGGGAAGCATCTTTATCCCATCTACATCCCAAAGAACACCTCTGTCTCGGAGAGCATCTCCATCCCAATCCCAGCCTGGAGAACATCTCCATCCCAGCTTCACCCTGGAGAGCATCATCATCCCAACTCCAGCCCTACCCCAGCAAACATCTCTGTCCCAGCCCCAGCATGGAGGACATCTCCATTCCAGCCACAGCCTAAGGGACTCCATTGCAGCTCCAGACCCAGCACAGATCTCTCCATCCCAGGCCCAGCCAGGTGAACATCATCCCAGTTCCAGGCCCAGCACACCAGACATTTCTGTCCCTTCCCCATCCTGGAGTTCACCTCCATCCCATCCCCATCCTGGAGTTCACCTCCATCCCATCCCCATCCTGAAGTTCACCTCCATCCCATCCCCATCCTGGAGTTCACCTCCATCCCATCCCCATCCTGGAGTTCACCTCCATCCCAACCCCATCCTGGAGTTCACCTCCATCCCATCCCCATCCTGGAGTTCACCTCCATCCCATCCCCATCCTGGAGTTCACCTCCATCCCATCCCCATCCTGGAGTTCACCTCCATCCCATCCCCATCCTGGAGTTCACCTCCATCCCATCCCCATCCCCATCCTGGAGTTCACCTCCATCCCACCCCCATCCTGGAGTTCACCCCCATCCCATCCCCATCCTGGAGTTCACCCCCCATCCCAACCCCATCCTGGAGTTCACCTCCATCCCATCCCCATCCTGGAGTTCACCTCCATCCCATCCCCATCCTGGAGTTCACCTCCATCCCATCCCCATCCTGGAGTTCACCTCCATCCCATCCCCATCCTGGAGTTCACCTCCATCCCATCCCCATCCCCATCCTGGAGTTCACCTCCATCCCACCCCCATCCTGGAGTTCACCCCCATCGCATCCCCATCCTGGAGTTCACCTCCATCCCATCCCCATCCTGGTGTTCACCTCCATCCTATCCCCATCTCACTCACTGTGGGTACCAATCCGTGGTGCCCCTTCCCCACTGGGCACAGCCCTGCCCAGCCCCTTGGCCATGGGGCTGAATGGATCCTCTCCACTCACCTCTTGTGGATCTTCTCCTCCAGGTTCTCGGCACAGAAAGCTTTGACCTCATAGTCCACCCCACAGGCCTAGGAACAAGGAGGGTGCTGAGGAGGCAGAGAAACCCCTTTGCACCCCCATAGGAGGTGACCCCAACCAGCGTCTGGTCACCATGGACAAGGATGGGGGGACTTTACCTTCCCCGTGTCCTCGGGGCCTGGCTGCAGCGTGACGGAGCAGGGCAGGTTGGGGGGGATCTGGAGGAGAAAGGGGGTTAGAAACAGCGATGGGACCCTCAAACCCAAACCAGCTTTTAGCCCTGGGACCCAAGGGAACATCCCATGGACATGGAGCTGCTGGAGCAAGTCCAGAGGAGGCCACGAGGATGAGCAGGGGCTGGAGCAGCTCCTGTATGGAGCCAGGCTGAGAACACTGGGGCTGTTGAGCCTGGAGAAGAGAAGCTGCGTGGAGACCTCAGAGCAGCTTCCAGTGTGTGAAGGGGGCTACAAGGATGCTGGGGAGGGACTCTTCATCAGGGACTGCAGTGATAGGACAAGGGGTAATGGGTTCAAACTGAAACAGGGGAAGTTCAGGTTGGAGATAAGGCAGAAGCTCTTCCCTGTGAGGGTGCTGAGGCGCTGGCACAGGGTGCCCAGAGAAGCTGTGGCTGCCCCATCCCTGGCAGTGTTCAAGGCCAGATTGGACACAGGGGCTTGGAGCAAGCTGCTCTATGGAAGGGGTCCCTGCCCGGGGCAGGGGTTGGAGCTGGAGGGGCTTTAAGGTGCCTCCGTCCCACCTCGAAGGTGAAGGGGTACGCGTGCTCGCCCAGCTTCTTGATGAGCCGCTCCTGCAGGCGCGTCAGGGGCTTCTTCTCCTCGGGCAGGGGGGGGAAGGCCTGAGCGTTGGCCACAAACAGGTCCTTGCGGAACGTCAGCCCCAGCACGTCCAGGTCCTCGCGCCCATAGCGGAAGGCGCAGGTCAGCGTCACGAAGACTGCGGGGGGACAAGGGCGTGCGTTGGGGGGCACCGTGGTGTGGTTGTATCATGGCATGGTGGCATCACAGCATGGTGATTTCATGGTGTGGTGACGTCACGGTGTGGTGATGTCATGGTGTGGTGACATCATGGTGTGGTGATGTCATGGCATGGTTGTATCATGGCATCACAGCATGGTGATATCATGGTGTGGTGACGTCACGGTGTGGTGATGTCATGGTGTGGTGACATCATGGTGTGGTGATGTCATGGCATGGTTGTATCATGGCATCACAGCATGGTGATATCATGGTGTGGTGACGTCACGGTGTGGTGACATCATGGTGTGGTGACATCATGGTGTGGTGGTGATGTCATGGCATGGTTGTATCACGTCATGGTGGCATCACAGCATGGTGATATCATGGTGTGGTGACATCATGGTGTGGTGACATCATGGTGTGGTGACATCATGGTGTGGTGATGTCATGGCATGGCTGTATCATGGCATCACAGCATGGTGTCATCATGGTGTGGTGATGTCATGTCATGGTTGTATCATGTCATGGTTGTATCATGGCATCACAGCATGGTGTCATCATGGTGTGGTGATGTCATGTCATGGTTGTATCACATCATGGTGACATCACAGCATGGTGACATCATGGTGTGGTGACATCATGTCCTGGTTATATCATGTCATGGTGACATCATGGTGTGGTGACACCGTGTCATGGTTGTATCATGGCATGGTGGCATCAGGGCATCACAGCATGGTGGTATCATGGTGTGGTGGCATCGTGGTGTGGTGGTATCATGGCATGATGGCATTGTGGTATGATTGTATCATGGTGTGGTGGCATCACAGCATGACACCATGGCATCATGGTATAATGGTATCATGGCAAGGTGGCATCATGGCACGACTGTATCACGGTGCAATAGCATCATGGCATCACAACATGGGGGCACCAAGGGGTGGTGGTCTCATGGTGTGGCTTAATGGTATCATGGCGGGGTGGTCTCATGGCATGGTTGCATCACAGTACGGTGACACAATGGCATCACGGCATGGTGGCATCGCGGCACAATGAGAGGATGGTGTGGGGGTATCACTGCAGCACCATGGTGACACCATGGCGTGGTGGTACCATGGCAAGGTGACACCATGGCGTGGTGGCATCATGGCAAGGTGACACCATGGCGTGGTGGTACCATGGCAAGGTGACACCATGGCTTGGTGGTACCATGGTGTCGTGCCACCGTGGCTCATCCCACCAGCACTGGGAAGCACTGGCAGCTCCCAGGATGCCCTATGGAGACGGGGTTGCACCCAGGGACCACCCACACGCACCTTGGGGTGCCCACCACAAGCCCTCATCCTCTGCAGGACCCAGCACCCCCCATGGGGACCAGGGGCTGCAAAATGCACCAGAGGACCCAGAGATGCCATCCCCCGCCCCACGGCGGTGCCACCCCTGAGGGACCCTGGGCACCCGTTACCTTTCCTCTCCTTCAGGTACTCGGGGTCCACCAGCACCACCCCATCTGCAAGGGAACAGCGCAGGGTCAGGGCACGCCGGTGGGGACACGGCTCGAGGTGTGCCCCCTTTATAGGGGCATCACCCCAGAGCTGCGGCCAGGGCTGGGTTATGGGGACGCGGTGGCACATGGGGGACATCTCCTGGGGGGTTCCTGCTCCCCAGAACCTTCCCTCCCACCCCAACTGAGCCCCATCCCCACGTACCCACGGGGTCCACCACGTCGATGTGGTCCACGAAGTCCCTCTTGCCCAGGTAGACGGTGAGCTGCAGGAGGAATGCGGGGACACGGATCTTGGCACCATGATGGCCGAGCTCCAGGGGTTCTCCTGGGGTCCCCCCCTCTGGTCACCACCCCCTGAGTCCATCCCATCACCCCATGGTCCCCACGTGCTCCCCTGGAATATGCCATGGGATACTGGGAATGACGGAGAGGGGACGCCAGCTCCAAGCCCTGGTGCCAGCCCCCATCCTGCCATGCCTCAGTTTCCCTTCCCGATGCTCAGGGCATCTTTGGGATGGGAGACGGACCCATGGCTGCGTTCCTGGGATCTGGGATGGGATCACCTGGGAATCACACACACACACACCCTGGTTTTCCCAGCTTCCCACTCACCTTCCCGTTGGGACTGGCTTTCTTGAAGACCCTGCAAAGCAACAGGAGGGGGTCAGCGGGTGGGACACGGGGCACCCATGGGTGCTGTGGGCTGGGACCTGGCCCCACCACAACCGGCTCCAGCAGCAGCAGGGGCCAGCCCCGTGCCTCGGTTTACCCTGATGTGCACAGTGCAGCACAAGGCGCTGGGCAAGGAGTAGTGCAAGGAGCAGAGCAAGGGTCCTGCTGTGCAGTGTGATGCAGTGCAAGGAGCAGAGCAAGGATCCTGCTATGCAGTGTGCAGCGTGATGCAGTGCAAGGAGCAGAGCAAGGGTCCTGCTGTGCAGTGTGCAGTGTGATGCAGTGCAAGGAGCAGAGCAAGGGTCCTGCTGTGCAGTGTGCAGTGTGATGCAGTGCAAGGAGCAGAGCAAGGGTCCTGCTGTGCAGTGTGCAGTGTGATGCAGTGCAAGGAGCAGTGCAAGGGTCCTGCTGTGCAGTGTGCAGTGTGATGCAGTGCAAGGAGCAGTGCAAGGATCCTGCTGTGCAGTGTGCAGCGTGATGCAGTGCAAGGAGCAGTGCAAGGGTCCTGGTGTGCAGTGTGCAGTGTGATGCAGGGCAAGGAGCAGTGCAAGGGTCCTGGTGTGCACTGTGCAGTGTGATGCAGGGCAAGGAGCAGTGCAAGGGTCCTGCTATGCAGTGTGCAGCGTGATGCAGTGCAAGGAGCAGTGCGAGGGTCCTGGTGTGCAGTGTGCAGTGTGATGCAGGGCAAGGAGCAGTGCAAGGGTCCTGCTATGCAGTGTGCAGTGTGATGCAGTGCAAGGAGCAGTGCAAGGGTCCTGCTGTGCAGTGTGCAGTGTGATGCAGGGCAAGGAGCAGTGCAAGGGTCCTGCTATGCAGTGTGCAGTGGGATGCAGTGCAAGGGTCCTGCTGTGCAGTGTGTGGTGTGATGCAGTGCAAGGCACTGCACAATGGCCCTGCCATGCAAGGAGCAGAGCAAGGAGCAGCCTAAGGTGCAAAGTGTAGAGCGAAGGCCCTGCCATGCAAAATGCAGTGCACAGCACCCAGCATCAACACCCAGCATCAGCACCCAGCACCCAACACCAGCACCCAGCACATAGCACCCAACACCAGCATCAGCACCAGCATCAGCGCCCAGCACTCAACACCAGCACCCAGCACATAGCACCCAACACCAGCACCCAACACCAACACCAGCATCAGCACCAGCATCAGCACCCAGCACTCAACACCAGCACCCAGCACATAGCACCCAACATCAGCACCCAACACCAACACCAGCATCAGCACCAGCATCAGCGCCCAGCACTCAACACCAGCACCCAACACCAGCACCCAACACCAACACCAGCATCAGCACCAGCATCAGCACCCAGCACCAGCATCAGCACCCAGCACCAGCACCCAGCACCCAACACCAGCACATAGCACCCAACACCAGCACCCAACACCAACACCAGCATCAGCACCAGCACCAGCACCCAGGATGCTGCTGTTCCCAGGACCTTCATCCCCATCCTTCATCCTCCATCCCGATGGATGCCCAAAGGCCACAGGGTCCCCCAGAATCCCTCTGGAAAGTCCCCACAGGGAAAGGATGTGGGACCAACATCCCACCGCAGTGCTGGGAATGCTGGGGCAGGCAGGATGAAGCCAGCATTCCCGGTGTGCCTGGAGCAGGCAGGATGAAGCCAGCATTCCCAGTGTGCCTGATTTCAGAAGCTGGTCCGAGCTGCCCTGGCATGAAGCCACCATTAATGGGTTCTCCTCGGATAATCCCTCCCTGCCTTTAAATTCCATTAAAGCCATCCGGGAAGATTAGTAACCAGGGGTCTGGCTGGGAACAGCCATTCCCAAGGCCGGGCTCTGCCTGGAATACCCGGAATTCCTCCAGGATCTGCCTGCACCCGGCCAGGAGCCGCTGGGTTTCCCAGGCACAAGCAGGGAAGGAAAAGGGAGCGGTGACGTTTGGGCCAGGCCCAATGTGTGGTACCCAAGCCAGGGGTGACCACAGTGATGGGGATGGGGCTGGTCCATGCGCTGGGGTGACCCTCAGCCATGCCCACGTACCAGCGTGACCCTGGCACTGTGACCCCGCATCCCTGCATCTGTGTCCTCACATCCTGTATCCCTGCAGCCCTGCAGCCCTGTGCCCCTGCATCCCCACATCCATGCAACCCTGCATCCTGCGTCCCCACATCTCTGCATCCTTGTGTCCCTGCATCCCCACATTCCTACATCCCTGTATCCTTATATATATGTAAGCATCCCATATATCCCTATGTATAAGGATGCATCCCTGCATCCTTACATCCCACCCCATCGAGAGCCACAGGGCCCAGCAGGGCCCGGCCAAGCAATTCCCATGGCATGCAGCAGGATTCAGCCCAGAGTCAGGATGACACCGAGGGAGCTGGAGAGGCCTGGGGCGGTGGGGTAGGGGGGATTATTCCCTTGATCCCAACTGCATCCCAGGAGACAACAGGAGCTGATCCTCTGCCAGGCCCATAAACACCTGGGAACACCAGGAACATCCCGAGAGCCCTTCCCAGGGGACCTCTCATTGCCATTGCCATGGGTGGGATGCTCAGCACGAGGCTTTGCTGGCACCAGGATCCCCAGGGCACAGGGTGGGAGCCAGATCCTGTGCTGGGAATGCTGCTGGAATCAAATATAGGGGGAGGGATATAAAGGGCCTGGGCTCAGCATCAGGGCTGGGGATGCAGGTGCCGGGTCCTGATCCCAAGTGGATGCAGGCACCAGGTTCTGATCCCAAGCAACGCTGGGAAGCCCTGGGAAATAAGGAGCAGCTGGTAATGATGCCCGGTGGGAGTGGGATGGATGGAGGGGTGGGATCAATGGAGTGGTGGGATCAATGGAGGGGTGGGATGGATGGAGGGGTGGGATGGATGGAGGGGTGGGATCAATGGAGCGGTGGGATCAATGGAGCGGTGGGATCAATAGAGGGGTGGGGATGGATGGAGGGGTGGGATCAATAGAGCGGTGGGATCAATGGAGCGGTGGGATCAATAGAGGGGTGGGGATGGATGGAGGGGTGGGATCAATGGAGCAGTGGGATCAATAGAGGGGTGGGATGGATGGAGGGGTGGGATGGATGGAGGGGTGGGATCAATGGAGCAGTGGGATCAATAGAGGGGTGGGGATGGATGGAGGGGTGGGATCAATAGAGCGGTGGGATCAATAGAGGGGTGGGATCAATGGAGCGGTGGGATCAATAGAGGGGTGGGATCAATGGAGCGGTGGGATCAATAGAGGGGTGGGATGGATGGAGCGGTGGGATCAATGGAGCGGTGGGATCAATAGAGGGGTGGGATCAATGGAGCGGTGGGATCAATAGAGGGGTGGGGATGGATGGAGCGGTGGGATCAATGGAGCGGTGGGATCAATAGAGGGGTGGGATCAATGGAGCGGTGGGATCAATAGAGGGGTGGGGATGGATGGAGGGGTGGGATCAATAGAGCGGTGGGATCAATAGAGGGGTGGGATCAATGGAGCGGTGGGATCAATAGAGGGGTGGGGATGGATGGAGCGATGGGATCAATGGAGCGGTGGGATCAATAGAGGGGTGGGACCAATGGAGCGGTGGGATCAATAGAGGGGTGGGGATGGATGGAGAGATGGGATCAATGGAGCGGTGGAATCAATAGAGGGGTGGGATCAATGGAGCGGTGGGATCAATAGAGGGGTGGGGATGGATGGAGTGGTGGGATCAATGGAGCGGTGGGATCAATAGAGGGGTGGGATCAATGGAGCGGTGGGATCAATAGAGGGGTGGGATGGATGGAGGGGTGGGATCGATGGGGGGTGTGATCAGTGGAGGGGTGGGATCAATAGAGGGGTGGGGATGGATGGAGGGATCGATGGGGGGTGGGATCCATGGAGGGGCGGGATCAATGGGGTTGGGATGCATGGAGGGCAGGAAACAACCACCCACCACTCGCTCCTCCCTGGCATCCCCAGCACCCACCTATGAGGGACCCACTGAGCACCATGCTACGGATGCAGGAGCCCTGTGCAGCCCCACATATGGGTGCAAGGGGTCCCACAGAGCACAAGACCTGCATGGGCCCATGCTGTGGGTGCAGAACCATGGGCAGCCCCCACGGCCACACATCCCAAGCACCATCCCTATCCCAAAGAGCAGGGAAGGGGCACGAAGGGACAGGGCGGCCCCACAGTTATGCCCCACTCAATGCCGGGAATGGGGGCACGGACACAGCCCCCTCTCCCGCTCCCGGATCCGGAGGGAGGGAAGGAGGAAGCGCGGGGCCTTCCCTCCCCTTCCAGCCCTTCCTGGTGCTGACAGCAGGCAGGAAACCAGCACCAGCACCGCTGCCCATCCCTGCCAACGCACGGATGGAGCCCCACTATTCCCAAAGCCCTGCGCAAAGCCGGATCCCACCTTTCCCTCCCCATCCCATTGATCCGGGCCTCAGCATCACTGCTAATTGAGTGGGCTCCGTTTGATCTGGGTCAGGGACATTGATCCCATTCCCATGGGATCGTGCGGGGTCCCGCAGCCCCAGGCCATCCATTGCCTTTGAACCTGGGGATGGAAGAGCCGGGCCCTGCACCGGCTGCCCCCGCTAATGGGGCCGGTGGCAGCTCCAATTAGCCTGAACCTCATTAGAAGGGACCTCTGGGAATACCGGAGCCGCCAGGAACCACATCACACGCTCCGGTACAACCCCACTGGCTCCGGGCCAGCCGCGCCGGGCCAGCCCATCCCAGAGCCAGAGCATCCCATGGGTCCCATCCCGTATCCCCGCTGCATCCCGTATCCCATCTGCATCCCTGCCAGGCGCGGTGGCAGCAGCCCCCAGGCAGGTAGGGAGCTTCGCCGCCGGCTCCCTTGGCAAGGAAGCGCCTTGGCTGTGGGATTCGGGATGTGTCTGGATCCTGCTGTTATTCCAGAGTTTGTTCTCCAAACAACATCCAGGAAGCAGGAGTCTCCCCCTCCCGGGGCCACCTTCCAGGGCTCCTTCTCTTCCTGCTGGAGATCCCCATCCCGCTCCCGGACCTTATGGCTTCATCCATAGGGATGCAAGAGGCCACGGCGTGCTTTGGTGCTGCGGAGGGGCAGGATGGGATCAGAGGCCATGGGGAAGGGCATGGATGGAGCCCCGGTGCCAACCAGGGGTTGGTCTCCCATACTAGGACCAGCATGGCTCAAACCCACTGGGGCCAATGGGTGCGCATGGGGCTGGATGCTGGAGCACTGAAGGGACTCGGGGGGAAGCTGGGAATGGTGACACATGGAGACACCTCAGCTGAGCCCCCCAAGCACCCCACGGATGGGTCCCACATCCTGCGTGGAGCACCCAGGGACCCCAAACCCTCGCAGCACCCAGGCTGGTCCCTTGGTGACCCCTAAGGAAGCCATAGAAACGATGCTTTTGGAGTGCCCGCTGGGAAAGCAGCTCCGGCAGCCAGACCCCGAGACCCCTCTCTGGTGGTTCTGGGATGAATCCAAGTGGATTTGGGGTCAGGGCTCCAAACTGGAGCCAAAAGGGAGATTTCTCATCCTAACAACCCCCCCCGCTTCCAGCTCCCTCCGTACGCGCTGCGTGGGCAGGGAGAAGATCAGCTCATTCCTCTCCTGCCTTCCTACGGGAATGCCGCTCCCCCAGCACCCAAAAGCCTCCTGGGGCCGATCCGGCTGCATCCTAGGGCTTACGGAACCCAATGGATGCTCCAGCCCCACTGCTCCGAGCCCCACACCTCTTGGGTGCTGCTCACCCGCTCCAGGGGTGCAACATGCTGGGTATCCCGAATTAGGGATGCTGAGGAGCCGGGGGGGGATGCGGATGCTGTCAGGCAGCAACACCCAGCACCACCACCCCCCCCCCCCCCCAGTGCTTGGGGGGGTCAGTGGGAACCCCCAAATCCCATCCTGCCATCCCAAAAGGATGCAGCGCTTCTGGAAGGTTCTGCCCAAGCAAGGCTGGACCCCCTCGTCCTTCCCTCCCGCCGTGGGGCACGGTGGTGGCACCGGATGCTCCAAAGCCCCATGGTCCGGTTGCTCCGGTGCTATGGGGAAGGGGGTGACGGGAGGGTGATGCCACCCCCCAAACTGGTCCCGGCGATGGGGGGCAAACGAGAGCCGCCTGGAATAGCTGGTCCTAAATAAGGAATGCTGGGGAGGTCCCAAGGGACAGGGAGCTGTCAGGTAGGGATGAGGGTGACGGATGGCACCGAGGTGCATCAACCCCTCAGTCACCCCCAGAGCTGGCTGGGGACGGGCTGTCACAGGGGACACCCCAAACCCCCATCCATGGGTGGTGGGGTCATCGGGACCACCCCCCCCCCCCCTCCGCTGCCCTATCCCAGGGTGGGATTTCCATGGGGCTGCTGCGTTCCATGGCGCTGGCAAAGGCCGGGTGAAGGATCCCCCCGTCCCCATCATCGGGGGGTGCCCCCCCTATGGGTGCCCCACTCCGCCACGGTGCACGGCACTCGGGGCACCGCAGAGCCCAGCACCCTTACGGGGGTCACCGCAGCTCCCCACTGGGATCCCGAAGGGCACAAACCGGATGACAGCGCTCAGCCCCCCGCATGCATCCAGGCTCCAAACGAGACGGGAAGGGAGCAGCGGCGCCGCGGACCCACAGCGGGGCGGGACGGGATGCGGGACCCACATCAACCCCTGCCTGAGCCCCGCACCCCGACATGGAGGGGTCGCGTGTGTCCGTGTGCGTATGTGTGTGTATGTATGTGTATGTATGTGTATGTGTGTGTATGTGTGTCCATGTGTGTGTATGTATGTGTATGTGTGTGTATGTGTGTGCATGTGTGTGTCCGGGTGCAGCGGTGCCCAGATGTGGGGGCCGAGCCCGGCGCTGGGTGCAGCGCGCACCGGGAACACCCCCCCCCGTCCCCCCGTCCCCGCTCCCCCGCTCACCGGGTGCCTTTGTCCCCCATGGCCCCGCGGATCCGCGGCTGCTCCCCCGGGAAGCGCCGGCCGGGACTGGAAAATCACCGCGGAGAGGAGGCGGCGGCGGCGGGCGCTGGGCCCGCTCCGAGCTCGGTGCAGCCCGGTCCGGAGCGGCTCGGCGGGGAGCGGAACGGCACGAACCGGCTCGGTTCAATTCGGAACGACTCGGCCCGGCTCGGCTCCGGCTCGGGCGCTGCCGAGCGCAGCCCCGCGGCGCTGCCGCCGCCTCCGACCGCCCCCGAGCGCCCCCGAGCGGCCCCGAGAGGCCCCGGGGCGGGGGGGGGGGGGGGGGGGGGGGAGGGAAAGGGAGGGGGCAGGGAGGGGAAGGAGGGGCCGCTCCCCCCGCCCCCAACCCCCTCCCCCCCCCCGCGCGTGCACAAGGTGGGGGTGGGGGGGGTGCTCGTGCACAAACAGGCGCGCACACGTGTGCACGGGGGGGGAGGGGCGTGAACACACCCGAGCACACGATCCCCGTTGTGCGTGAGCGCCTCCCTGTGCACACACACACACGTGCACACATACACACGTGCACACATACACACGTGCACACACACACACGTGCACACACACACACGTGCACACACACACACGTGCACACACACACACGTGCACACATACACACGTGCACACATACACACGTGCACACACACACACGTGCACACACACACACGTGCACACACACACACGTGCACACACACACATGTTGTGTGCACACATACACACGTGCACACACACACACGTGCACACACACACACGTGCACACATACACACGTGCACACACACACACGTGCACACATACACACGTGCACACACACGTGCACACACACACGTGCACACACACACGTGCACACATACACACGTGCACACACACACACGTGCACACACACACGTGCACACATACACACGTGCACACACACACACGTGTGCACACATACACACGTGCACACACACGTGCACCACACACACGTGCACACACACACGTGCACACATACACACGTGCACACACAAACACGTGCACACACACACACGTGCACTCACACGTGCACACACAAACACGTGCACACACACACACGCACACACACACATGTGCACACACACATGCACACACAATGTGCACAAACACGTGCACACACACACATGTGCATACACACGTGCACACACACATGTGCGCACACACCATGTGCATACACACACACGTGCGCACACACACCTGTGCACACATACACATGTGCACGCACACACGTGCACGCACACACATACACACACATGCACACACACATGCACAAGCACACATGTGCACACACACATGCATATGCACCCATGTGCACACACAATGTACACACACACCCGTGCACACACACCCATGCACACACACCCATGTGCACACACACGCATGCGCACGCACACATGTGCACACACATACATGTGCATACACACAAACACATGTTCACACACACGTGCACACACACACATGCGCACACACACACGCGTGCACACACACACACGTGCACGCACACACGTGCACACACACACACACGTACACACACGTGCACACACACACATGTGCACACACACGTGCACACGCACACACACACGTACACACACACGTGCACACACACACACGTACACACACACGTGCACACGCACACACACACGTGCACACACACACATGTGCACACACACATGCGCACACACACACACGTGCACACACACACGTGCACACGCACACACACGTACACACACACGTGCACACACACACGTGCACACACACACGTGCACACGCACACACACACGTACACACACACGTGCACACACACACATGTGCACACACACACGTGCACACACGCACACACACACACATGTGCACACACACACGTACACACACACGTGCACACACACACATGTGCACACACACGTGCACACGCACACACACACGTACACACACATGTGCACACACACACACGTACACACACACGTGCACACGCACACACACACGTGCACACACACACATGTGCACACACACATGCGCACACACACACATGTGCACACACACACGTGCACACGCACACACACACGTACACACACGTGCACACACACACACATGTGCACACACACACGTGCACACGCACACACACACGTACACACACACGTGCACACACACACGTACACACACACACGTGCACACACACACGTGCACACACACACACGTGCACACACACACACGTGCACACACACACGTGCACACACGCACACACACGTACAAGCCCCTCCCCGCACACTCCTGTCCGTGTGTTCCCCCCCTCCGTGAGCTCAAACGCACCCCCGGGGACCCGGCACACCCCGCGTTCCCTCTCTTCCCTTTCTGATTGGCCTCCTCCCCCTGTTAGCCCGCCTCCTGCACCAGAGCAGCCAATCAGAGCCGCCGCGGCCAGGGGACGCAGCCGGATTCCCACGGGCAGCCCCAAAATGCGGATCGGAGCTGGGCCGGGCGGGAGCGGGCAGGGCCGGGCAGGGCAGGGCAGGAGGAAGCCGGCACAGGCAGGAAGGAGCAAGGACAGGCAGGCCCCGGCGGGGTGTGACACTTCCTGCCTGCGGCTTCGCAACTGTGGGGCAGGCAGCGGGGGGGCCTGGCAGGGAGATGGTGAGCGCTGCGGTGCAGTGCAGTGTGGGGCAGAGCGGGTGTATGCAGCGCAGTGCGGTGCTGTGCAGTGTGGGGCAGAGCGGGTGTATGCAGCGCTGTGCAGTGCTGTGCTGTGCAGTGTGGGGCAGAGCGGGTGTATGCAGCGCTGTGCAGTGCTGTGCTGTGCAGTGTGGGGCAGAGCGGGTGTATGCAGCGCTGTGCAGTGCTGTGCTGTGCAGTGCAGTGTGGGGCAGAGCGGGTGTATGCAGCGCTGTGCAGTGCTGTGCAGTGCAGTGTGGGGCAGAGCGGGTGTATGCAGCGCTGTGCAGTGCTGTGCTGTGCAGTGTGGGGCAGAGCGGGTGTATGCAGCGCTGTGCAGTGCTGTGCTGTGCAGTGTGGGGCAGAGCGGGTGTATGCAGCGCTGTGCAGTGCTGTGCTGTGCAGTGCAGTGTGGGGCAGAGCGGGTGTATGCAGCGCTGTGCAGTGGCTGTGCAGTGCAGTGTGGGGCAGAGCGGGTGTATGCAGCGCTGTGCAGTGCTGTGCTGTGCAGTGTGGGGCAGAGCGGGTGTATGCAGCGCTGTGCAGTGCTGGGCAGTGCAGTGTGGGGTAGAGCGGGTGTATGCAGCGCAGTGCGGTGCTGTGCAGTGCAGTGCAGTGTGGGGCAGAGCGGGTGTATGCAGCGCTGTGCAGTGCTGTGCTGGGCAGTGCAGTGTGGGGCAGAGCGGGTGTATGCAGCGCTGTGCAGTGCTGTGCTGTGCAGTGTGGGCAGAGCAGGTGTATGCAGCTCTGTGCAGTGCTGTGCTGGGCAGTGTGGGGCAGAGCGGGTGTATGCAGCGCTGTGCAGTGCTGTGCTGGGCAGTGCAGTGTGGGGCAGAGCGGGTGTATGCAGCGCAGTGCAGTGCAGTTTAGTAGTGTGGTGCTGTGCAACATGTGCAGTGAGGTGCTTCACAATGTGATCTGTAGTGTGGTGCGGTGCAGTGCAGTGTGGGGCAGAGCGGGTATATGCAGCGCAGTGCAGTGCTGTGCTGTGCAGTGCAGTGTGGGGCAGAGCCGGTGTATGCAGCGCTGTGCAGTGCAGTTTAGTACGGTGCGGTGCTGTGCAATGTGTGCAGTGTGGTGCTGCACAATGTGATCTGTAGTGTGGTGCGGTGCAGTGCAGTGTGGGGCAGAGCAGGTGTGTGCATTGGGGTTTAGTACGGTGTGGTGCTGTGCAATGTGTGCAGTGTGGTGCTGCACAATGTGATCTGTAGTGTGGTGCGGTGCGGTGCAGTGTGGGGCAGAGCAGGTGTGTGCATTGGGGTTTAGTACGGTGCGGTGCTGTGCAATGTGTGCAGTGTGGTGCTGCACAATGTGATCTTGTAGTGTGGTGCAGTGCAGTGTGGGGCAGAGCGGGTGTATGCAGCGCAGTGCGGTGCTGTGCAGTGCAGTGTGGAGCAGAGCGGGTGTATGCAGCGCAGTGCGGTGCTGTGCAGTGGGGTTTAGTATGGTGCAGGTGCTGTGCAGTGTGGTGCTGCACAATGTGATCTGTAGCGTGGTGTGCAGTGCAGTGTGGGGCAGAGGGGGTGTATGCAGCGCAGTGCGGTGCTGTACAGTGGAGTGTGGAGCAGAGCGGGTGTATGCAGCGCAGTGCAGTGTGGTTTAGTACGTTGCGGTGCAGTGCAGTGTGGTGCTGCACAATGTCATCTGTAGTGTGGTGCTGTGCAGTACAGTGGTGCGCAGTGCAACACGTAGTGCAGTGTGGTTTGGTATGCTTCAATGTGGTGCTGTGCAGTACAGTGGTGAGCAGTGCAGCGCAGTGTGCAGTGTTGTGCAGTGCAGTGCAGTTTGGTGCGGTGCTCTGTGGCACTCTGTGGTGCTGCGCAGTGCAGCCCAATGGGGCTTGTGCAACGTGGTGCTGTGCAGTGCGACATGCAGTGCAGCGTGCCTCGCGGCGCCGTGCAGTGCAGTGCTCTGTATCACCGTGCAGCGCTGTGCACAAGCGACACATCCACATGCATGAAGCAGCCACAAGCCCCACGCAAAGCCCGTGTGCTTAAGCACCCATGGGTGCACATGGGTACAGCCCAGAGGCCGGGGTGAGGGGCTTGATGGGTTGTTGTGGCACCCTGTGTGCACCCAGGGGGGCAAAGGGACGTTGCCAGGGGCATGGAGGCGTCAGTGTTAGAGGCAGAGGAGCTGAAATGTCACCGTTTCCCCCAAAACCTTGTTCTGGGACGTGCTCAGTGTCAATCTGGGCTTTGCTCAGGGCTCTGCGGCTGGGTTTGACCACGGCTGGGGGGGAATGGGGGCTCTTCAGGCAGGGTTTCACCCCAATCCTGGCAGCTCAGCCCGTGACAGCGTCACAGCCACCAGGGACTTCCTTTGGGATGAAGCCATCGGATGGGGCTGGGATGAAAGCGCTGCATTGATCCCAGTAATGAATTGCTTGTTAGTGGGATGGCTCAAGTCAGGCCTGGAGCTGGGATGGAAACCACAGCCCTGATGGGGAGGTGATGGGCAGAGCTGAGCTCTGCAAGGGGAGGGAGAGACGCTGAACCCAGGATCCTGCATCCCGGAACGCTGTGGGAAAGGGTCCGTGGGGGGAATCACAGCCACGCACAAAGGGCAAGCGTGACCCATGGGTCAGGTTCCTGCCCATGGGGCTAAGGTGGGTGTCATGGAATCAGGGAATGGTTTGGGATGAAGGGACCTTAAATCCCATCCAGCTCCAACCCCTGCCACAGGCAGGGACCCCTTCCATAGAGCAGCTTGCTCCAAGCCCCTGTGTCCAACCTGGCCTTGAGCACTGCCAGGGGTGGGGCAGCCACAGCTTCTCTGGGCACCCTGTGCCAGCGCCTCAGCACCCTCCCAGGGAAGAGCTTCTGCCTTATCTCCAACCTGTTTCAGTCTGCGCCCGGTCACGCCGGCAGGGATGTTCTGCCACCCACAGGGACCCGGACACGCTGCAGAGGTGGGGCCGTGTGAGCCCCATGGATCTCAACCAGGCCAAGGGCAAGGTCCTGCCCCTGGGCTGGGCATTCCCAGGGCAAACCCAGCCTGGGGGAGACCGGATGGAGCAGCCTGAGGAGCAGGACTTGGGGTGCTGGGTGAGGAGAAGCTCCCCATGACCCGGCTTCAGTGAGTGCTTGAGCCCAGAACCCCCCTGTGTGCTGGGCTGCACCCCCAGAGCGTGAGCAGCAGCTCAGGGAGGGGATCCTGCCCCTCTGCTGTGTGAAGGGGAGACCCCCCTGCAGCCCTGATCCAGCTCTGGGACAGCAGCACAAGGGCTCTTGACAAGGGGCTGCCCCATCCCTGGTAGCATCCCTGCACCCCAAACCCACATCCCTCACCCTGCTCCGGAGCATCCCTCGGGACCCCGACACGAGGCACCCACGGAGCCGCCGCGGGGAGATCCACGTATGAAATTTATTTAGGAAACCAAAACCCACAAAAATTATAGAGTAAGAAAGGAGGAGGAGGGGAAGGGGAAGGGGAAGGGGAAGGAGAAGGAGAAGGAGAAGGAGAAGGAGAAGGAGAAGGAGAAAGAAGGAGAAGGAGAAGGAGAAGGAGGAGAAAGGGTGGAAGAGAACAGGAGGAGGAGGAGAAGAAGACTGGGAGGAGTGGAAGAACAAGGAGGAGAAGGGGAATGAGAAGGAGGAGGAGGAGAAAACAAGAAGGGGAGGAGGAGAAGAACGAGAAGAAGAAGGGGAAGAAGAAGGAGGAGAAGGGGAAGATGAGAATAACAAGGAGGGAGGAGAAGGGGTAGATGAGAATAACAAGGAGGAGGAGAAGGGGAAAGGGAGGAGAAGGAGAAAAGAAGACAGGGAGGAGAAAAACGAGAAGAACAAGAAGTACAGAAGGAGAGGAGGCAAGGAGAAGGGGAGGGAGGAGGATAAGGAAGAGGAGAAGGAGGAGGAAGAGAAGAATAAAGAGAAGAAGGAGACAAAGCGGGAGCAGGAGGAGCAGATTCGCCTCCTCGGGCTCCGCTGGAGCCCAGCACAAGCAGCGCCGCGAGCGGGGCACGGAGGAGCCGGCGGAGGCTCCGCCGCCCGGTATCCACCGGGATCTGCCCGGGAACCGGGGGAGCAGCGCCCACCAGCGGCAGGGGCTGGGAAAGCGGGATGCGGCCGGGGACCGGCGCTCCGCCGCCGCGTGGTACCCGGGACGCGGCACCCCAGGCGGGATCCGCATCCCCGCATCCATCGGCACCCGTCTGGGGTGTGAGGCTCCCTCACTGGCTCCGGGATGCAGGTACCGGCTGGATGAGGAACTTTGGTCCGTGACCACGCTGGTGTCACACCAGGGATGGAGCCACCCTCCTCCTCTTGCAGTGGGGGGGGGGTTCGCTGCTTGTGGGACCATCCATATCCCCCCTTGTGTCATCTCATGGTGGCCAAGGGCTTGGGGGGTCTTGTAGGAGAAGCCAGCAGCCAACGTGGTCACCGCATGGGTCCTACCAGGGTTTGGGCAAAGGCATCTCCGAGTAGGTAAGGCAAAAGGAATTGAGTTCTCTTTGTCCATGGCGAGGTTCTCCTGATGCTCCCATAGACACGTGTGCTCCAGGGCACCCCAGAGACCAGGCCAAGCTGCCCTTGATCCTGGTGGGACCAACCCCATCGGGACCAACCCCAGTAGAGCCAGGACTTCACCGTGCTGCTTCCATCACCTTCCTCTGCCGTGGTGGTGGTGATGGAGCCATCGGCTCCCATGGGCTGGATGGAGCAGCCAGAGGGGCTCGGTGCACCCCAATGCCTCATTCCTGGCTCCCCCTGCCCTGGTTCTCCTGCTCATGGCTGGTTTGGGTGGCTTTAAGTGGGGTGACAAAGACCTGGAGGGACACTGTGGGGCTGATGGAGCAGGGGGGTCCACACGTATCTGGTGGTGGGGCTGGGGGGACCATGGGGTGGCCAGAAGGGTCCATGCATGGTGATTGATGGGTTAGAAGGACCACAGGAGACCATCGGGGTCCATGCATGGTGGTTGGTAGGACAGGAGGGACCACAGGAGGGCATCACTGTCCATGCATGGTGGTCAACAGGACCACAGGAGGATGGTGGGGTCCATATGCATCAGGCAGCAAGGCAGGAGGGGTGGTGGGACACTGGCAGGGTCCATGCATGGCCAGAGGGACCACAGGAAACCATCAGGATCCATGCATGGTGCTAAGTAGGACCAGGGAGACCACAGGAGGCCATTGCTGTCCATGCATGGTGGTCCGTGGGACCAGAGGGTCCATGGGAGGATGGTAAGGTCCATGCATGGCAGTTGATGGGACCAGAAGGACCACAAGAAGCCATCAGGGTCCATGCATGGTGGTCTATAGGACCAGAGGGGCCACAGGAGACCATCAGGGTCCATGCATGGTGGTCTATAGGACCAGAGGGGCCACAGGAGACCATCAGGGTCCATGCATGGTGCTCTGCAGGACCAGAGGGGCCACAGGAGACCATCAGGGTCCATGCATGGTGGTCTATAGGACCAGAGGGGCCACAGGAGACCATCAGGGTCCATGCATGGTGGTCTATAGGACCAGAGGGACAATGGTGGGGTCCATGCATGGTGGCCACAGCGGGGTGATGCCATGGACGGGTTGGTCACTGGTGCAGCCACTTGCAGCAAGGAGGCTCCAGGATGGGCACCACGGTGCTGAGCCACAGAGACACCACGTGGTGGGGACCAATCCTGCAGCCTTGGCACGGGTGTAGCCCTTGCAGGGGTCATGGTTTGGTGGGACCAGGCTGGGTGAAAGACACGGGGCCTCCCATGGGTGATGGGGGGTTAGAAGCAGGGGGGTTCTCCAGTGTGGTGGGGCTGGATGCAGGCAGAGCATCGCCATGGTCATGGGCATCCTGCCCCAGATGCCTCCTCTATGTAGATCCAGCCTCTTTCCATGGGTCTCATCCTGGCTCCTCCATCCCCAGCACTCCCATCCCACCTCCCCAGCCTTGGCTCCACCTTTGGGGTCCATAGGGATGTCCCCACGCTATTCACCCCATCACCAGCACTCCCATTGCCCCTCATCCCCCTCCATCCCATTGACCCCATTTCAGGTGAGAACCCTTTGAGGGTGCTTCCATTGAGGACATCGTCCCCGTTGTCACCCTATGGAGACAAAACCTGCAGCCTTAAGGCAGTTGAAAGCACACCCAGCCCTATGGCGTCCCCATAGTGTCCCCACAGGGCCCCAAGGCAGAGTCCCACCAAAGAGGGCCCCAAGGTGAAGGTGACACCTGAATGAACACCCACAGGAAGGGGACAGTCCCCGCTGGAGGGGAGGTGGGTGATGGCTGAGCCCTCGCCATGGTGCTCCAGTCACTCGTGTCCATCCCCACCACCCCACAACCTCCTCCCCGTGGGCTGGGGGGGGACGGGACGGGACCATCCATGGTGTCCCCCCCGTCACCCCCTTCACTCAGCCCCTGCCATGGGGTGTCCCCCCTCGGGCTCCAGGCATCCATTGAGCTGGGGGTCGTATTCCTCATCCAGGAAGTCCAAGGAGTTGTTGCTGGGCAGGCCGCGGATGGTGAACTTGTGGGACACCTTCGTCCACTGCTCCCGGTTGCTGGCCACCCTCTCATAGAGCTCCGATGCCTTCGGGAAGAGGTCCTGGAGCAACCTATAGGGGGAGAACCCATCAGCGTGGGGCTGAACCCGCCGAGGTGCGACCACGCCGCTCGGGAGCCCCACAGCGTGGGTAAGACCCAGCAGCCACGGGGGTGCTCACTTGTAGATGGGCATGGCGATGTGCTCCATGAAGCTGATCTGCAGCTCCGGGATGTAGGCTTTCTCCCGGTCCATCATCTCCAGCGGGCGGTTGCCCATGGCCTTCTCCTGTAGAGATGGTCAATGGCAATGGTCATCCCTTCTCCAGTCAGACCATCATGGGATGGCTTGGGTTGGAAGGGAGCTTAATGCTCATCCAGTTGCAAACCCCGGACATGATGGGGGTGAGGATGGGATGGGAATAGACAGAAGGATAGAGATGGGGATGGGGACAAGGATAGGGATGGGGACAAAGATAAGGATGGAGATGGGAACAAGGATGGGGATTGGGACAAGGATGGGGATGGGAACAAGGATGGGGATTGGGACAAGGATGGGGATGGGGAAAAGGATGGGGATTGGGACAAGGATGGGGATGGGGACAAGGATGGGGATGGGGACAAAGATAAGGATGGAGATGGGAACAAGGATGGGGATTGGGACAAGGATGGGGATGGGAACAAGGATGGGGATTGGGACAAGGATGGGGATGGGGAAAAGGATGGGGATGGGGACAAGGATGGGGATGGGGACAAAGACAAGGATGGAGATGGGAACAAGGATGGGGATTGGGACAAGGATGGGGATGGGGACAAAGATAAGGATGGAGATGGGAACAAGGATGGGGATTGGGACAAGGATGGGGATTGGGACAAAGAAAAGGATGGGAACAAGGATGGGGATAGAGATGGAGATGAGGATGGGAGTAGAGATAGGGATGAGGATGGGGATAGGGATGGGGATGGGGATGGAGATGGGGATGGGGAGAAGGATAAATATGGAGGTGGGGCCATGTCAGGGACCCCTTCCATAGAGCAGCTTGCTCCAAGCCCCTGTGTCCAACCTGGCCTTGAACACTGCCAGGGATGGGGCAGCCATAACATCTCTGGGCCAGACCTCCCTGTTCCACCTCCCACCTCACCCAAGCCCCTTTGGTGCTTGCCAAGAGCATTGGCCAAGCCCAAGCCTTGGTGCCACCTACCAGGTCACCCTGGGAGAAGAACTCCTTGTAGATCAGCTCCTGCAAGGGACAGGCTGTCAGCATGGAGGGGTGCACACCGGGGTGACCCCCCCACCCCATCCACCCCCCAGACCCCTCTCCATGTCCCCATGAGGCTCCCGGCATGGGGAGCTACTGCGTGGCCATGGGGTCCCTTCATGGAGGAACCACTTCCCTAGGACATGATGGGGGGCGGGTCGGTTCCAGTGCTGGGGGACATGCAGGTGCTATGGGGCAGCTCCTAAGGGGTCAGCCCCACGGTGGGACGCTCACCGCAATCTTCCTGGTGGTCTTCCAGCCCTTGGTCTGGTCGGAGAGGTCGCAGGAAGTCATGAGCAGGCAGAGCAAGAGGCTGTGGTGCTGCTTGTTCTTGGGGTCGTAGCCCACTGTGGGGCAGGGGTTGGGGGGCTCAGGAAGGAGCCCCACAGCCCCCATCACCCCTTGCATGAGGACTATGGGGACCAGCGGTGCCAACTCCCAGCCTTGGTGGGCTGAGGTCCCACCACAACCCCTTATCCCGTGGTCTTCACCTTCTGCCATCTTCTGGAGGTCCTTGAAGATGCGGAGGTGATGCGCCAGGTCGGTGGCCAGGATGATGTCCCTCATGAGGTCCAGCATGCGCTGGTAGTCCTGCAGGGCCAGGCAAGGTGACTACCAGCATCCCAAGAGCCGGATGCAGGGACGGGGAGCTCCGGTGGGATGTGGGATGCTCCGCGTGGAAGAGGGACCAAGCTTTGGGGCTCACCTTGCGGGAGAAGTGGTCAAAGATGTTGCAGCCTTGGCTGTTGAGGATGGCGATGGCTTGGGCAAAGTGATGCCGCTGCAGGAGGAGACGGGACCATGGAGCAGGCAGGGTGCAGGCAGGGTCCTGCCCCACCACCACGGCCAGGGTGGACCTTACCTCCATGACGGAGCCCTCTGAGCTGTACAGCGCAGCCAGGACTGATTTCTGCAAGGCAAAGAGGTGGGATCCATGGGGTTATGGGGGTGCAGAACCCCCCGGGCCCCGTCTCCATCCCTGTCCCCACAACCCCTGCGCGTCCCAGCGCCGGGCTCGGCTCACCGAGGCCACCTGGAAGGAGTTATTGGTGCCTCTGTGGTCCAGGTCGTGGCACATGCAGGAGATGAAGAGGGCAAAGATCTCGATGTCTCTGAGATGGGGGAAGGAGGGAAACTGAGGCAGGCGGGAGGGCAGGGAACACCCCATGGGGACAGGGCACGGGGACGGGCTCCAGCCTTACTCCAGGTAGTTGACGAGCTCCAGGTTCTTGTAGAGCAGGTAGCAGAAGTGGGAGACGGAGAAGGCGTGCATCCAGTTGTGGTACGGGGGGTCCCGGTAGCCCTTCTTCACCATCAGGCAGAACCTGGGGGGGACACAGGGACATGGGTTGGGGGGACTTTGTACCCATGGGGACCTTCACTTGGCTGGGTGGACCCCGGCAGGATGGGATGGGGATGGGGATGGGGAGAAGCATAAGGATGGGGATAGGGATGAGGACAAGGACAAGGACAAGGACAAGGAGGGTAAGGATAAGGGTAAGGATAAGGATAAGGGTAAAGATAAGGGTAAGGATAAGGATAAGGATAAGAGTAAGGGTAAGGATAAGGATAAGGATAAGGATAAGGATAAGGATAAGGATAAGGATAACTATAACAAGGAGAAGGAGAAGGAGAAGGAGAAGGGTAACAGTAAGGGTAAGGATAAGGATAAGGATAAGGATAAGGATAAGGATAAGGATAAGGACAAGGATAACGATAACTATAACGAGAAGGATAAGGACAAGGACAAGGAAAAGGACAAGGACAAGGACAAGGACAAGGGTAAGGATAAGGATAAGGATAAGGATAAGGACAAAGACAAGGAAGATAAGGATAAGGATAACAACAAGGATAAGGATTACAACAAGGATAAGGGGAAGGATAAAGATAACAAGGATAAGGATAAGGATAAGGATAAGGATAAGGATAAGGATAAGGATAAGGATAAGGATAAGGATAAGGATAAGGACAAAGACAAGGAAGATAAGGATAAGGATAACAACAAGGATAAGGATTGCAACAAGGATAAGGGGAAGGATAAAGATAACAAGGATAAGGATAAGAATAAGGATAAGGATAAGGATAAGGATAAGGATGGGGATGATGACAAGGATGAGGAGAGGGATGGGGACCCACCTGGTGAGCGTCTGACGGTCCATCTTGTAGGTGTTGATGAAGTTCATGTCCTGCAGCATGCTCAGGATGGCCTGGGGAGGGGACAGGGGGGTGGCAGTGGGTGACAGTGCCCAGCAGGGTGTCCACCCCCCCCCGGCAGGCAGCTGCATTTTGGGACCATCCCCACAGTCCTCACCATGGAGGTGTCATCCTCGGGCAGCGAGCGCGGGGTGTAGGTGAAGTTGGCGAAGTTGGGGTCGATGGTGGCCACGGGCTGGATGCCCTCGTTCAGCAGCTTCGTGTACTCATCATCCGACACCTGCGGCGCGAGCAGGTCCCCAGGGGTCCCCACGCTGTCCCTGGGGCCACAGCATCCCCGGGACCCCTCCGCCACATTGGGTCACCACCGTGGGGTGGGGTGGGGGGCACCATGGTGGTGGTGGGGGGGGTCCCAGCTCGTGTCCCCATCCCTGTCCCCGCGTCCCCTCACCTTCATGTGGTACATCATCATCTCGTTGGCCAAGTGGCTGCGGTACTGCGCCTCGTTCACCTTCTTGTAGAGCAGAGACTGGGGGGTGGGAGGGGGGTTATGGAGCTCTGGAGGGGACCCCAAAGCCTCCCAGTACCTCCCAGTCAGCCAGCACATCCATGTGTGCCCTCCCCATCCATCCCTTCCCTTCCCATGCCATCCCATGCCATCCCATCCCATCCATCGCATCCCATTCCATCCCATCCCATTCCATCCTATCCCATCCTATCCCATCTAATCCCATCCATCCCATCCCCATCTTATTCCATCCCACCTCATACCATCCCATTCCCATCCCATCACATCCTATCCCATCCCACCCCATCACATCCCATCTCATCTCATTCCATTCCATCCCATCCCATCCAATCACAATCCGTCTCATCCCATCCTATCTCATCCCATTTTATCCCATCCCATTTCATTTCATCCCATCCCAATCCATCTCATCCCATTTTATCCTATCCCAACCCATCCCATCCCATCCCAACCCATCTCCTCCCATTTTATCCCATCCCATCCCATCTCACCCCATCCCATCCCCTCCACCGCTTATCCCCAAGGAACGGGGACCACACAATGTCCCCCCATCATCCCTGTGCTGTGCCCCCCGGCTCCCCCTCGCCCCCCGTTGTTCACCCCTCCTCATACATGGGCGATGCTGATGCCGCAGTAGATGGAGAAGGCGGTGGCCAGGTCCTCATCGAACTTGCTGAACCAGGGCCCGTTGATCTTGTTCACCAGCTCCGCCACCCCGATCACCTCTGCAGGGAGACGGAGGGGCACAGGGGCAGGATCAGGCCCATGCCTGGGGACAGGATGGGGCCCCTGGGCTGCGGGCGGTGATGCTGGGGACAGGATGGGGCCCAGGGACAATGGGAAGAGGGTGGTGCCCGCAAGCTGGGGACAGGATCGTGCCCCTGTGCTAGGGACAGGATCACACCCATGCGCTGAGGACAAAGCTGCGCCTGTGCGTTTGGGACAGGATGGTGCCCATGTACCAGGAACACTGCTGTACCCATGGCTGGGGACAGGATGGTGCCCATGTACCAGGAACACTTCTGTGCCCATGGCTGGGGACAGGATGGTGCCCATGTACCTGGAACACTGCTGTGCCCATGGCTGGGGACAGGATGGTGCCCATGTACCTGGAACACTGCTGTGCCCATGGCTGGGGACAGGATGGTGCCCATGTACCTGGAACACTGCTGTACCCATGGCTGGGGACAGGATGGTGCCCATGTACCAGGAACACTGCTGTGCCCATGGCTGGGGACAGGATGGTGCCCATGTACCTGGAACACTGCTGTGCCCATGGCTGGGGACAGGATGGTGCCCATGTACCTGGAACACTGCTGTGCCCATGGCTGGGGACAGGATGGTGCCCATGTACCTGGAACACTGCTGTACCCATGGCTGGGGACAGGATGGTGCCCATGTACCTGGAACACTGCTGTACCCATGGCTGGGGACAGGATGGTGCCCATGTACCTGGAACACTGCTGTACCCATGGCTGGGGACAGGATGGTGCCCATGTACCTGGAACAGTGCTGTGCCCATGGCTGGGGACAGGATGGTGCCCATGTACCTGGAACACTGCTGTACCCATGGCTGGGGACAGGATGGTGCCCATGTACCAGGAACACTGCTGTACCCATGGCTGGGGACAGGATGGTGCCCATGTACCTGGAACACTGCTGTACCCATGGCTGGGGACAGGATGGTGCCCATGTACCAGGAACACTGCTGTACCCATGGCTGGGGACAGGATGGTGCCCATGTACCTGGAACACTGCTGTACCCATGGCTGGGGACAGGATGGTGCCCATGTACCAGGAACACTGCTGTACCCATGGCTAGGGACAGGATGGTGCCCATGGCTGGGGACAGGATGGTGCCCATGTACCAGGAACACTTCTGTGCCCATGGCTGGGGACAGGATGGTGCCCATGTACCAGGAACACTGCTGTACCCATGGCTGGGGACAGGATGGTGCCCATGTACCTGGAACAGTGCTGTGCCCATGGCTGGGGACAGGATGGTGCCCATGTACCTGGAACAGTGCTGTACCCATGGGCTGGGGACAGGATGGTGCCCATGTACCTGGAACACTGCTATACCCATGGCTGGGGACAGGATGGTGCCCATGTACCTGGAACACTGCTGTGCCCATGGCTGGGGACAGGATGGTGCCCATGTACCTGGAACACTGCTATACCCATGGCTGGGGACAGGATGGTGCCCATGTACCTGGAACACTGCTGTACCCATGGCTGGGGACAGGATGGTGCCCATGTACCTGGAACACTGCTGTGCCCATGGCTGGGGACAGGATGGTGCCCATGTACCTGGAACACTGCTGTACCCATGGCTGGGGACAGGATGGTGCCCATGTACCTGGAACACTGCTGTACCCATGGCTGGGGACAGGATGGTGCCCATGTACCTGGAACACTGCTGTACCCATGGGCTGGGGACAGGATGGTGCCCATGTACCTGGAACACTGCTGTACCCATGGCTGGGGACAGGATGGTGCCCATGTACCTAGAACACTGCTGTGCCCATGGCTGGGGACAGGATGGTGCCCATGGGCTGGGGACAGGATGGTGCCCATGGGCTGGGGACAGGATGGTGCCCATGTACCTGGAACATTGCTGTGCCCACGTTCTGGGGACAGGATTGTGCCCATGTAAGAGGGACAGGATTGTACCTGTGTGCTATGGCCAGGATTGTGTCTGTGTACCAGGAACAGTGCTGTACCCATGGGCAAGGGACAGGATCATGCCCATGTGCTGAGGACAGCATCATGCCACTGGAATGGTACCCAGATGCTGTTGACAGTGCTGTGCCCACGTTCTGGGGACAGGATTGTGCCCATGTAAGAGGGACAGGATTGTACCTGTGTGCTATGGCCAGGACTGTGTCTGTGTACCAGGGACAGTGCTGTGCCCACGTTCTGGGGACAGGATCATGCCCGTGTTCTGGGGACAGCACCGTGCCACCGGAGCGGTACCCAGATGCTGTTGACAGTGCTGTGCCCACGGGCAGGGGACAAGCCCTGTGCCCATGCGCTGAGGGACAGGACGGCGGCCACATCCTTGGGCCAACATTAGTGCCCGTGTGCCAGGGCCGGATGCTGCCCCCACGCCCCAGGGCACCCTTCCACCACCACACACACGGACCCCATCTCCCACCGCGGGCGCCGTCCCCGTGCCCCCAGCAGCCCTCACCCTGGCTCTCGTTCTTGATGGGGAAGCAGAGGATGTTCCTGGTGCGGAAGCCGGTGCTGTCGTCCACGCCGCGGTAGAAGAGCGGGTGGGAATAGGCGTCCTTGATGTTGAGGATCTTGCCGGTGGTGGCCACGTGCCCGGCGATGCCCTGGTCCGCGGGGATGCGGATCTCGTAGCTCTGCAGCAGGGACACGGATTGAGGAGGCACCGTCAGCGCGCCTGTGGTGGCACCGAGCTGTGCGCTGCGGGCCATGGGGAGCCGGGCTGAGGACACTGGGGCTCAGCCTGGAGAAGAGAAGCTGTGAGGAGACCTCAGAGCAGCTTCCAGTGTGTGAAGGGGGCTGCAAGGATGCTGGGGAGGGACTCTTCATCAGGGACTGCAGTGATAGGACAAGGGGTGATGGGTTCAAACTGAAACAGGGGAAGTTCAGGTTGGAGATAAGGCAGAAGCTCTTCCCTGGGAGGGTGCTGAGGCGCTGGCACAGGGTGCCCAGAGAAGCTGTGGCTGCCCCATCCCTGGCAGTGCTCAAGGCCAGGTTGGACACAGGGGCTTGGAGCAAGCTGCTCTATGGAAGGGGTCCCTGCCCGTGGCTTTAGATGAGCTTTAAGCTCCCTTCATCCCAACCCATTCCCTGATTCCACATCACTCTGGGGACAGGGCCCCGGGCACCCCCCAAGCCCCCTCCTGCGCTCCCCGCGCTCACCTCATCGTCCACCACTCCTCCATCAAACACTTTGGCCACCAGCTCGTGGCTGAGCCGGTCCAGCAGGAACACGGAGCAGCTGGAACAGATGCTGACGCTGCTGGCACCCGTGGGGGGGTCCCAGCACCCAATGGTGTCACCCACACCCCCCCCCCCCCCCGTGCCCCCCCCAGGGGCTCACTCACATCTCGGCGTTGCTGAGGTTTCGCGCCTCGGTGATGATCTCCTGGAGCAGAACGGAGACGTCGTCTGCGGGGAGGGGGGGTCAGGGAGCCGGGGCACGCAGGGACTGCCCGAGTACCCCCCCCCCGCTTCCCCTGCCCACCCATGCTGTGAAAGGGGGGGCTCTGCCTGCACCCCCCCACTGCAGGGGCATGGGAGCATGCGTGTGGACTTGTATGTGTGTGCATGTGTGCGTGTGTGTGTGCACATGTGTGCGTGCATGTGTGTGTGCACACCAGACGGTGACAGAGCCCATGCAAGTCGGCAGCAGCCTGTGCAGCGTGTGTGTGCAGCAGGGCATGTGCATGCAGTGCATGTGCGCGCAGCAGTGTGAATGCAGCGGTGCAGGTGTGTGTGCATCAGTGCATGTGCAGTAGTGTGTGTGTGTGTAGCAGTGCATGTATGTGTGCATGCAGGGCATGTGCAGCAGGGCATGTGTGTGTGCATCCGTGCATGTGTGTGCAGGCAGTGTGCAGGCAGCAGTGCTTTGCGTGTGCAGCAGTGCGTGCGCGTGCAGCAGTTCATTAGTGTACATGCAGCAGTACATACATGCAGCAGTGCATACATGCAGCAGTGCATGTGTATGTGTGGCAGTGTGCGTGCAGCAGTGCATGTGCGTGCAGCAGCGTGTGCACAGCAGTGTCTTAGTGTTCATGCAGCAGTACATACATGCAGCAGTGCATGTGTATGTGTGGCAGTGTGCGTGCAGCAGTGCATGTGCGTGCAGCAGCGTGTGCACAGCAGTGTCTTAGTGTTCATGCAGCAGTACATACATGCAGCAGTGCATGTGTATGTGTGGCAGTGTGCGTGCAGCAGTGCATGTGCGTGCAGCAGCGTGTGCACAGCAGTGTATTAGTGTTCATGCAGCAGTACATACATGCAGCAGTGCATGTGTATGTGTGGCAGTGTGCGTGCAGCAGTGCATGTGCGTGCAGCAGCGTGTGCACAGCAGTGTATTAGTGTTCATGCAGCAGTACATACATGCAGCAGTGCATGTCTATGTGCGGCAGTGTGCCTGCAGCAGCACACGCGTGCACACCCATCCCTGCGTGCACACAGCGCTCCGTGCTCATGCCGTGTGCACCCATGCAGCACCAGTGCAAGCCCCCGGCCACCCCCCTGTGACCGTGTCCCGGCAGCACCCTCAGCGCTGCTCCCGCACCAGCACCTACCCAAGTGGGTGAAGAGGTTCTTTGCCACCTGCAGCAGCGCCTGGCGGGGACAGAGGGGCCAGGGTCAGCACCCGCCGCGACACGGGGCACACGCGTGTGCTTGGCATGACACGGCCTCAGGTGTGCTCCTCACCTGGCACTCGCACTTGAGCTTCTGCTCCTTCTGGAAGGCCAAGGTGCTGGTGAGCACCGTGGAGGTGTAGCAGAAGCAGTGCTGGATCTTGTGCTCGTCCGCCTCTGTATAGCTGCAGGGGGGGACAAGAGCCCAAGGGGGACACCAAGACAGAGCCCTCAGTAGGGCCCAGAGCGAACGGCCCAGCCCTCGCCCCACGGGGGTACCCAAAGGGCACCTGGAAGGGGTCCGGGTCCCCAGCTCACCTCTCACCGCTCAGCTTGTTGAAGGCGCAGGCCAATGCCACCACCTGGGAGGTGGCGCGGCTGATGACGGGGACGCAGAGCATGGAGGTGACCTCGCAGCCCAGCATGCTGCTCAGCTGCCTGTGCTCCTCCTGTGGGAGCAGGGGAGATGGGCGCCCCGTGGGACACCGAGGGGGACACTCACACAACCGTGTCCCCATCCGGGCCCGGGATGGGACCCACCTCGCTGATGTCCTTCAAGGTGATGGACTTCTTGTCCTCCACCACTTGCCCCAGGCGCCCGAAGGTGAGCTGCGTGTGGAGGGGACAGGTGAGCCCGTGGCACCCATTGCCCCCCAGCCCTCATCACCCCACTCACCGAGAAGCTGATCTCCTCCTCCAGGACACGGTCCCCCACCACCTACAAGAGATGTGGGGAGGAGAACCCATGGGATGGCGGCCGAGCCCCATGGAGATGGGTTAGGGGGTGCAAGAGGCCCCATAGGATCAGGGTGGGGGGATCACGCTGGGACCCACCTGGCAGAAGAGCTGGTGGTTGTCCTCGGACACGAGCAGGAGGCAGCAGCACAGGGACTGGGTCTCCTGCTTCAGCTGGGGGGGGATAGAGAGGGGGTCACCACTTCAATGGGGCCCAGGCCCCCCAGGGGAGGGTCTGACCCTTTGTCACCTCCCTGGGTACCCACAAGGGCCACACAGGACCAGGTGCCCCCCTAGAACCTCTTCTTGTGGCTGGAAAGGTTCACCCTGGTCACAGGTGATGGTGAGGACAAGGCTGTTCACCCTGGTCACTACTGATGGTGAGGACAAGGCTGTTCACCCTGGTCACTACTGATGGTGAGGACAAGGCTGTTCACCCTGGTCACTACTGATGGTGAGGACAAGGCTGTTCACCCTGGTCACAGGTGATGGTGAGGACAAGGTTGTTCACCCTGGTCACTGGTGATGGTGAGGACAAGGCTGTTCACCCTGGTCACTACTGATGGTGAGGACAAGGCTGTTCACCCTGGTCACTACTGATGGTGAGGACAAGGCTGTCCACCCTGGTCACTACTGATGGTGAGGACAAGGCTCTTCACCCTGGTCACTACTGATGGTGAGGACAAGGCTCTTCACCCTGGTCACAGGTGATGGTGAGGACAAGGTTGTTCACCCTGGTCACTACTGATGGTGAGGACAAGGCTGTTCACCCTGGTCACTGGTGATGGTGAGGACAAGGCTGTTCACCCTGGTCACTACTGATGGTGAGGACAAGGCTGTTCACCCTGGTCACTACTGATGGTGAGGACAAGGCTGTTCACCCTGGTCACTACTGATGGTGAGGACAAGGCTCTTCACCCTGGTCACTGGTGATGGTGAGGACAAGGCTCTTCACCCTGGTCACTACTGATGGTGAGGACAAGGCTGTTCACCCTGGTCACTACTGATGGTGAGGACAAGGCTCTTCACCCTGGTCACTGGTGATGGTGAGGACAAGGCTCTTCACCCTGGTCACTACTGATGGTGAGGACAAGGCTGTTCACCCTGGTCACTACTGATGGTGAGGACAAGGCTGTTCACCCTGGTCACTGGTGATGGTGAGGACAAGGCTGTTCACCCTGGTCACTACTGATGGTGAGGACAAGGCTGTTCACCCTGGTCACTACTGATGGTGAGGACAAGGCTCTTCACCCTGGTCACTGGTGATGGTGAGGACAAGGCTGTTCACCCTGGTCACTACTGATGGTGAGGACAAGGCTCTTCACCCTGGTCACTGGTGATGGTGAGGACAAGGCTGTTCACCCTGGTCACTACTGATGGTGAGGACAAGGCTGTTCACCCTGGTCACTACTGATGGTGAGGACAAGGCTCTTCACCCTGGTCACTACTGATGGTGAGGACAAGGCTGTTCACCCTGGTCACTGGTGATGGTGAGGACAAGGCTGTTCACCCTGGTCCCTACTGATGGTGAGGACAAGGCTGTTCACCCTGGTCACTACTGATGGTGAGGACAAGGCTGTTCACCCTGGTCACTACTGATAGCAAGGACAAGGCTGTTCACCCTGGTCACTACTGATGGTGAGGACAAGGCTGTTCACCCTGGTCCCTACTGATGGTGAGGACAAGGCTGTTCACCCTGGTCACTGGTGATGGTGAGGACAAGGCTGTTCACCCTGGTCACTACTGATAGCAAGGACAAGGCTGTTCACCCTGGTCACTACTGATGGTGAGGACAA